>NC_087275.1:18701183-19012558 GCF_015220805.1 Pogoniulus pusillus | reverse complement strand
TGCTAGCACAAAAAATAAAACATTCCAAGGCCTCTTCAGGAATGGAATTGATTGCATGTAGAATAGCAAGACATTGGCTTCATTTGCCTAATCATCTGGGTGATTCCAGATGTTTACATTCCTGGAGATTTCAAAATGTATAAATATTTGGTGGTAAGAGGTAGATCCAGAAAGCATTAAGTTAGGGAGCAAAGTGGAAGGGCAATTAGTACTTTTTTTTCCCCCTCAAGCTGAGGCAGGCCTGACCATACCATAACTTCAGGAAACAATCCACCTGGAAATCCCCCCAAACACCTCCTCAGATGATGTTTTGGAGATAGTCAGATGATCAGACAGGGTGGGTGAGTGGATGTGGGATTGTCAGAGCTCCAGCCTTGTCACCTTCCCCAGAAAATTGTACTTGCTTTTGTCACTCATTTATTCACCCTTGGGTGCTGCAAACCTAAGATTTTTGGTAAAGAAAGACATTGTCTAAATGATAACAGAAGATTTTCACTTTGGGCACTGATGGGTGATACTGTGATACTGTGAAATTCCAAGTGACTGAAGGTTTTGGCCTAAGCTTTTGGTCCCTTGTAGAAGAAAAGCCCCCCTGCAGGAGACCAAAAGGCCAGCTGGTTGACTGCCCCATCTCTGGAGAGTGGACAGTCAGATCAGAGTGCAAGATGGGGGCAAGCATACGCTGATGTTTCCTCCAGCACATCCTCCTCGCTCCTGGCTGTTGCTGCACAGGGACTTCCTGGCCCAGAGGCTGTATTTGTGTTACTGTGTTTAATAGCTCTTGGTGGACTTCTCTTAGACTAATCTCTCCAGTTATATTTTTGGCTTCCTTAGCATTCTATGGTAATGAATCCCACAGTGTAGCTATGCCCTTTGTGAAAAACTGTCTGTGTGCATGTGCACATCTTTTCAACCTCTTTCCAAGTGAGAAACAAAGCAAGAAGGTCCCATGTTTGCCTTCTCCAGATCACTCAGGCTGTCATACTCTCTCACTTGAACAAGCTGTGCTGTCTCTTGTGCAAGCCGAGGGCTTCTTGTCTACTGATAGCTATTTTTACCCAATCTTCATAGAAGCTGAACTTCTCCAGTTCTCCTTAATGTTGTTTCAAAATCAAAGATGTGGGTGCATTTATATTAACATACCCTGGTTTATATTACCTTAACTGTTGTGGCTGTCTAGTGCTTACTCCCCCATGGTGCTGTACTTAGGTTTGCTCAACATCATTATTTTTCCCTGATAATGTAAATTGTCTTTGTTCCTTTAAGAACCATCACAGGATAACAGCTTTGGAAAATTAAGTCAGGCCTGATGGCAGTTTATATGCTGACTTAGCTCCTCTGCTAGCCAAGACAACAAAGCTCTGGAAGCAAAGTTCTTTGTCCATAGGGGAAGAAGTCTCATCTATCCTTTCCCACAGTTAAGAAACAGCTTTTGTTGAGCTACAAGAAAAGCCACTTACATGGCTGGTGTGCTTTTGGGTGACTGGAATTAGAACAAAGAGAAAAAAAACCCTGAAATATCCCAGCTGACCCCAAACTGTAAACCTCCCATTATGTTGGCACTTACTGCACAGCCACTGTGTAATTTGGTTTTGTACTGACTCCTTAAATCAAGATTATCTTCATGTAACTGTCACTCATTTGCCTGTGGGTTTCTTTACAGAAAGTGCATCAATGTCACAGCTCCCATGTCTGTCCCAGCTATCCATAGACACCTGTTCTGCTTTCTCCATAGAATCATGGAACACATAAGGCTGGAAGGGACCTTTGAAGGTCTTCTTGTCCGGCTCTGCTCTGCCTGTATTTTAGGGGAGCAAAAGCTGCATCCACCTTGTTCTGTGGTTTTCCATCCTTGAGCCAGTGGGCTTGGATGAGAGAGGGTAGGTGGTAGGAGAGGCAGCTCAGTAGGCCAGGACTGTGTGGGTAGCAGGTGGCTTCCAGCTCTAACAAGTCTCCCTGCAAGTTCCTGGTGCTTTTTCTTGGCAGTAGAACTGAAAACTCTACTGGCATACTAGTCAGATACTGTTCCTTCTGCCTTGATATGAGTGTACTTTCTCACTGTGAAAAATGGAGAGAAGTGGTGCACTAGGAATGGTGAACTCCCTCTAGCCCAGACCTGCCTGCATTGACATGCCCTAAACCAGGGGGAAATCTAACAGGTGAACCGTATGCACGTGTGCAATGGCTGTTAAGAGGGAATATCTAGGTGGGCAAAGCACTGTGTTGTCTTTGCTGGGTATGAGGTTTTGTTACTTTTGGATTTTTTTAATCAGAATTTTACCTCTTTTGCCTGCCAGTCTGAGGAACTTTCCAGACTATGTGTTGTAAACAGTAGTCTCGATCTTCTGGCTGGTCATTTGCCTGTGCGCCAGCATCTCTGTGAGCTCCTGATCTGTTGGTCAGTGAGTGTATCTCTGTGTGTATGTGGAATGGAAAGGATAAACTGCATTCTGCAGAAATCCCTGTAAAGATGACCCTTTTGTTCTATTATTTTTTTCTCCTGGAGTGTCTTCAGAAGGAATGGGATACAACAATTGCTTGTATGTTCTCATAAGCTGTCCTTAACAGCACCTCAGCGAGCTTGCATAAAAGTCCCCCAAAGTCTAACACTATGCATTTTTCGTACAGACACACTTAAAGCTTTCAGTTTAAGTGAAGACTTGTGTCACAGCTGCAAGGAAAAGCACTACTGCAGAATGCTGGGAAAGCAATTCCTCTGATTGTTTCAGAGGCTCGTGTGGGAATATTCCTAGGCTATAAATCGTAGTGTTACTTGCTACTTGGGAATATTTGCTTTCATAAAGTCTTTAGGTGCAAATTCTACACTGTGTTGTTACAGATTTCAGTATGTTAAGCTAACAGAAAGGTGTAAACCTCATTTCCTTACTGCTCATAATTTGGAAGCCAGCACTCTCTTTTAATGGTGCCTTATTATCTTTAGTCCTATGTAAACATGGAATAAATTAGTATACATAGCAGACAAATACAATAAAGGTTTAACATGTATACATTTGCATTAGTACCAATGCAAGGAGGAGTGGAAATGCAACAGGAATATATAAGAGTACATATGTGCTTATATGCATATGCTTGTATACATGTAAGTCTAAAAGCATTATAAATATGTAAATTATTTGGCACTTTAAAACATTAGACATTATTACATTCAGAAAATGCTTAATTAATCTGCAAGATATAAAATAATCCTTTTGTAGAACTCCTACTGACAACAAAGATCAATTTCTGCTTCTGATGTGAAAGCCTGAGAGAGGACCAGAGGAGAGAATTTCTGAGTTTCTTTAGATTGCAGCTAAAATCTGCTGCTGTAGAAGGGACAGAAACTGTTCTCACCATGTGCAGCAGGACATGTAATTGATTCCCAGATTCTTTAATTCACAACTGTGGGTTGTGTATGTGAACTCTTTGTGCCCCTGCATATAGCACTAGTGGTTCCTTCATCTGCAACCTCCACCCTCATCTCATTACAAGTACCTTACAGTGGAAGCACAATGCGCTTCCTCGGTAGCCCTCATCACTTTGACCAAGGCGTCTCCTCATGAGATCAGGCAGTCTTCACAGGGATGCCATCAGAGTTCCTGCCTTGTCCTGCTGCCCGTGCAGAATGCATGCTTTCTTTGACCATCTGCAGTCTGCATTCTGTCTTGCAGAGCCTGTGCTATGCAGCACACGAACTTGCAAGGAGAAAAATTCACTGCTTCAGAGATATTTGATCTTATAGGTGCTTACCAAAGTACTCTTTCACCTTTTGGGAGTGAAAGTGGCCCATTATTTGATATGTTTTGGAGAGGCGTGATTTTTGTTTCTCCTGCCCTGAGCTGTGTTTTGTAGAATCACCTCATTTGGCATGTTAACTTCCACAAACTCAATGAATCTTTGCCGTTGATCTTTTTTTCCTTCTATCCTTCCTCTTTCCCTCCCCCTTCTCCAAACTCCCTCACTTGCAATTAGAATCATCTTTAGTGAGTAGCAATGGCTTTTTAATTTTCCACCAGAAATGGAAGTGTGCAATTATTATGCAAAGCAGTTTTCTTTTAATTCCCCAAAATTTCCGGTGTACACTATAATCAGTCATTTGCTACTGAACATTTTACTGTCTGAAATTGTAAGCCTAGACCATTAGAAAACCATAATAAATAATTCAATGATTTCCTTTCGGCTTCATGTTATTTTCTTTTTTTCCCCCCTTTTTTTCCCTTTCTTCTCTGGATGTGTTTGGAGGTGTAAATATCTCTCCGGAGGGGAATAATTTTAAGTTTAGTTTCCTAATTTGATTAAGGAAGTGGTGCCTGCCTATTTCATCTGCAGGCAGGAATTCAAGTGCACCAGGGAGATGTTTAGATATCTATGTAGGTGTGTTTAATATGTTCTGCCTAATTGTATTTCCTTTTCACTGAGTAAGAAAAGTTGTAATGCAGTGAGATTAATCTTCCCACTTCCCCCCGCCTCCTTTTTCCTGGTTTTAATTGTCTTGCTCCTCACAACCACAGCGGCATGCCCTAGTAGTGGATTTCACTGGTTTAAGGTAAGGCACATCCCCACATAAAATGGCTCTGGTCAGCACGGGGCTCCAGCCTGCTGGCCTCATTCACATGGTGCATGGTGTGTAGTCCAGTCTGGAGTGAAACCACGCAGCCAGATTTAACCCCTGACCTGCACATAAGTTATTCCGTCAAAATTTATGTGATGCAAGGGACACACTTGAAAACAGACTTATTTCAGAGGTTTCAGTGCCTCTAAAAAGAAGAGATCACAGAATCACAGAACTGTAGAATCACAGAATGTTAGGGCTTGGAAGGGACCTCTGAAGATCATCATCTAGTCCAACGTCCCTGCTAGAACAGGATCACCTAGAGTAAATCATACAAGAACATGTCCAGGCAGATTTTTAATGCCTCAGAGACAGAGACTCCACAGCCTCTCTTGGCAGTCTGTTCCAGTGTTCTAGCACCCTGAAAGTGCACATTTTTCCCCTGATGTTTGTGTGGAACCTCCTGTGTGTGGAAATTCACTGTCTCAAAAGAACAGGTCTCACTCACCAGCTTTTTGAAAATATTTCAGCATACTTCTAAGAGGCAAATGTGATAATTCATTGTAACATATATGGCCATGTAATCTGTTTAAAAAAAAAGAGAGAAAATGCAGTGCACAGCTTGACAGAAGTGCAGATGGGCTTAAAGTTGTGATTTTTTTTTCCTTATGTGTTCTTGAGTTAGTTTTCAGAGCCTGTGAGATGAATTTGCTTTATCCATTTGAGCCATTCTTTGAAACCACGGGAGCTCTAAAACCCAAGTCTTCAAAACAAAATATGAAGAAAAATAGGTGATTGTGTGAAATCACACAATCTCTTGGTTTCTGTAACTGCAATTCGAAGGGAAAGCAAACATTGGCATAGCTGCAATGAAACTGCAAGTGTTAGCGGTGCTCATCTATGCATGACAGGAGGGGGTGTTAGTGAATTTAGGTACCATGTTCATCTTCTCTTTGCTACTGCAGAAAGGGCAGGTGTACCTAGCCACAGTTTCCAGTTTGCAATTCATGTTAGCCTATGTGGTCCTCCTGGAAAATTCCATTGCCATCAAAACATGCAAGGCTTGTTGGACCTTAGGATCCAGTCAGGCTTTCGTTTGTTCACGCTCTCTGTGCCTGCAGACACTGTGACACTGTATACTACTGGTGAGTTTTGAAACATAAGGGTGAAACACAGAGTTGTCTGGATGTTCTAATACCTGAGCACAGAGATTACTTACTCATGCAAACTCATTTTGACCAATACCTTGTTTTATTCTGTAGCCATGTGAAGCATAGTTCTATACTGCACACTAGGTCCTGCTTTGTGACAGTTTCTCCCCCAGCAGGTTCCCACCAGGTGGATTTCTATTTGTGTCCCATCTATCTTGTCTCTCCTATTCATGGAGGAGACGATGTTGGGATGCCTTGAGGTTGAATAATCCAATTTTACTTACTTTGCTGAGCCTATGCTGTGCCCCGTTCAGTGGTCTTCATCCACACAGCATCTTAATGATTTTGTGGTTCAAACAAGAGCAAGGCAATTGCCTTCCCCTTCCATTTTTTGCCTTCAGTGTCTGTATGGCTAACAAACTATTCACTACTGACCCTAGGTAAAATACATTTTGAAGAGTAATTAACACATGATGCTGTATTAACCAAAATGGAAAGAAAGTTTAAATTAGAGTGTTTTTGGAAATGCCTCGAAACTGCTGCAGGCAGAATATTTGTTTTTCCTTACCCATTGCTAGGTTATTTGAGTTCCTTGGGGATTGGAGGGCGTTATGACCCTGAACCCCTGAATGCTGCACTGTTGTTTGTTTCCGTGTCTCAACACTGACAGCTTATACTTTCTTGTGTTCACAGGGACAGAGTGTTAAGGGAATAGCACAGTGCTTCCTCACCCAGGACAACTCATCCTGGAGATTAATATGCTTTTTGGAAAGCATGCTTGACTCCCTACAGGCTGTAGTGTGTTGTTTCCAGCCTTTTCATTTTCTTGGCAGGTATGGTTGAAAGCTAATTAGCTAGACACCTTCACCTGCTATAGTATTATTTACAAGAAAGTCATTCTGAGTGCCTTGTGCCTGTTTGAGGTGTGCTTTGAGTATCTTTGACAGGTGAGGCACTCCGGGGATTTAAGGTCACTGCCTGGAGACCACTGGAGTTTGCTAAAGGCACTGGAGAGAGGCAGCAATTGGAATAGGGGATGTGTAAAATGTTCAGACCAATGTGAGGGACAGGCACCCTATTTAGGGAAGGGAGGGGAGGCATGGAGGAAGCGATGATTTGGCCATAAGATATAGATGGGGTTAAATTTTTTGAAGCCAGCCATTTGTCAAGAGATGGTTCACTGTACGGGTTTTTGCAGCCTTTGAAAACAGTGGTTTATGGGGAAAATAATTCCCTTCAAGGCCTCATCTGTTATCTTCCTCTTAATGAAACTTTCTATTTCTTGGTTCTGCAAAGGACCAAAATCAGACATATGGAAGCACCTTGAAAAAAGTGCATCTGGAGCATTCTTGGCATGACTTGGCATGTGGGAGCAGAGAGATTGGGAACCTGATAGGCTTCCAGACATGTTCTGCAGACTCAAGAAGTGCAGGCAGTTGGATAAGCATCTGAACTTTTGTATGTTTATATGAACTGAACTTGAACTCCAAGCCATTTGAGAGTTTACCTATCGTGGCTAATAATTACTAGAATGCTTGTTAAAATTGGAAAGTAATAATTAATTCATTCACAAAAAAAATATATAAACAAACCCTCTTATTTGAATTGTGCTGGGCCAGACATTCCTCTCAGCAGACAGTCTAGAAAAACCATTGAAAGAAAGATAAAAACAAAACTAAACCAACAAACATTCTCCTCTGCTTTAGAAACTGTTGGGAAACTATGAAGAAAAAAAAAAGAAGGAAAAAAGAGAAAAGAGTATTTGATAAATAGAGAGGTGGCAGATCTGATACCAATTCTTGTGTATCTTTGTATGTCAACAGCAATACTATGAAGTTACCTGTCATAGTGGCATGAAGCCAGCACAAGATCATATTGTGCTTGACACTTCTCAGTGTGGAGCTGTATTATCAAAAGAAGGGCAGTCAAGAGAGGCTCATTATTGTGAAGAATGTGTTTAGGATCCTGCCTAGAAACAATATGTAGTTGGCTTTCTCAGTAGAAGACATCAGTTAATTAAATAAATAACCTCCTTTTCAGTTATGTAGGTTTAGTTGTCATTTGCTACCTCTGTAGTGACGTTAAACTTTAATGTGATAACAGTGTGGTGAGCAGAGAGAACAGTTTCCACCCACATGGCTAAATATTGATCTCAGTGATAAAGAAGAACAAACATTCTGATGGAGGGGTAGGAACAAAATTTAGCCTGATATGGGAGGGTTATTTTTACGGCGCAGTAAAAGAAAGTTAGTCTTTCAACTAAGAACAGGGAAGGGCAAGGGGATGACTTATCAAAATGTTGTTTACAGGATCATAATTTTTCTGACATCAGACTATAGTATTTGCCCATTGGTTGTGCACAAAACCAGAGACGACTGGGGTAAAGTTCTGGTGGCGGTCGGGTAAGCGGTAGTTCTGCTGCTGACTTCAGTAGGGTGGATATTTACAGCTGCAGCACTGTGCAGAAGCTCTGATGACCTGTGGAGGTCTCATGTGAGCAGATTGATTCTTTGAGTCCTTCCTTAGCTAATGTCTTCTTGAAAGTAGGCATATGTGTCTCTCCTGTGCTGAGCCTGGATTTGAGATTGATGAGTAGTCTGAGATTGTAGAAAAAAATGAATTCTTAAAGTACAACAAACCTGGGAGGTGATGGTGCTGTTGGTGGCTGGGTAGAAGAAGTTAATCTGACCAAAAAGCAGGTGTCCTTAATATCTGTGTCAGAGTTAAGCAATCTAAGCTCTGCCTGCAGTCATTGTGGAGGTTAAGACATGAACATCATTCATCTCCTACAGCATATATGGATTAGGTCAGATGAACTACCTCCTGCTAGCTGCTCTCCACTGGCTGTGAAAGGAACATTGTGTCATGTGCTATCTGTGCATGTGTCTTACCTGTTGGCATGTAAATGTAGGTCACATGAAGGCTCTGCCTTTGTTTTGGAAGCTAGCCATTTAGGAAACATGTAACATGCTTGTAGGGCCAAATAAACAAAGCTCTGATGTGATATCTTCAAAGTGAAAATTGTCTGCACTTCTCATGTCTTACTCTGCAATTTTCTAGAGAAACTATGTACATCACTTTTCCTAATTATTATCTCTAATCAAATCTGGGTTTCAGCTGCTCAGTACAATGTGTGTGACAGCAATATTCCACTCCATATGACGTGATGCAGACATCTCTTTTTGTACAGGTCCCCTAAGAGGTGATTCCCACAATATCTTAACATTTCACATGCTTTAATGCATTTTCCTTTGAAGTACAGGTGTTAATTCTGTCTCCTCTACCTCCCACCTCACTGTTCCTCTTGACTTAGGAAGGACATAGGGAGAATTGCACTTATGGAAACAAAGAATCATAGAACTGTTTCAGTTGGAAGAGACCTTTAAGATCATTGAGCCCAACCTTCAACCTAATACCACCATGGCCCGAAGTGCTGTGTCCATACGTTACTTGAACACCTCCAGAGACAGTGACTCCACAGCCTCTCTGAGCAACCTATTCCAATACCTAACCATTCTTTTCATAAAGAAATTTTTCATGATATCCAATTTAAACCTCTCCCAACACAGTCCCATCCATTTTCTCTCATTCTATCACCTGATACTAGAAAGAATAGACTGACTACGACCTCCCTTCCGGGTGGTTGTAGAGAGCAATGAGGTCTCCCTTCAGCTTCCTCTTTTCCAGACTAAACAATCTCAGTACCATTGGCAGTGCCTCATAAGGCTTATCCTAAGGTTTCAACAACTTTATTGCCCTTCTCTGGACATGTTCCAACAACTCGGTATCTTTCCTGTAGTGAGGGCCCCAAAACCAAACACAGTATTTGAGTTGCAGCCTCACCACTGTCGAGTGCAAGGGCACAATCACTTCTTTACTCCTGCTGTTCACACTAGTCCTGATACAGGCCAGAGTGATGGTTGCCTTCTTGGCCACCTGCACACACTGCTGGCTCGTGTTCATAAGGCTGTCATCCAGCACTCCGAGATCCTTTTCTGACAGGCATCTTTCCAGCCACTCAGCCTCAAGCCTTTAGCATTGCATGAGCTGCCTTGGCTTTGAGCTATTCCCAGCAGCTCTGTTCAACTGTCTTCCTCTCTCTTTGTATGAACAATTATGAATCTGTGGGGAGGCAAACTCCAGCTGCCTCTGACCTTTGCCTGTTAACTTGTGCCTCCTCTATATGATGCAGAGAGGTTTTTCAACTCAGTCACTCTCAGCTGCCAACCTGACAGTCAGCAAATCACACCACAGCCTCTAATCTTGATTGGAGCTTTTCCTGTCTGACACTTCCTGCAAATAGTCAATGTTACTGTTACATTAATTGAGGTTTTAATCACTGCCATATGTAATTGTAGGATAAGGGTTATGGAACTTAGACTCCTTAGCAATGGGTTTGTGTGAGGATACTAACACATGTGCATTCTAGAAGAATATAGCCTTCATGAAGTTGATGGAGAGTGAAATGGTGATTTAGAATCAGTAGGTCTTTCTATAGCAAGCTGAGCAGTATCTGGTTTTAAGCTCTTGCTTTAGGAAATTTTGCAAGGAAGATTTTTTTTCCTATAACAGTTTAAAAATTAGTCAGAAAGTTGCAGAACATAATAATAACTTCTCATTCCAGTTACAGTTTTGCCTAGCTGAGTCTCATCCTTTCTTCATCTTTCAGATTTTTATCCCTAGACGTGGGCTGCCATTGAAGAGCAGCAAGAATTGTCATCATTCTATTCACCTTTGCAAAAGAAAATATCTTTGTATTTTCTTGTGTCTTCTCTGTCTAGGAATTCTTTTCTCCTGTCTTCCCTGGGTTGTTCTTGATTGTCAGTGTGGCATACAAACTTTCCCTCAAAACTCCAAGACTGAGACAAGAACAGTGTGAATCCTTAATGCATTCTGCTGTGGTGGGGTGTGGTTTGCCTCTTCTAGAGAGACATCATGGCCATCAAGGTGCTTTGAAGATGTCTCACCTATGATCTTCTTGTCAGCAGGAACATCAGAGTGGAAATGCAAGTAGAAAAGAGATTATAAAAGCTAGGCTTGCTTATCAGCCCTCCCATTGAAAGTGACCTACATCTGGAATGAAAAGGGAGTGGCCCAGGATAATCGAGGAGACTTTCAGCCTGGGGAGCCATGGTGGTCTGTAAAGGCTGCCATGGAGGCAAACTGCTGAACCTCAGGCTGTTTAGAGGGGTTCACATTGGTTTGGAACTACTTAGGTCAAATTGAAAGGCAGAAACCCTTGAGTAGCTGCCAGACTTAGCTGTTGGGGTCATAAGTACAGCCATTCATGCTGGGATTACATCCTCTACATCTGCCTGTCAGTTTCTGAGTCTTAATTTGGCATGAGGCTGCCCATCTAGCAAGAGTTTATCTGCTATCCTCCCCACTTTCTCCAGGACCACATACAGCTTTCCCACACACAAACTTTTTAATTAAGGATCTGTCATTTTTTTTCAGACATCTTGAAGAAATGATTTTGTCTTGGCCTTATTCATAGTTTCAGTATTCAGCCAGACAGCAGCTTTCTGGAGCAGTCTCTGCTCCCTCACCACAACCATGTACTTGTTCCCCTTTGGCAGCTTCATAGTGTGCTTTATCTTTCCATTTTTGCTTTAATTTATTGACACTGAGAGCTTGCCTGGGTTTTGCAGGCTTTCCTGTAATGAGGCAGCCAGCTCGCAAAAGGCTCTGTCACAACCTGGCTTGTTCTTGTCAGAGGCTTTTATCTTCCCTCAGCAGTCACTTCTGTACCACTACTTCAGTGTTTTGCTTTAATTATTCTGTTTGGCTTTGGCCGAGGTTTCTTCCTCCATTAGTAGAAAGATGCTTTAGTTCTGCTGAAGCCTGGCAATGATAGTACCCAACAGCAGTATGTCTTTTTAATCTAAATTCAGTTTCTGTGTTTTGCTGCACCAGAGAGAATCTGGTTTTGTGTCTGAGGTGCCACTAAGAGATGTGTATGATTTCCTGAGTGTTGATGATCGCAGTGAATTATCCCAGTTCTGCTTTGGAGATGTTGCTTAGAGAGCTTTTAGTATTTATACACAAAGCTAGATGGGGAAAAAAAAAGACCCATACAGAAAAAAAACCAAAACCAAAACAACACCCCAAACAAACCGTCTTCTTTCCCAATTCACAACGTCCCTCTTCCTCCCCCCCTGCCTCCCCCAAAAAAACACCCAAACTAAAAACCACCCAAAAAAATCAGTCTAAAGTTAGGTTTGCACCTAGAGTGGGCTGAACTAATTCTTATCTGTCCCTGGTGTCTCTGATAGACTTGTGAAAGAGAGTCTATGCGTACAGCTCTTACCCCTGATGCATTTGACACGGATGTTACTTTGTCAAGGCTGCTTGTCATTGCTAGGGCTTCAGGGAGCCATCAACCACCAGAGAGTCCAGGTTCCCCAGCAGCCAGGAAGCCCTGTAATTTGAAAGCTTCCCAGCCCTAGGAAAGACTGGCTAGGAATCACGATGCTGCTGAAAACACTTTGAACCAGAGGTCAGATGAGCACAGTGTTTCAGGCTCAGCAAGCCAGTGTTTTTCTGAGAGCCTCTCTATATTGTAGCACTTCTCTGAAGAACCATAAAGGTGAATTTGGCCCTAATAAGTGATCTAATTTAGTGCTAAGACTGCACTCTGGACAGATGTGGTGAAATAAAGCCTGAAGAAATTAATGTCTTGAGCTTCTCGTGTTGTGAGCTTCTGGAACCTACAGAGAGCCTGATTTTGAGGCAGTTTACTGCTGTGTGTGTTCTCCTGCACTGAGGTGAAATGAAGCACTAGGGGTTTGGGGGCTGTCGCTAGGCTCTTTCTGAGTCTCTTACAGACACAGTTTTACGAGTGGGACCATGGAGCTTGTGCGTTACAACAGTTTTGTAGGAGATTGATGACTCCAGGCAGAATTGCTGTGCTGTCCTCCTGAGCTCTCCCAGCATCCTCCTCAGTACTCTCTGCAGAAGAAGCGCTGCTCTCTGCCCTGCAGAGTGCATGTTAGAGAAGGACCCTTTTATACGAGCTTGCTGCTTGTCAGGATGGCATATCATCAAGCACATAGCCAGACAGTTTTCCCCTCATCTACTCTGGTCCAAAGTCTGCACAGGCAAGAGCTGAAAACTTAAGTCAAAGAGCACTGAAGCATTTTAAGTGAAAACTTCTGAGTTTGTTGTCCCACTTTATATCACAGTATGTGGATTATCCTGAACTATAAATTGTGGTAAGAGGAAGAAGACTATGACAAAATCCGGGAACAGAAATTACTTTTTTTGTGTTACTGATAAGCTAAAATTAGCAGGTCAAGTGGGTCTGAAAGACTGATTTGGTGCTCTTCCCAGCAGTGCTCCCATGTGAAACGATCTCTCACTATGAACCTGGGAGCTGGATCCTGGGGCCAAATTCTGCACCTGCTTGCAGCAGTGGTGGTCCTGCTCCTGACTGTCAGTGAGAACATGGTGAGCCCTCAGGGACATATGCACACATGAGCAGGCTAGCCTTACAGAGCAAGCCATGGTTTCATTTTGCAATAGTAGCAAACGATTTGTCCATAAGGACTTCCTTTTTTCGTCTGATCACCCCTGAGAAAGAGAAAAGATCTCAGCATAGGAGCTAAGGAGTGGGAGAAATGAGTCCAACACAAAGAAGGCTGTTTTAAGTGTGTGTTGAATCAAAATTCTTCTGTGCAATGCAGTTCTGCACAAAGGCCTGTGCAGGGGTTGGCTGGTAGGATGTCATAGAATCACAAAATGGTAGGGGTCATAAGGGACTTCTGGAGATCATCTCGTTCAAACCTCTGCTAATGCAGGTACATCTATAGCTGGTTGCACAGAAATGTGTCCAGGTTTCAAAGTTTCCAGAGGAGGGGACTGCACATCTCTGGGCAGCCTGTTCCAGTGCTCCATCACTCTCAAAGTAAATAAGTTTCAAGTGAAATCTCCTATGTTCCAGTTTGTACCTATTGCCCTTTGTCCTATCACTGGTCACTGCTGGTAAGATCCTCTTTCAGTCTTCTTTTTACCAGGCTAAAGATTCCCAGATCTCTCAGCCTCTCCTCCTAAGAGAGGCTCCATTCCCCTAATTATCTTCATGGCCCTGCATTGGATTGTCTCCAGTAGTTCCCTGTCATTCTTGAAATGGGGAGCACAGAACTTCAGGTGCACAAATCTCCAGGTGCAGCCTCACCAGGGCAGAGTAGAGGGGAAGGAAAACCTCTCTTGACCTGCTCACCTCATACATCTTAATGCACGCTGGAATGCCCTTGGCCTTCTTGGCCACAAGGGCACACTGCTGGCTCTTGAACTTCGTATCCATCAGCAGTCCTAGGACCTTCTCTGCAGAGCTGCTTCTCAGAGCTGCTTCTCTGATCTCCTATAAGACTGCTGCTGAGTTTATGGTAAATGCTTTCACCACAAAAAATAGAGCAGTACAATATCAGAGGAAAATCTAAACTATTTCCCTACCACCCTAGTAGCCTAATAAAGTCCATTGGATTTATCTTCTGCAAGTTGAGCAAGGGTAAGCCATTGACCAAGAGGAACCAAGTAAAAATGACTAACATGTCGGGAGCGTGCAGAAGTGACCTCATGTCCCCATGAGGATATCTTCTTTTTATGTGGCTTCTTTTTTTTTTCTCCACGGGGGAACCGGAAGTAAAAATAATTTTATTTCTGAGCAAAGGAAGGAGCAAATAATGGTGAGATTTCCTCATTTTTTATTTACTCAAGAAAACACTTAGTCAGTCTGATTATTCACTCTGAGACATATCCTTAGCTGTCGTTGCATTCTAGGAAGAACAAATGTAAAAAGAAATAAATGAATGGTGTTCACACGCACACACACACACACACACACACATACAGTTTCAGTTTTTGTACTGATACTTGCTCTTCCTTCATCTTGAGGGAATGGTAGGGATTGGAAGGGACCTTTAGGGATCATCAAGTCCAACGCCCCTGCCAGAGCAGGATCACCTGGAGTAGGTCACACACAGGTTTGTCTCGATGAGGTTGCGCAGGCACGCACCCAGGTGGGGTTTGAAATTCTCAAGATAAGGAGACTTTGCAACCTCTCTGGGCAGCCAGTTCCAGTGCTCTGTCACTCTCAAAGTGAAAAAAGAGTTCCTTTCTATTTAGATGGAACTTCTTGTGTTTTAGTGTTTTCATTTCAGTGAGGGAATTGATGGCAGCAATAATTAAATACTTGTAAATCCAAGGTGAGGTTTTCAATAGTTCAGGACTGAAAAAATAAAGAAAAGTATTTTGCAGGAGTGATTTAAATCAGTTTGGAAATGAGCTAAGCTTTAATGAGAAAATTTGCTCTAATTTCTAAATTACTTCAGATGCTTCATTTTCTCCAGTCAGTTTCATTCTGTTGAAACTTAGAGCTCTGTTTCAATGGCTGGATGAGGCACTTAGTGCCATGGTCTAGTTGACTGGCTAGGGCTGGGTGCTAGGTTGGACTGGATGATCTTGGAGGTCTCTTCCAACCTGCTTGATTCTATGATTCTATCTGCTGCTACCTGATCAAAACAATGGAAATTTCCTCCTAAAAGATTTAGTCCAGTGGACATACACAGTAATGTTGTCAGTTTTAAGGAATCTCTCAGATATTTTGTGTGGTAGCTGTTCACAGAAGATGTGAGTCCCAGAAGGTCTGGAGCAAGAAATTTGACTGGAGGTCCAGGAAAGAAGGAAATCTTTTTTTCGCATTGATCAGGCTTTGGCAAATTGTTGTGTTCCCCATGGTTGTCATCTGTCTCTCTATGCTGAATGTATAGGTTGGAAAAAAAAGTGTTCCTTCAGGAGGATTGGGCTATGAAGTCAGATAATCAACTTCTTCCTCTGTGTGCTGTGTATCTATAAAATATGGTTGTTGCTTTATGTCCTGGGTTGGGGCAGCAAGCTACCTGGGACTGGAGGGCAGAAATGACACTTACTCAATTTAAAGAGTAACAATGAAGATGCTGCACACTGATTGGAAATTTAAAGGGAGATTCTATTTACAGGTGCATATATGCAAAGGGCAATCAGGTAGAACGAACACATCCACAAGCTAAGTCAGGTCTATCGGACTAAAACCTTCCATAAATCCTCCACTCCTTCCTCCCTCAGCAGGCCTGAGAAGAGGCCAAAACTGCCCTCCCCAGCTTAGGCCCAGGAGGAGAGGAGAGGAGAGGAGAGGAGAGGAGAGGAGAGGAGAGGAGAGGAGAGGAGAGGAGAGGAGAGGAGAGGAGAGGAGAGGAGAGGAGAGGAGAGGAGAGGAGAGGAGAGGAGAGGAGAGGAGAGGAGAGGAGAGGAGAGGAGAGGAGAGGAGAGGAGAGGAGAGGAGAGGAGAGGAGAGGAATATCAGCCATGAACTGCCTTATAAGCTGTGATACCAGAAAGAGGAATAGAATAACAATATTACAACATTCTGGGTACAACCAGGTCGATCCTCTGGGGTAGGACTTCATCTCTGTAGTTTTCTTAAGAGAACCTGGGACCCCTCAAACTACCACACTATGGCTTGTTTACCTTCTGTAGTTTGGTTATGCAGCTTTCCCCATTTGCAATCAGTGGATAGCAATGATTTTGCTACGAATGAAATAGTCAAGGTAAATCTCCAATATTAGCCTCATCTCTGAGGCTGAACTTGAGGAATTTCTGGCAACAAAATTCCTGACTCTTCATTGTAAAAAAAAACAACTAACCAACAAAAAATCCCACACAAACAAACAAAACCCCCACAAAACCAAACCAAACCAACAACAACAAAAAAAAAACCCAAACATGTATTTTTTCTTGTTATTAAAGAAAAAAAAAAAGAAAAAAGGAAAAACTTTTCTCTATTTTAAATCTGCTCTTTTTAGCAAATGAGAATTTTTTTTTCACCATAATTTTGGATTTTACTGCTTTCCTGCCACTTCCTATTCTGAGGAGCTACTGCTACAAATAATGTTTTGTTCCAGAGTCACAGGATTTTTTTCAAGGTAGTTGAAGAATAATAGGAGTCAATTGCAGCTGCTGTTAGTGGATGAGGACTTGGTCATCAAACACTTCTGCACACAAGTAACTTGATGTATCTAAGCAACCACATCAAATGCTCTCATAAAGTTACTCATATGTACCACTGTTTGCAGGATCAATATCTAAATCATTGTTCTAGTTCAGAGCTCTCTCATGTTTCCCCATCTGTAAACCAGCAATGTTGCAGGCTTCATTCAGCAAACACTTTGAAATCAATTATCTAAAGTAGTATATATATATGAAAGTGCCACTTATTAATGTCAGAGAAGAGAAACCAACAAAATTGACCAGCAAAATGCACATTTTCCACTTGCTATAAGAAAGCATGATAAATTTGAATAGTAGAGAGGTTAACCTGGGAAAGCAATAAATGGAATAATCCCCCCAAAAATATGCATGAAGGAAGGCTGCCCAGGGAGGTGGTGGAATCTGTCTTTGGAGACATTCAAAACCCACCTGGATGCCAGCATGTGCAGCCTGCTTTAGGTGAACCTGCTCTGGCAAGAGAGTTGGACTAGGTGATCTCCAGAGGTCCCTTCCAACCCCTGTCATTCTGTGATTCTGTGAAGACAAAGAAGCCTCTAGAGAAACAGTGGCATGTGCAATTAAAGCAGAAGAAAACTGTTAAGTAACTTTGTTGTTAGCGGGGGACCTTGCTTAATCTGATGTCCAGAGGGCTGCACGATTCTTCTCTTTCCCTCACTGTACTTTCAGAAACGTTTTCTGATTGATTCTCCTGCCACTCTCCTTCTTGTAAGCCAGGAATGGTTCTGCTAATGGACATGGATTCAGACTTCTGTGAAAAAGTCAGGCCCTTTATATTTTGGTGTGAGACTCAGAGGAAAATCTTGGCCACACAGAAGCCAGTGTCCAAAGTCCTGCTGCCACCAGAAGAGCCAGGCTTCCCTCCCGTGTTTTTTGTTTTCCTGACATTTCTGCTTTATGCCCCATAGCAAACATGTAAGCTGCTGCTGCTGCTGGATTGAGAACCAGATCGCTGGCCTGCCACATAATCTGCTCAAGAAGCCACTTTAAGTTCAGTGTCCTGTACGTTCTGTGTTCGATATATTTTGGTATCCATGCACTGATGTTAGTGGTGTGGTGAGAGAGAGGTGATCTGGCAGCCCACTGGGATTCCTCCCTGCTAGTTGAGAAAGAGTTTGAAAAACGTCAAATAGCAGTGGAATGGTTTTTTGTTTTGTTTTGAAAGCATCTGTTAAAATGCCACGAGACAGTCTTCATTTCTTTTCAGCATGCTGCTCATTAAGCTAATGATTTGGGCTCAGTGACACAGGTAATTCCTGTGCGTTTGGCCATCTGTGAAGGTCTCTCATAAATTAGAAGATGCAATGCTGTAAAAGGATGCTGCAGTTCTTATTCCGGTTTGCATCCTCCCCCCCGCTTCTGTTTGTAATGCCCTGATGATAGCAAGTGCTTATAGTGCCACCAGCTGGTTAAGACAGCTACTGTCACCACATTCAGCTTTTATCATGAATGGACGTCTTGCTATCGCTACAAGAAAATGCAAGTCAGCTTTGTAAGATTGCCAGCATCCCTTTCTCTTGTTTTTTTCTAGCTGTTGAGAAGAGTAATTTGAAGACAGCAGCTAAAATGACTGGCACTCGACAGGGACTTATACCATCTGTATGGAGTATGAGTAACAAGATACCCACTTTGTAAACTGTGATCATTAATCTATATCAATATTTTAAAGCTATAATTTAAGACAGAGTTATCAGGTTTTACATTTGGTACGTGGTTGAATGTTTATTTCCTGTAAAATTCTTGTGCATGCAATGAGTCGTTCCAAAAAGGGTCTGTTTTCTTCCTCGCTTTGCTGATTCAGTTGAGCTAATTTTCCCCTTTTGATTTCTGCTTTTCTGCAGTTATAAATGCCACAGTAAAAATGGTTGTGGGATCAAGCATGCAAAATAAGTATATAGTGCTTGTGACACCTTCTTTTCACCAGTCAGGTGGGTGTGGCTTAAGCACAGACGTCCTGCAACAAAAGCCTATGGGGCAAGTAACCTTGACAAGTGTTGTAGTAGGCTTAGGTGCTTAGTAATTGCATTTATTTCTTTTGCATGTTTGCCATGCCATGGGCATTACAACTGTGTCTATGCATTGTGCCCAGCAACTGATAAAAACTGTGTCTGCTCTTCCTGCACTGGCCTATATCTGCAACCTGCAGGCAGGATGGTCTTTCCTGTGTGCTGGCCTTGGGTTTCAGCCCAGCACTGAATTTGAGGACTTCTGCAATGCCTTGTGCCCTGGATGGCAGTAGATATTACCTCCATCTGCAGGTGACACCAAGCTGTGTGGCACAGTCGACTTGCTAGAGGGCAGGGACGCCATCCAGAGGGACATGGACAAGCTGGAGAGGTGGGCCCAGGCCAACCTCATGGCATTCAACAAGGCCAAGCGTAAGGTCCTGCACCTGGGTCAGCACAGTCTTAAGGACAGGTACAGGCTGGGTGGCAAATGGCTGAGAGCAGCCCTGAGGAAAAGGACTTGGGGATGTGGGTTGATGAAAAGCTGAACATGAGCTGGCAGTGTGTATGTGCAGCCCAGACAGCAACTGTGTGCTGGGCTACATCAAGAGCAGTGTGGCCAGCAGGGCAAGGGAGGTCAGACCCTGCCTGGAGTAGTGTGTGCAGTTCTGGAGCCCCCAACACAAGAAGGACATGGAACTGTTAGAGTGAGTCTAGGGGAGGGCCACAAAGATGATCAGAGGGATGAAGCATCTCTGCTATGAGGACAGGCTACAAGAGTTGGAACTCTTCAGCCTGGAGAAACCAAGTGGCAAGCTGCTTCCTTCTGCTTTCATGGGCTCTGCTTTTACCATCAGAGAGCCTTGAGGAAGAAGCAAATAAATGCAGGATCAGACCTGTGCTTACTCAACAGTAGAACTCTGTTTCTCACTCCCTTTCCTCTGTGGATGATTCTCTTGTAAGGTTCTGCTGAAGAACTTGAGCCCTTCTATGAGGCAGGTTTGTGAGATTGTGCTGCCTCTTCCAAATCTGGGAAACCCAGTTTTGTGCCATTTGATTCTGTCCTTTGCATAAAACACAGGCACGTGTGATGGTTCCTGGAGGACACAGCACTAAACATGGGTATATAACCTCTGCTCTTTTATAGGTTTCTTCTCAACAGCTATGTTGTGCAGGTGCCACAAGCAATTACCAATACTATAGGATACTTGAGTGAAACGTTTTTGGAGGGGGAGTTGTGAGTAATTTCTGGGCCCCAAGGAGTTGTTTCATTTCTAATTGTGCGTTTTAGGGTCTGTGGGACTCTGATATTTCAAGTTCTGTGCAAACAGCAAGCACACTGCTATCATTGTGTTCTCCTGCTTGGGGCTGAATTACCTCATGATAGGCTTTTAAAGTCTTTTGGCCTCCTTCATGGCCTCATATTTCAACACAGCACGTGAAAGACATGAAGAATGAGCTATAACTTCTTTCCAACTGTTGCAGGGTTATGGGCTATTTTATTTTTCATTCCATGTGTTTTTTAGCAACCTCTGGCTTGCTAAACCAATGCAAGCTCGGTGAAGATGGCATAAAGGGAGGGAGTTTCCCCTCTGATGTCAGAGGTTTGACATACTTGCCTTGACTTAAAAAAGATGGAGTTTTGCTTCTGTTTGCTGCCAACAAAGTGAAGATCCCTTCCTCAGCATCCCTCTCCCTTCTGCAAACATCCATTTGCAAAGCATGGCCCACACGTTTCCTTGTAAAGGAAACACACTGTGACATTTCCCCATCCACACAAAAGGCTTTGCATTGCTAAATGTCAGTCAGTTATTCATTGCAGTGACATTTTCCCAAGGCCTGCCCAGGCCACTGGCAGAGCTGGCTGTGTCTGTGTAAGTGTCCCCTACCTCAGAGGAGAGCTGCCAAGGGCTGAGGCTGGAGTGGCACCACTCACAGCACTCAAAATGGGTCAGAGATGGTGCCATCAGGGGTTACAGTTGATCTGCCGTGGCCTGTTGAGATTTTAAGGAAGTTTTGGCTTGCCCAGAATTCTCTGGCCATGATTTTTCAGGGAAATAGAACTCCAGTGCAAGACTGAGACCTGTTGCCATCCAGACACAGTCCTATCCCAGGCGGTGCTTAAAAATGGTGCCAGTCTCACTGGAAGGAGTGGTCATGCCCCAACAAAAGATAGGCATCTAACTGGGCTTCCCACTGCACCACCACGGGCAGGAGTGGTGATGGCACCAGCAGCAATGCAGAGGGGTGGCAGGGCAGTGTGCTGCAGAGGCTGCAAGCAGCAGCTTCTGCAGGCAAGGGCAGAAGGCAGCGGAACTGGTCGAGCATACTGAACTGCTTACTCTCCAGTGCAGCCCCTGAGCTGGTTACAGCCTAGGAATCATGCAAGTTCTTGAAAGAAAACTCTCCAGCTCTACATGTAGGAAAATCTGGGTGTTTTGAGTGATCTATCTCAGACCTTCCCATTGTCATTTCATGACTGTATTCATCTACTGGCCCTACTCTTTCATCCTCTCATCAGAGGAAATTTTGCTCCTCTAAAATATGAATACTGAATCTTGGTCTTGAATGGAGAAATGCAGTTCTGATGGAAGCAGTGATAAACAGGAGAAAACATGGCACAAGGGGGAGGGAAAAGAAATGGCTGAATTTATCTTGTGAGTATTTAATCAAAGTATACTCTTATGGCAGGCTGCCAGATTGTTTGAGTTACAAGCCATGTGTTTGTGAACACCATGGGATAGAATCAAGGGGAGGCAAAGGCAGGGGATGCAGCTGAAAGTGCTCAGCAAGTCTGAGTACTGCAGGGCAAGAGGACAGAAGAGTCAGCTGATAAATTCTGCAGAGCATGCAAGGAAATTAGCAGACAAGCAAATGAGAGAGAATGAGACCTCAATCCACAACTAAGATCTGGAAGAGCTGGAATATTCACATAGCCTATGTGGAAGAGCCAATTTTATATGAGGAATGGGAATATTGCTGCAAGAAGTGCTTACATCAGCAGACACTTTTACTGGGTGGTCAATGCAAACTTTGTAGCCTATTCTCTGTACTGCAAATCAGTCCAAATATATAAGAGGAGGTGGCGGTAGTGAGATGGAAAACTTTCTTCCATGATGTCATCTGGAACTAGTTGAAAGCAAAGTATGTAAAGATGAGGAAAGGATGAGAGACTTTGATTCTGTTGGGTAATTAGAGGAGGGAAAAAGGATCACTGCCATAAAAAGGAATGAAATAAATTTTATAACACAGAAATTTGTTGCTGAGGTTATAAAAAATTTTCCCCTTTTGTAAAAAAGAAGCTAATATGCCTGGGTTCAAGTATGATTGGAGATCAACTCCACAAAGAAAAGAAAAATCCAGAACCTACAGCAATCACAGAGGAAAAGTGGAGGAAGAGATAAGGAGGAACATAGAAATGAGATGTGGGTAATTTGTAACTTGGTATCACATTCAGAGAAGAGTTAGAAAGACTCCCAAAGGAGCATCATCATATCATTAAAACCTTTAATACTGTCTTAACAACTCTTCCATTTCTTGCATGTAGCTGAGTGATGAGGCAATATTCTAAACTTCAGTATTGTCAGGGGTTTTTTTGTTTGTTTCTTAAGAGAACTGTTCATCTTGCACTAAGAAAAGAAAGAAGGGGGAATTTTTTTTTTTGATCCCTTGAGGTGCTTATTTTTGTAAGATTTGAGCCAGGAAGCCTAGCAAAGTGTTAGAGGAGCCTACAACATCTCTCCCTGCTCTTCCTCCCCTTCCCCACTTTGTTGATGGAAAACATTTCTTCAGATTTGTTATGTACCTTTGCTGCAAAACCTGACTACATGTCTGCGGGTTCATAGGTTATCTGCCCAGGGACAGGGTTGAGCCAGACTGTGAAAACCTTGCTCTTGACTTCAGGTCTGGTAGTCTGCTGACTTCACTGGGGCTGCTGCCATTATATGCTGGTTTTCAGCATGAGTAATGGTGTCATGATCTGGCCCATAAATTCTAGGTAATTTGTAAAGTGCCTGTCACAATCTTATCTAAATAGTAATGGCACATTGGAAACTGTTCTGGGCTGCTGCAGAAAGGAGTCTTCTCAATTTGCCTTACCAATGCAGCTCTATTTTTATACATAGTAGTGTGCCCCTTTCCAACCTCATATTAAGATCATCTGAACTCTGTTCATAGTAAACCATGAATCCTGGAGGCATTTTGATATTTAATGTCTGCAATAGATACAGCTGAATAGAATAATAGCTGTTGGGATAGGTGTTCCAGCAGGCAGCAATTTCCTCCCATGTTCTTTTGCTGTTTCAAAATTAAGCAATTTTGCATTTCTTTGTACCTTTCCCATTCCATGCTTCTTCTGAGCATTTTGAGTGGCTGGTTTTCACTAGCACAACTCCATGGAAATTTGGTTTCTAAGCTGCGTATGTCATTGTTGTTCCTTGCTGTGCCCATGGTGCCTCTGATTGTGCAAGCTCAATAAAAGATGTTTCATTCATCAATTCCCAGTTTCTCATTTACATGAAAGCATTCATGCCAGAAAATTTTACATGCTCACCTGACCTGGAGAGCACTTGTGGTGAATTACCTGAGCAATTAAATGAAGACCTTTGTGTGAACGGTGCATGTGAAATAGTATTTGAAGACATTCTGTGATCAAAGCAGAGATAGGAAATAAAAAAGAGTATGTTTGCTAAGCGTTGAAAAGTTGAACATAAGGGTACTGCAGTGAAAAGGTGGAGCATGTGTTCATGCAAACAAGCTGTATCCACTTCTTACTGATGACAAAGTGTTTTCAAATTACTGTGCTGTTAACCTTCTTTCCAGTGGTTTCTGGTAGAAGAACTAGAGGATAATGGAGCCTGAGATGTAAGGGGTTTTGGGGGCATCTCCTCGTAATGAATTGTGTAATTGCTGGACCAATGTCAAATTTCTTTTATCTCGAGAAAAGGAAATAGAACTAAGAAGGCTGCCAGGGCATATAGTAGTTAAATGATACAGACACCAAAGTACGTTTGTTCTGGATAGATAGCAAGAGCCATTAAGCATATACCACTTCTCTTTTATTTACCAGAGTGGCAGTAAAAGGAAGAAGTAAACATCAAACTAGGCTAGATTCAAAATCGTTGATTGTTTTAACCTTTCACCACAGAGTCACTGCTAGATTGCATCTCCTTATAATTTATTTCATAAGCTTTCCGTGGATTGGAAATTAAGCTTTCAACTTTGTATGTCAGTTGGAGAACTACTGTTCAGTAGGTGCTTATTGTCCAGGGAAAGACACTGTGGAATAAAAGCACATAGCCTTCAGGTCACAGTTTCCACCTATCGTGGAGAAAGTTCCATATAGATGTGGGAAAACAGTTTTGCCAGGTTATAATAGGGAATACAGCAGCATAGAAAGCAGTGAACTGCAGATCATATATATCAGTGTCAGAAAGGGAAAAAAGGCCTGGGTTTCTTGACTCACTCCAGTATTCTGCTTAACAGTGATAAGTTGCCAGTCTTTCTTTTAACTACTACAGGCAGATGTTCTTCACAGGAAGAACAATATTATTTGGCATTTCTTAAAATACCCAATGGCAAGTTTAGCAAGGGTATGGTGCTTGAATGCACATGGATATGAAGTTATTCTTTTGCTCAAATATGTGATTCTTCAAAGTCACTCTGAATCTCTGTGTGTGTGTGTGTGTGTGTAAGAGGAACTCAGCAGTTAATTTTCAAAGGAATCTCTCTGGTTTGGTTTCTTTTTATTAATCAAAATTCACTTTCAGATATTGCTGTGCAAAAGTCCTGTATTAGGCTGTCTGTCTCTCAGGCTCCCATAAATAAGTTTTAAAAAGGCTACACTTGCAAGTACCTTTAATAGAGATAATAATAACTGCCTGATTCATGTGATTGCTACTCATGAAAGAAGTAAAAGTGTGCTTCTAGTTTTCAGAAATAAGCTGGTGATTATACTGATGGATTTTCAGACATGCAAAATACAGCAAAATAAAGAAATTAGTTGCTTTCTTTTCATAAACTATTTTCTGAATAGTAGAGGCCTCCTGCCTTTTAACACAAGCCCATTTGGTTTCACTTCATCATATTCTTGGTAGATGACAGAGTCACTGCAAAACAGAGAGAAGGCAAGTAAGAATTCTTCTGAACAGATTTCTGTTAGTTCTTCTGACTAATCAGGGAGCTCTCAGAATTTCTAATCATTTCTCTTTAAGACTGCCCCACTGATTTCAACTAAGTTTCCCTGAGAGGCTTGGAAATCCTTAATTCACAAGAAGTGCATCTTTTGCTCTTTATATGCTGTACACATGAAACATAATACTTTGCACAGAGCCATGCTGTACCTTTCTTAGAATGTGATTATAGTCCTATGGGATCATCAACAGGCATTGTCAGACCTTGTGATCAAAGAACAGGCATTTAGCAGTAAAGCATTCCCGAGGACGGGCTTTAACTGTATTCAAGGTTATTTGATGTACTTACTTCAAATCATCACGTTGGATGGCTTGAATGCAGAAGCATCAAGCAAGATAAGGAAGGGAAGCGAGGCCAAATGACATGCTTTCATACAGAACCCTCCATCAGGAAGAAATGTATAAGCTTCCACACTAATACTGTTGACCCCAGTGTGAATCTGCATGCCAGAATACCCTTTGCAAGCTCTCCTGAGCTTCCCAGGACCTCCACAAAAGCCGCTAGCAACACAGGACCTGGCTGCCTGTATGGGAGCCAAGTTGCCAAGTTCTGCTTCTTCATTCATGATCACCTCCCATGAGGCATGACCTTATGATCTCACAATCTCTCCTCTCCTGAGCCCTCCAAAAGCTGGATGCTGACTCGCAAGGAGAGAGCTTTATTTTTATAGTCTCATCAATACAAAGGAAGGTCTTGATTTACAAAACTTCCCCCCCTTTGTCTCTTTTATCTTTTTTTTCCCTTTTCCCCCTTTTTTTTCTTTAATTTTTCTTTTTCTTTTCTTTTCTTTTCTTTTCTTTTCTTTTCTTTTCTTTTCTTTTCTTTTCTTTTCTTTTCTTTTCTTTTCTTTTCTTTTCTTTTCTTTTCTTTTCTATTTTATTTTATTTTATTTTTTCTCTTTTCTTTTCTTGTCTTTTATTTTCTTTTCTCTTTTCTTTTCTTTTCTTTTTCTTTTTTTATGATAGAGCACTCAGATTTGGGATTCTAACCCACAAGAGACTGTGAGGAGCTTAAAAGAAACACTGGGTGTTCAGGTAGTCATTGCTTCCGTTTATACTATCATAGAAGCACTGACTTAAGCCGCCTCAATTAAGTATAAAGTTATTAACCCTACAATGCCACTTAATACAAGATAATGTTTCAAATTATGCCATCTAAGGCTTATTATCCAAAATGAACATGATTTACAACCCACCTTTTTCTTTAAAACTAACCAACCTTTAATTGCTGTGATTAAATTTCCCAAGTGTGAGAAATCTGTTGGCTGATTTTTCTCAGCAGGTGCTTGGTGTGCCTCAAAATCTGGCCATTTTGGCTTTCTCAAAACCTCTGTACTTTGTTGTATGCTAATTTCCTTATACATTTGCAAAACCGCATAGGAAATACAAAGAATGAAGTCTTGATCTCCCTTAATGTGCTTTCCCACAGATGGCAGAAATCATCATCTGTTGTATTCACAGATATGTGAGCATACTTCCTTCTAAAAATATTGCATGCTATCTGCAAACATCGCAGTGTCTGCACACGTGCTCTTAACCTTGCTCAAGTAACTTCAAAGACTTCAAAGACTGAAAACAATGTTTCTTCACAGATGACATTTAGCAGAGATTTATTAACATGCCTTAACCATAGAGCCTGTTTTTCTCAGAAGAAATGACAATTGCACTGGATCATGGAGGGGTAACTTGCTCTAGAAAACAATAGTTTGAATACAGTTATCCTTTCTGTTTCTCTTGGCCACTTTATTTGTCATGGCTGTTTTTGAAATGCTTATCCTTAACAGCCCAATGCTTTGGCCTTTAACTAATACTTAAATATCCATGGTTCGCTCCAAAAAGTGTCACTTTGATCTCCACACAGCCCAAAAAGGTTCTCTTATTTCTGAAAGTTGACATAAATCAGGTGGGATCTAGACTGGGTGTGACATAGGACCAGAGAGAGTAGGAACAACTGTAGAAGAAGAAAAACTTACTTATCCTCATCATAAACTGAGATGGAAATTTATCAGAAAGAACTATAAGCAAGATAAATCATAGCTTTTATATATATATAAAAAAATATATATGTAAGCATATAATAAATAGGTTAATCTCTTTGCAAATGTGATAGAGGAGAACTTTAGACAGAATCAGTGTTGATATCCTGCGCTGCAGCAAGAGTTCAGTACATGACAGAAGATTAAATAATCAAATGGCTAAGGAATTTCTTAGCAGTTTAATGGTGTAAGAAGTAGTAAAGAAAACAAAAATGAACTGATACAAGGGACACCATGAGATAGATGGCTATCCTTGGATGTGCTGGAAGTCTTCTACTCTTGCCAAGATTTCTGCTTAGCCAAAATGAGATGTAAACTGCATGTCACACAGCAAGTGAGTGTGGCTATATAAATGACTGCTCAGTGACTGTGTGAAGTAGTACACAAAAGGCAGATGCTGCATAACAGGACAGTTAGTTTTCATTAATTTCTCCTTGATCTGCTGGCTACATCTCTGCAGCAGCTCTGGAAGATTCATTTGGGGATTCCCAAGACAGCTAGAATGGCTGTTCTTAGAAGCTGGGCTGCAGGCAGTCATGAGTTATGCAGCATTCTCTCACAGCCAGAAATAGGGCACAGAGAGAGAAGAGATAGTTTCTGCAGGTTTATTAGAGGTTGTGTTCTCTTCCTGCCTTGGCAGCTTGTGATCTGATAGATCTCTGAAAGAGGAACTGAAGATTTGCCCTGCTTGGTTTCTTAAATGCTGGATATTTTCTATAAGAGAACACTCTCAAGGCAGCTGGTCTGGTATGCAGGACTGTGAGTGCTGCATTATGTTATAATTAAAGAATAATACTAATCTTTTATTTTTGCCTTTATGTCTTTATATTTGAGGCTGTTACAGACTGGATTTCATTTTTATTTTAATATCTATCAAATAATTTTAATGAAATCATCTTCAGTGGAGTAGTGTTCTGCACTCAAAATTTAGGAACACAGGACCAGATCCACACTATTTCTCAGCAGAGTCATTGGCACTAGCTAGAGAAGGTAGCTGTCTGTGGAGAATTATTTTCATTTGTGGACCCATTAAAACTTACTCTCAGTTCAGCTTCATGAGTTTGAATATTTAAACTTAAATTATTAAAAAAAAAATCTCCTCTTTATGCAAATCTTGACAGTCCACACAGCAGATAGGAGCTATGCTGCTGTTTGGTACGTGGGGTAGGTGAATGTCACTCTGGTGACTCAGTAAAGCTTCTGGAATGGTGATTGGATTGCATTTATCCCTTTACTGCTCAGGGAGCTAAGAAATATAAAAAATTCCTCAAAGACACATTGCTGTCTGCAACTACCTGAGGGGAGGTTGTAGCCAGATGGGGGCTGGTCTCTTCTTCCAGGCAACCAGCAACAGAACAAGGGGACACAGTCTCAAGTTGTGCTGAGGGAGGTATAGGCTGGATGTTAGGAGGAAGTTCTTCACAGAGAGAGTGATTGGCATTGGAGTGGGCTGCCCAGGGAGGTGGTGGAGTTGCTGTCCCTGGAGGTGTTCAGGAAAAGACTGGATGAGGCACTTGGTGCCATGGTCTAGTTGTTTGGCTAGGGCTGGGGGATAGGTTGGACTGGATGATCTTGGAGGTCTTTTCCAATCTGGTTGATTCTATGATTCTATGACCTACAACTTAAAAAAAGCTATGTTCCACTTAGTGTGCCTTTAGAATGTGCACTCCCAACTGTTCCCTGTCTTGAAGATGTGTGGGAAGAATCTTTCCAAGCCAACAACATTCCCCTGTTAATCCCCTCCCCCCAAAAAAAGAAGCAACAAACAACCCAAAAAAAACCCAAACCCAAACAAGCCAACAAAACAAGCAAACAGAAAAACTCCACACACCCCCAAAAAAAAACACAACCCAAAAAAGTGTATCACTTCACTGTGAATGACTTGTTATTCTGTTCTCTAAGTCTCTCACTCAGGAAAGCCCTCCAATATATGCTTGAATCCAGCCCTGCTGACTCAAAGCATGTGCTTTAAGGTTGTCCCATATTTCAGCCAGGCACCAGTGTAGTCTGTGCTTTTGGCATGCTCAGAGAAACCCCAGCCAGGAAGGCAGGGGAAAGAGTGCAGTTGGTGGGACAGGGGTTATGTGCTGAAGGACTTACTCCAGAAATGCCTCTGTCAGTCCTTTGGTTTTATTGTTAAAGCCCATAAACACTTAAAGCAAAAGGAGAAGACAGAGGCCACGCAGGAAGACGCAGTGTGTGGTGCTGGCCCTTCAGAGAGATGAGGGTGGCAGCCAGCCGGAGTTTTGTGAGCACATGAGTTATTGGTGAGGCCATGAGATCCAAGATGGGAGACATGTGTCACACTGAAGATCTGTGTGACTTGGCAGGCACCCACTTGACAGGAGCTGTGGGGTCTGCTGGGTTTTCCACCACCCTTCGGATCCCCAACTGTCACATTAATTCCCTTTTAAATCCAACCTCCTTTCTCCAGTGATTGACACCTACATCTTTTTTTCATCTCCCAGAGCAGCCAAGCTGCATCTCGGGCAGCTGAAAGCTATTCAGCTCTGGGACACACTGCAAGGGAAGCTCGTGGCCTTTCTTGGTGGTGATGGCCAAATATGCGTGTAATGCGCTTAGGTTTCACTAGCCCACACAGCAAGAGACCCCGCTCCTCTCTTGAACTTGGGTGTAACATGTTCCCTCTGCCATTGAGCAGGCCAGCTCTAGACTAATATTTTCTGTACACTTAATTATGACAGGACAAGTGCTGTACCCCAGTGGAAATTTGCCACTTGAAAAACTGCCTAAAAATATATCCTACAGTAAATGTTTCTCTGCGTGATTAAGTGTGCATGTGGACTGTACTGTGCAGAGGGCTTCCCAAAAACAAATGTCTCCTCTAGTTCTCTTGGCAAGGCTTCCTTGCTTTTTGTTGTGGGGTTTTTTTTGTTGGTCTGGTTTGTTTTGTTTTGTTTTTTTAAGTTTATCAGTTACTGTGCTATTTAAAAATGTTAAGAATTACTCTGCAATTCCTTTTTAAACTAAAAATTCCAAAGGCTTGCAAAGATGAGGGATCATCAGGGTAAAAAGAAGAGGATGGGCTAAGAAAGAGTTTTCTTCTCAAGAAGAAAAAAGCTCCAGGGTTTGAGATATGTACTTTGGGCTATGAAGATGTCCAATGATAGGACAAAGGGCAATGGATGAAAGCTGGATTACAGGAGGTTCCATGTGAACATAAGTTTTTCACTGTGAGGGTGACAGAACACTGGAACAGGCTGCCCAGGGAGGTTGTGGAATCTCTCTCTATGGAGATATTAATGACCCTCCTAGATGCATTCCTTTGTGATTTGGTATAGTTGATCCTGCTCTGGCAGAGGATTGGACTGGATGATCTTTTGAGGTTGCTTCCAACCCTTACCATTCCATGATTCTGTGACTCTGAGGAGGCCGGGGTCAGCTCCTTGTTTCGCCTCAGCGTTCATGCACTCAGTTAGTGTCTCATGACGTGCAGCTCGTGAAGTGTTCCGTAGGTTTTCTGCCCAGGGAGGTGGTTGAGTCACCCACCCTGGGTGTGTTTAAGGGTCATTTGGATGTCATGCTTAGGGCTATGGTTTAAGGTGAATCTTGTAGGGTTGTAGGTTGTAGGTTGGCCTTGGTGATCCTGAGGGTCTTTTCCAACCTGGATGTTTCTGTGATTCTGTGATTCATTCCTGTGCTGTTACCACATCTGTGCCAGGGTACTTGATGGACAGATCGTGGGGGATAAGGGAATTTTGGAGGGAAGGTGATAAACCATCTCAGGCTGTCACCACCGAGTGGCAGTTCAAACTGCTGCATGCATGCTGCAGTGAAGATCCACCTGCCCTGCTTTTGAGATAAAAAGAAACATGCTCTTCAGGACAATGTTGTAGCCGCAGTCCAGAGAAGGTCTGAGGGTAGAATCACTGTTTCTGACAGCCCCAAGCTGTTGGAGTACTCCAAGTGTTGTGTTAACCTGCCCTGTGAGGCACAAGAGGAGCAGGGGGTTTCTGCATGTGCAGCAGCACTGAAACAAAGTCCCATTCCCGTCTGGGAAGTGGGCTCCTACTGAATATTCGGCTCAACTTCGAGCAAACACTGCCTAGGCTCCGATGTACTTGATGGCTTGCAGATTTCTCTGACAGAATATCATGTAGCTGGCAAAAGAAAACACAAGCAAAGAAGAAAGCAGCATTGATTGCTCTCCAGCCCTTTTCTGCTTGCCTCGTCTCCCCGCAAAGATACAAAAATATCTTGCGATGCCAAAGCCCCAGTGTGACGTAGGGATGAAACACCACTTGGACCCACACACATCTCAGAGCAGATCTTGCCTTTCCTCTTCAGACAGTCTGGTGCAATTTGAAGGGCATTAGGCGAGCTGTGTGAACGAGGGAGCAACCCCTGCAGCTCACGTTCCAGTGAAACGTCTCCTGGTGTGTGCTGCCTTGGTGCTCCAAGCTGCATTTCTGTGAAGAGAAAGGACTATGGCAGCTGCACCCTCTGAGACAAATTAACACAATTCCACTCTGTGCTCATACAAGACCTAGAATTCTGTACCCTGCCTGGGTTGTAGTGTAGTTAATCTTAGAAACAGAGTTTTATAAAGGTGCTAACTGGTGTTTCATGGTGTCCCTGGGGTGTTTTGTTTTTCATACAAGGCCTTATTCGGAGAAATGCTACACGAGCATTTAAAGCAGTCACCACAGGGGCTGTTTGATCAGCCAGAATGCCTTATGGGGAGCAACTGATGGAGCTGGGGTTGTTCAGCCTGGAGAAGAGGAGGCTCAGGGGAGATTTTATTGCTCTCAACAACTACCTGAAATGAGGTTGTGGCAAGGCAGGGGTTGGTCTGTTCTCACAGGCAATGAGTGACAGAACCAGAGGGCACAGGCTCAAACTGTACCAGAGTGAGTTTAGGCTGGATGTTGGGAAGAAGTTCTTCTCAGAAAGAGTGATTGGCATTGGAATGGGCTGCCAGGGAGGTGGTGGAGTCACCATCCCTGGAGGAATTTAAAAAAAGGCTGGATGAGGCACTTAGTGCCATGGTTTGGTAAATTAGAATGGTTAGGTGACAAGTTGGATTCAGTGATCTCAAAGGTCTTTTCCATAATGGTTAATTCTGTGAGGATTTTCCTCCTCCTGAAGTTGACAGAATAGTGGGGCAGGTATTTGAATGGAGATCTCCCCTGCCCACGTGGACAACCAGGCACTGTGCCACCAGTACTTCTCTGAGCTGAATATGAAATTTCATCCCAAACTGCAGAATACCTACTGAGGTAGTGCTGGTGAAAGGGGATTTTCTTACAAAAAATGTTGGTATCAATAGCTTTCAAGGATTTAAGCAGGGTTTTCTGTCATCCAAAAATGCCAGTCACCTCAAGCACTCAGCTATCTTTTTAATTCACTAGCAGCAGGCAGCTTTCCCAGACTAGATGGATTTAGGTCCTTTAACTGCTACTGTTGTTCTTCCTTTGACTGATAATCTGCTCCCTCACTTTCAGTGGGCTGAGCGCCACATGCAGTACAGCACTCTTTGGTCAGGGCTGTCTGTACACACACGGATGCTGTTACACTTTCTGCTTTGCAAAGGGTAGAATTCCCTTCTTAACACTCAACTAATGCTCACTTGGAGATTAAACTAGTTGTTTTTTTTTACTTGGTTGTTTTTTTTAAGGCTCACCTTCTTGCCTTTTTCCTTCATTCTTGAAGCTGTGTATGTTGAGGTTTTGCTTTTTTTGTGTGTGTGTGTGGGGGGTTTGTTTTTAATTATTTTTTCTGCAGTCTGCAGTTAGCCTCAGGACCTTGTCAGCAAAGAGGCCTCAATTATCTAAACCACCCTCATCTGGTACCCCCATCAATGCACCTTCCGCCCACTGGCCAAGAGGTCCATTTAAGCTCAACCTGTGCACTTGCTCCTTTCCTGAGTTACTGTGTAGGTATAGCCTGGTTTCCAGCCCCGTTTCCTGCTGCTCCAAACCGACTTCTTGAATGTACCCTGAACCTTGTTCATTGCTTGCCTTGTTGTTGATCATCTCTGCCATGCTCAGATGCCATAGGATAATGCTCCATTGATGAGGGGACAGCCCATGATACATTTACTCTCAGCAGCTGGGTCACTCCCTTTGCATTGAGCAGCTCCATTCTTCCTGCTCCCTGGCAGGCATTCCTCCTTGCTACCTCCTGATCTTTTGAAAGTGAGGTCTATTGCTATTTTATTAAGCTAGAAAAAGAAAATTGGGATGAAAACTCTGAACTGAATATGACCTTGAGATCATCTGGATTCAAGTATTTCCTTATTCTTTGGATGGATCTCTCCCAACACATGTTGAGGCCCTTACCATTCATGCCTAAATGCATCTCAGATTTTAGGAAAGTCTTCATACAGGAACCTCTTATTTCACGACCTACAGGATTTCCTTCAGGATTAATCCATGATGCTTACCTCAGATCTAGGATCTTACAGCCTGTAGGCACCATTCCAGGGAACCACTGATCACCAGTGCAAGATCCCTGTTTACAAATCTTCCAAATCACAGAGACAACCAGGACATGAAGTGACATTTTGAGGGGAAGAGCTTTTACCAAGTGATGCTGATGGGGAGGCCATAACCTTTGCACTTCTGCTGAGAGCTACAAATGATTCACTAATAAAACTGGAGCACACTAGTGCACCTGGACCATAGCACAAGTTGCTAGTTCTCTTCTAGTGTTTGACACCCATAGCTCAGTGGTACTTGCCACCAGGGAAACTCCCTTGTTAAATGGTGACTGGGACCATGGAAATGTGTCAGTGATACCTGCAGCCACGTCCAGGGCAGCTGTCAGCTACTCTCACGAATGTAGGACCTTGGCCCTTGGCAGAGAATGTGACCTGAAAGCAACAACGACGATAATTAAGCTTAATATCCTAATAAATTAAGCCTCCTTATCTCTTGAAGTCACTGTGAATTGAAAACAGCTCTGAAGAAGGAAGAATCTGTTTCACATTGAGATGCAGATCTCCTGGAATGATCTATGGCAGTCTGTAGGAAGGAGGAGAAATGAAAAACAAACAAACAAACAAAAACCTCCAACATTCTGAACAAAATATATATACAGTTGAATATCTAAGCTGTTCTCCCACCCCTAACAAAAGAAGAAATGAGCCTTAACTAGTAAATTCCACAAGATTCTTAATTCTCCCAGGGAGAGAGATATGGGATCACTTCTACCTGACCTTTGGTACCCACGCCTGAAAGACATTCAGGTATCCCAGTGAGCTGTACTAAATGTTTTCACTATCAGGAGATGCATAGCTCACAACTTGTTCTATTCTTTCTCTAACATATGGCAAAATCTTTTAAAATACCTGTCTGAAGGCATTCACATGTAATGGCTTGTAGACTTAGCAGAACAAGGGGCAGCTGCCAGACAGTGTTTGGGCATTTTAAGGTCTTCAGTGATGCTGTAACTAAGGTAGTAAATGCATACAAGAGACCTGGAATCCTGAAAAAACATTTGTGCAAAGAATCTTCCTCTGTCAAATTCTTGTCTTAACTGACCCCACTAGGAAGGGGCCTAACATCCCCCAAATCCAGCAGGTCAGTTTTAGCCCTTTATGATAAGCATGCATCCATGGATTCAACAATGTTTTAGAATCATAGAATAGAATCATAGAATCAAGCAGGTTGGAAGAGACCTCCAAGATCATCCAGTCCAACCTAGCACCCAGCCCTATCCAGTCATCTAGACCATGGCACTAAGTGCCTCATCCAGTCTTTTCTTGAACACCTCCAGGGATAGAGACTCCACCACCTCCCTGGGCAGCCCATTCCAATGGCAAATCACTCTCTCTGGGAAGAACTTCCTCCTAACATCCAGCCTATACCTCCCCTGGCACAACTTCAGGCTGTGTCCCCTTGTTCTGTTGCTGGTTGCCTGGCAGAAGAGACCAACCCCCACCTGGCTACAGCCTCCCTTTAGGTAGTTGTAGACAGCAATGAGGTCACCCCTGAGCCTCCTCTTCTCCAGGCTAAACAACCCCAGCTCCCTCAGCCTCTCCTCATAGGCTTTGTGTTCCAGGCCTCTCACCAGCTTTGTTGCCCTTCTCTGGACACATTCCAGCACCTCAACATCTCTCTTGAATTGAGGGGCCCAGAACTGGACACAGTACTCAAGGTGTGGCCTGACCAGTGCTGAGTACAGGGGCAGAATAACCTCCCTTGTCCTACTGGCCACACTGGTCCTGATACAGGCCAGGATGCCATTGGCTCTCTTGGCTACCTGGGCACACTGCTGGCTCATCTTCAGCTACTATCTACCAGTACCCAGATTTTGAAAAGGCTCTGTTTAAAGATGGCTTCAGCAAGAAATAATACAAATAACACTGATAATGGGAATAACATCAGAGAGAGTGTTGTTTGTTGTTGGTTTTGGGTTTTTTTGGTGATCAGAACCCTTAGAATAATTTACTATTGTATGGAGTGGTGCAGCTAATTAACTCAATATATTCTTTCCATGTGGAGAGAGAGCTGGCTGCAGGAAGCAGTTCTTGAAAGTCTTCTCCATTCCCCTGCAGTTTGTTATGCTAAATCAGATGCAGCAAAATGATCTACTCCAAATGGTGCATTTTTGCTGTCTTAGTTTATTTTGTACTTGTTCAAAAAACAGATTCCAGAAAAGACAGGGTTGTATAATTTTTAATAAGATTTGTTAAAAATAGTGTGTCTGTGGTGAGAAGAATGACCACAGGAAGTGATTTGTTTCCTGTGATCACTCCTCCTCCTTTCCCCGCCAGCTTTCTGAATGCGAGCAGAAGAGAAAATATTCACTTACTTAAAATTCATTGCAAACAGTAGGAGGGCAGCAGGGCTGCCACAACTCTCATGCCTTACACACAAGCCCAATCCTTCTGGAAGTCAGGACCTTACTTTGCTGAAGGACTTTCAGAGTTTGGTGCCACCGCCTTCGACCGCAGTAGCACACAAAATACACAGTGGGGAGATACCCAGAGGAGGTGGGGGCCAAGCCACTTGCTCAGTGCATGAGCCCAGGTCTGTCTGCCTGCTCCAAACCTCTGCAGAGGCTAACCTGGGAAGGAAGTCCTTGCCCACAATGGTTCCTGCTTGTGCAAAAAGCGGAACAACATGTGTCTTAATGTGGTTGTGGCTTCTCCTTTCACCAGCATCCCACCCTTCTACAGCCCCAACCTGCTCCCCTGGGGTGGGTTTCCTCCTCTGTCACCACTAGGTGAGTGCTGGAGAGCCCCCATCTTTCCCTCTCACCAAGTAAAGCAGGAAAGCTCTGGCAAGAGCAGAGCAGTTTCAAATTTGTATTCTGTCCAGAGTATTTGGACATCTTTGTAATTCTTGTGTGACCAATATTTCTCATGCAGGATTCCAGCAGACAAGCTATGCAAACAGCAAAGCACCTTCTTTTTCTCTCTTCTCTCTCTCTTTCTTTTTTTTTTTCCTTTCTTTTTTTTTAAGCTATGCCATAAAAGGGAATAACTGAGAAGGTCCTGTGAAGTACCCCGGTAAACTAATCAGCACAATGAGCCATATTCTGACTGAAAGTAGCCAGTTCAGTGCAGTTCATGTCCCTAAGCTGGGGAAGCTTCCACCCATCTCCAGAAATGATCATTTTTGTTCTTAAAGCCTTTTCTGCAGGTCATTTTTGCCAGATAGCTTGGCGAGTTACTCCGTGCTTAGTCCATTTTAATAATAACAACAGCAACAAAACTTTACAAGATGTTCTTTCCTCTTTGTCTGGCAGGATTAACAAGTTCAGCCAAGGTCTGACCGGCCGCTGGCTCTAGAAGTGAAGGACTCAAAGGCGCTTAAAGAGAGCAGTTGCATGGAGAGCCATGTTACCAGAGGAGGCTTTGTGGAGTGCCTTTTCATTTGTGCTCACTCAGAGTGGCACTGACCACTGCCCAGCATGTAGAACTAGGTCTTTTTGCTGTTGGAGGAGCTTTTTCTGAGGAGTCTTCTAGGAAGAGCAAAGTCTGAGAGGCAGACGGACATACCAGCGACATTTCCCCCTACAAGTCCACTTTTATACATCTCATTGCCACTGAAAGATTGAAATAGCAAGTCTTGGGAAATAGCTTGGAAATTGTTTTCTCCTTTGGAACAGTCATCTTTGAGCATTTATGTTTAAGCTAAAAAAAAAAGGAGCAGCTATCATGCCAGCTGACTGAAACAAAAGAACAACCTCTGAATTATTTTAGCCCATCACTGAAAATGGCAAGCACATTGCAAGATTGGGGCAGAAAAAGATCCATTAGTAGAGCCTAGGGAGATTAGGTCAGGAGGAGGAGAGGACAGGAGAGCTTCATGTTCAAACAATGCAGTAAATGAGATTATTTTTTTTTCTTTCTCCTCCTTATTGCTGTGAACAGAGAAACTTTTCTAAGCATTTCATAGGCACAAGAATATAAACACACGATCTCAGGGCCATAGGTACTCCAAACACTCAGACCTCTGCTTATCTTTACTCCCATGGGAAGTTCCCATGAAAGATATAAACCACACTATTTGCTTACAGCAAAGCCATAAATGTTTGGGGCTTCATAGGTAAAGTCAAGCAGGTGAGGCTGAGGACCAAGCTGCCTTTCTAGGGATGCCTGGTTGAATTTGCCTTTTGGCTTGCGAAGAGTCAGGATTAGGCCCTCATTCTTCCTACTTACATGCTGGATTTTCACCTTTAGTGCTCTTGCAGTGCAACTGCCTGCTAAATTTAGAATTTCTTTTTTTCAGAAGTTGTTTTATGAACACACCCCCCCAAAAAAAATAATTACACTGTAAAAAAATAACCCTGCAGGCTTTTGAAATGCCATTTGTGAAGCGTTCCAACTATGTATGACTGGCTCAGTTACTACTTTGCAATTGCCATCTGAACATCTATTTTTCCAAGCGTTTAAGAAAAGTGATGTGTACATTTTTCATGTGTAATTAGGCAGCGTAATGTGATCTCTTGCTGCAGTCAAGCTGCCATGTGCCGTAGCCTCACTGAATAGCTTCCAGATTTCAACCCAATCTCTTCTGTCTAGACTCTACGTTGCTATTTTTTTCTCTTTTTTTTTCCTCTCCTTTTTTTTTTTTTTTTCTCCTGCCTAGCTTAAAGCAGACTCCAATATGAAATGCCAAAACCAGAAGGTTTTGTCCCTCTTTCTCATAAAGACATGGGACAGATCTGAGAGGCCCCGCCGAGAGCTGGGTCCCAGACTTTCATAAGACACGTGTCGTCTGAATCTGACATTAAAGATTGTGCAGGCATTTCAACAGGTCATGCACACACGGGGGGGGGGAATGCCCAAAAATATGGTTTTCATTAAGAAAGTGAGTATTTTTAGAGAGGTGTGGTTCAGCTCAGATGAAAAGGAAAGAAAGAAAAATGAAAGCGGCGCAAGAGATCCCCAACTGCAACATTATTTATATTGCTGTTGAAATGCAGTGTGTTCTCTTTATAAAGCTGCTTTTGGGAGTGAAATAATATAGACCCTGCCAGAACCAGGTGCATATCATGTAGGTTGTTTATAATCCAAGTTAAAGGATAGCAGATTTATACCAGAAAGAACTCTCCAAGGAGACTTTGGAGTTTAAGTGTACTGTCTTAATCTATACATTACCTCCTCAACAAAGTGGTTGTCTTGCATTAAAAAAACCCAACCAAACAAAACCTAAACCAGTTTCAATGAATTCATAGATAATTCCAGGGAATTTTATCTGGTGTGATATACTTTTAGACTTCTTTTTGTGTTCCCAGCTTTTTATTTGACTCTAAGTTATTTTACTCCTGCGTTAAGAAAATGAAAGAGATCTGAGAAGGATCATTTCCACAGAAAGATGATTTTGTGCAGCACAAGCAAAATGTTAGACTTTCCCTGGTTTGTGTTTTTACTGCCTTGCCCTGGGATTAGCTGCAGTTTGCATATACTACAATAGTTATTTCTACCCAAAGAAGAGAAGATTCTTGTTTTACTCAAGGAACAGGGTTGTGCAAATTTTCTCTCTCTCTTTTTTTTAAGCATTCTTTTTTGAAATAAGCAAACCAAACCAAAACTGAAACAAAACAACTTTATCTTCTCATCCATACTGTTGTAACAACACACCTTAAGTTTTCCTTTTGCTCTGAAAAAAATTGGCTATTTCCCCATTGAAAACATGTCCTCCTGCCCCTTTTCGTACAAAGGGCAGATTGGCTGGAAAAACAGGAGCGTTTTCACTCCTTTCTGAAAAGAAGTGTGCAGTGCTTGCTGAATATTCCCAAGCTTCTGCAGAACCAACTGTTCTTTTCATAAAAAAAATCCACCTACTTGAGCAAACTTTCCAATACATTTTTTCATTATGGTAAAATATGAAACGCTTCGAATTGAGCAAATATTTTCTCATACGCAAAGGGAAACTAAAGCAAAAAGCTACTTGAAGTTTCCTTTGAGATTCCAAAAGATGATGGCAGGCAGCGTAATAATTTGCTGATGGTAAAACTTTTAAAATTACAATTTAAGTCAAGGGATTTTTTTTTCTCATGTATTTGATAGATAAAATGATCATGGGAAGTGATTTTAATCCTGTTTCAAAGAGTTTTCATAGAATCATAGAATCAACCAGGTTGGAAGAGACCTCCAAGATCATCCAGTCCAACCTAGCACCCAGCCCTAGCCAGTCAACTAGACCATGGCACTGAGTGCCTCATCCAGTCTTTTCCTGAACATCTCCAGGGACTCCACCACCTCCCTGGGCAGCCCATTCCAGTCGCAAATCACTCTCTCTGTCAAGAACTTCCTCCTAGCATCCAGCCTAGACCTGCTCTGGCACAACTTCAGACTGTGTCCCCTTGTTCTGTTGCTGGTTGCCTGGCAGAAGAGACCAACCCCCACCTGGCTACAACCTCCCTTCAGGTAGTTGTAGACAGCAGTGAGGTCCCCCCTGAGCCTCCTCTTCTCCAGGCTAAACACCCCCAGCTCCCTCAGCCTCTCCTCACAGGGCTGTGCTCCAGGCCTTTCACCAGCTTTGTCGCCCTTTTCTGGACACATTCCAGCACCTCAACATCTCTCTTGAATTGAGGGCCCCAGAACTGGACACAGTACTCAAGGTGTGGCCTGACCAGTGCTGAGTACAGGGGCAGAATAACCTCCTTTGTCCTACTGGCCACACTGTTCCTGATATAGGCCAGGATGCCATTTGCTCTCCTGCCCTTCCTAAATCCATGCTGTCTGGGCCTGATCCCTTGGCCATCCCATAGATGCTTTGTGATGGCACTCAAGATGACCTGTTCTGTGACCTTGCCTGGCACTGAGGTCAGGCTGACAGGTCTGTAATTTCCTGGTTCCTCCCTCTGGTCTTTCTTGTAGATGGGCATCACATTGTCCAGCTTCCAATCTTCAGGAACCTCTCCAGTGAGCCAGGACTGTTGATAAAGGATGGAGAGTGGCTTGGCCAGCTCAGCTGCCAGCTCTCTCAGCACCCTAGGATGGATCCCATCCGGTCCCATGGACTTGTGAGGATCCAAGTGGCTCAGCAGATCTCTTACTACTTCCTCCTGGATTACAGGGGGGACTATACTGGTCTCTGGCTCCATCTGCCACTTCAGGTGGCCAGTTGCCCTGGAGACAACCTGTCCCACTATTGAAGATTGAGGCAAAGAAGGTGTTAAGTACCTCTGCCTTTTCCTCATCTTTTGTTACTATATTCCCCTCTCCATCTAATAAGGAGTGGAGGTTGTCCTTGGCCCTTCTTTTGCCATTAATTTACTTACAGAAACATATTTTTTTCCCCTTACCAGCAGTGGCCAGCCTAAGTTCTAAATGGACTTTTGCCTCTCTGATTTTTCTCCTACAAGACCTAGCAACGTCCTTGAACTCTTCCTGGGATAGCTCCCCTTTTTTCCAAAGGTGATACACCCTCCTTTTTTCCCCTTAATTCCTTTAGAAGCTCCTTGCCCATCCAGTCCAGCTGTCTCCCTCACTGGCTCCCAGCACCTTGGGACAGCCAGCTCCTGCACCTATTTTGCATAAATAAATCTAAGTATACTACTGGTTTTGGGGAAAGGGAAATGTGGGGCTCAGCAGTGAATAGCCCTTCTGTAAGGATGCAGGTTGGGCCAATGGATGCCTCACGATCCCCATGGCATGGCTGCACAGCAAAACAGAGTGACATGCAAAGCCAACTGCTGTGGCAGAGGCACTCCAGCTATCTATATGATGCTGCTACTGAATCTCTGTGGTGGCTCCATGCTAACAAATTTCTCTCCATCTTTCCTTTTATTAATTTCAGCATGGCAGTAGTGTGACATTTGGCAGTGTTCATACAGTAAGGACTCACTTCACTAGAACAGGGATTTTCTGAGCTCTAAAACAGGTAAGAATTTTCACACAGAAGCTAAGATGAATGTTTGGGAACTTCACATTGGTAACAGCTTTTTTACAGAGTGTCTATCCTAGACTGTATTGATTTCATAAATCTCAAAGTCTATTCTGATGAACAGTAGTGAAGACTGTAGGATTCCTTACAGTTGTTTTGCATCGCTGCCTTATTATAATCTGTTGCATATCTCTGGACATTTCTCTTAGCATATTCAAGAACATGGAGCGTCTTGTCCTGATCTTCATTCTGTTCATGAGTGTCACCAAATATATATGTGTAATGGTGAACAGCAAAGGCTTTCTTCAACCTTCATGCCAAACTGTCATTGCCCTGGGAAAATGTCATCCTTCAGAAGCCACACTATGACAGATCATTAAGTGCAGCACACCTATGGTGTGTGTGTAGTTTGACAAAACAAATCAGTTCTTGGTCTGAAGAACCTATTCTCATATTTTGTTCTAAATCCACAGTGTTAAAAGCATATTTCAGGAGTGAGGTATGCTTTTGAATACTTTGAGTTTTGCAAAGAGCAGTGAATGTGAATCTGATCTCCTAGTGACCTAGAAGCATCTTTCAACGTTCTCCAGTTAATTCAAGGGCTCAGATACAAAATCAAGGAAAGCATGTCCCCTTTGTGGGTAATCCACAGTTTTTGGAGCCTGTAAGTCAAAGAATGATGGGGCTTTAGCATGTCATCATTTTCATTTGTGACAGAACAAACAGACTTTGGACTTAGTCCAGTCCAAATGGCCTTCCTGATTTAAACATGTTCTTCATTTTTCATCATTTCAGATCAGTTTTGAAAGAAACATGGAACGTAAATTGTTGATGCTGATCAAGAGTGAAAGATGTGATGGGACACAAACAGGGCATGTGCCACTAATGAACCAGCAATGGAAACTTCAGTCAAGGTGCTGTCTGAAAACCATCTGCCACAGCATGCCTGTTCCCACACACAGAGGGGTCACCCACATCGCGAAGTGCTGCAACTCTAATAGTTACCATCACATAACTCTAGATACACAGTTTTAGCAGCCAGAAGTAGGGGGTGGGTCTTTCCCTTCCCTGTAGCTCATCCAGAGGGTGATTCAGTGTCAGATCCAGAGCTGAGTCACCTTCTGCAGCAGCCTCTCCCTTCCTCCCCCGCCAGAGAGGGAGCCGTTAGTGAGGCACCTGTGTGGCTGCATGGCAGTTCACCAGTGCCCACAGTCTTCATAGATGCTGTTTATAGGCTATGTGAAACTTGTTGCACTGTGGCCACAAGGTAGGTGTGAAAAGAAACCTCTACGTGTGCTCATGCATGTGCATGCATATAATTGTAGCTGTGGGAAATCTTGTATCTTCTGCTTGTGTATCACTGAGCTTTTTAAGTAGCTTCAGGTTTCAGGGCAGGCTTTTTTCTGCCTCCCGACTGTCATTCCAGAAATGATTCTGTTTTGTGACAGTCAGTGAAGAAATGCTGTGGAAAACCTGATCAGAATCACCTAAACAAAAAAGAAATTGGTAAGAGGAGGTTATTATCTATAGGGCAAGCTGCAAAGAGAAAGATCTAGAGGAAAAGCTAAATCTGTATTCTAAAATCACATTTTTTAGAGCTGTGTATGCATGCAGCTCTGCCAGCCAAAACAATGTGTTCAGCCACGTAGATGAATATAGCAGTGATTCCATAGACCTGAAAGTAAGACTTAGCTTCTTCCTGACAGCATGACAAATGAGGAAATTTAGAGCAGCAGACTAATGTCAAGAAGGGAGACAACAAAGAGACTTCAGGAATTTAAATTTTACAAAAATTGTACTTATCAAAATACTGATTCTTTCTTTTCTTACATGTGTATTAAACTATGGCCTCTTCAGAGATCATCACACAATAAACAAAGGGAATGCAAAAATGTAAGTACATGAATTAATAGTAAGCAAGTGACTTTATGGTATTTAAACTTCTGAATTCTTTTCTGTCACATAGTGTGAGCATTTAATTTTTGGGCAGCCTTTTCTTCCTGCCTGATTTATCTGCAGACTTTTATATTTAAACACCCATTCTGACCAGAGTAATTTCTGTCTGCTGGCCAAATTTTTTACAGCAGTAGATAAAACACACACGTTAGAAATGATGACATTTTGTCACCTATTCTAACTTTGTCTCTCTCTCTTTTTTTTAAATGCTTTAACTTTTAGCTTCCTCATTTTTAATTTTTGCCATGTGGTTGAAGAATTTTGCAGTTCAGCAAAATTCTGCTCAGTATTTCTGCACTGATTCACCGGAAGAGTTATTATCCCTTGAATCTAAGTAGTGATACAGAGGGGAGGGGAAAAAGCTTTGGATAAAGCAGGAAAATTCTGCTCCCCTTCTCCTAAACTGAGTCAATAATTCAGTTTTGGCCATGGAAATCTACATGGGAGAGTTTATTTCAGCATTACTCCAGTTTGTGTTGCAGATCGATCTTCAGCTTTATCTAGTTTGGGACTTAGTTACCAAAACACAGGGAAAAGGAGATGAAGTTTTACCTGAATTTGGAGAGTCAGGATGGGGTTCAGGCATGCATCTCAGCTTTCCTGTCACTCAGGTCAGGTCTTTGACATTTAAAAAAATTTCTTCCATCATTACCGTGGCCTCAAGAAAACCCTGATGAGATTCATGTCAGTCTCATGCATTCCCTGGACCTCTTCTGCCAATGTATTGTTTGTTTTTTAATCTCAGCCATCAGTTTAAGCAGACAAAAAAAAAAAAAAAAAAAAATACTAGCAATGAAGCCCCAAAACAGACAAACAATTATTTCCCTTTCCTTTTGGCCAGTTGTTTGAGAAAGAGTGTGAACTGTTTTACATTGATAAAACATTCCTATATATCCACTGGTCTTGAATACCCTTGTGGCTAGTATCCCATTTGTCCACATAATCTTATATAATCAAGTAACTTCCAGTGTCTCTCCTCATAGAAAGAGTGGCTTAGAGAACTGGGGTTATTTAATCTGGAGTAAAGGATACTCAAGTGAGACTTTGCTCTCTGTAACTACCTGAAAGAAGGTTGTAGCAAGGTTGGGGTCAGTCTCTTCTCCCAGGTAACAAGTGGTAGGTCAAGAGGAAATGGTCTCAGTTTGCACCAGGGGAGGTTTAGATTGGACATTAGGAAAAATTTCTTCACCAAAAGTGTTGCCAGGCATTGGAACAGGCTGTCCAGAAAAGTATTTCATTCACCATCCCTGGAGGTGTTTAAAAGATGTGTAAATGTGATGCTTAGGGACACAGCTTAGTTGTGGACTTGACTGTGCTGGGTTAACAATTAGACTCAATAATCTTAAAATTCTTTTCTAGCCTAAATGATTCTCTAACTCTGTGAAATACTTTTAAAAAATTCTTTAGAGCTTTCAAGAAGAAATGATCTTTTATTCCCTAATTAAAAGTGATTGTTTCATAGCAGGGACTCTAGTGGTCTTCTTAAGCAACTGTCAAAATGCTGTTGGTGTCGAGTCTGTGACTGAAGAAATCCATGACTGCCATAAAAGTCATTCTTTCTGGTACTTGAAAATAGTGGCCTCTTCACATCTAAGGCAATAGGATACATCTAGATAGCTGCCTATCTCTCTTGGTTTAAATGTCATTTTTACATAAGAGAACCTTTATTAGTGAATGTCATTCACACCTCTGAGAGGGAATATTTCCAAAGGTGCTCCCTTCTTGTTGTCGAACTACTTCATCTTAAATGGTGTTTTCATAGGTAAAATGTTAATCCTTTGTGATTTTACTGAGAAAATCAGGTGCTGGAATTGCACTGTGCAGGGCAAAAATGTTACAAAGTGGGAAAAAAAGTAAGATAATCTCGCCTCTACTCATCTTGGTTTATATCAAAAGAAATAAATTATCAGTCATATATCCTAGTACATTGAAAATAGCTATGAAAATTAATGTTATAGTGTTTTCATTACCATCCTTCTATCTTTGGTTCTATTTAATGAATTGGTGTTGAAGTACCTCTAAGACAAGTAAGTGTTAGAACTGTAGCCCAGAGAGAGCAACTGGTTTGTCCAAACACACATTAGTTTGTAATCTGCCTAGAGCACAGTTTCCATACTATACATTTTCTGTGCTGCAGCTTGCAATCCACCCTGTTGTTTTTTTAGCATGGCAAATACCTCTTATCTGCTGGTGTACAGGCATCCCAGACTACTGGAAAAAAAATCACTTTTTGGAAACTATATATACATAGGAGGTAAAAAAAAAATTACTCCTGATTTTTTTCACACCAGAAACTGCCAAGCTGCTATCAACCTTAAAGCACTACACAGTAATTGCTCAGCAGTAATGGAAACGTGTTGGAGGTGTGCTGGTAAAGAAATGAGGTCTAGGTGGATCCCTCATGCAATTTTTAAATCCCACAGCACTTGCCATTGCCTTCCCCAGAGACTCTGGCACCCAGGCTTAAACTGTGGTAAGCTTTATACCCGTGAAGCAGTCCAGGCCCCTGCGAGGAGGCTTATGTTCTTCTCCCTTAAAGAGGCTGCAAGTACCTGAGGCTGTGCTACATGTTATCATAAATGTATTTTCAAATACCTACTGCTCTCTGCTCTGAAAGAAAAATGGGATAAGAGCTGGTTATGTTTTGGGGTTTTTTTTTGGTGGTTTTTTTTTTTTCCCAGAAGTAAAAATTTGGTGGTTTTGATTGTTTCAAAATTATATTTTGAAAACTGTGTTAATAGAGATGAAAAATGATAAGAACTCTTTTTCTTTCCACATATCACTCCTAAACAAGACACACTGCTCGAAGGCCCACTTTTCATCTGCTGCTATCTGCAAGTCACCTCTCCTTACTGGTGAGAGAAAGCTACAGAATAAGTCTGCAGGAAGGATCTTGACCCTGCACAGGGCACCAGAGACAGCTTTGGAACAACCACCATGACAGAACAACCATCAGCAAGCAAACAGCTGCAGGGCCATGTAATCTGGGGCTGGTTGCAGAGGAGGGCTCCTCAACGTCACCTTGAGCATGCAGATTGGTTGTGCAGCAAGAGATGCTCCACCCTCCCACGTGGCCAGCCTTTCCTACCTTGTGCTCTGTTGCAGAAGGAACTTGCTGAAAATTGTTGGATGAAAATTTTAGGTTAGGCAGGTAGTGCTTAAAGGATCATCAGAAGATTGGTTTACTGAGCATTATAAACCTCAGCCCATGACTGCAGCTTGAAAGAACAATGAAGATGAGTTTCGCATGAGGAAGTCCACCAGCTTGCCTCCTGTTCTCTATGGTGGTGGTTTGTCTGCAGTGGGGCTGTCTGCCTCTTCAGCCTGAAAGTGACCATAACATACTTTGCATCTGAAGGTAATGCAGGAAAGATAGGGCCATGTGGCCACACTGAAACCTGGGCATGACCCCCACTGGCTTTGCTGCATCCTCTCAAAGAAAACACTGGATTTGAGAATTTAGCTGTGGGTACTCTTCCTGTACCTACATTGCCCATTCTGACAGGCATTTTCTGGCCCCGGTAGAGAAGTAGCTCTGCCCCTACTTTCCAGCAAGGGACTGTAACTGTCCCACTCCTTCCAGCTGTGGGTATCTAACCACAGCACTGCCAGGCAAACCTGGTGTCACTGGCACGTTGTAAGGACAAAAGCGCTGCTGGCTGTAGTTTGTTTTGGGGAGCAACTTGTTTTTGGGACTGTCTGCTAAATTTATGTTCTCTGAAGAGTTAAGTACATTAGTGTGGGTAATCTCACTCCATTGCCTTCTATAAAACTGAATCTGTGATTTCCTCCCTGGTGAGCATTTAGCATAGCGAAATAGGCTACTATTTTCATATTTAACTCATTGGTAAGTCATAAAACCAGCTCAAGTTGTCTGTCCCAAAGAGCAGAAGCTGCAGGATGGGAGGGTGGGTCGGAGTTTTTATGAGGCCCGGCAGTGTCTGCACAGTGTGGCCAGCATCGCCTCTCACTTGCTGTTGTATCCCTATTTCATCTCCCCTACTTTCTGCTTTGAAATCTACAAAATTCAGAAATTTACAAGGCTTTTAAAAATCTGAGATGAAGCAATTAAATCTCTAGACTGGAGGATGTAAACCTTTAAAGGCCCTTTGCAGAATATCAAAAGAACGAGAGGATTATATTTAGCAGGTGTTACAGCCCACGCAGGACATTTCATTGTGAAAGGGGCTGACATGAACCAGGAACCGATACTTAAATTAATATAAAACATCTTGGTGGAAAGGTGTTTTCTTTTCTTTCTTAAGCATTAGGAAATCATAATGCTTTCTGGCTTCTTCAAAAGCGAAAGGTCCAAATATACAGCCGTCATCTGGCATGTAAAATAAAAAGGAGAAGGGGGGAAAAGAAGCAGTGGGACACCTGAAAATGCTTGAGTCGAGGTTGGGAGGCAAATGTTGAGGGCAGGGGAACTATGACCAAATGCCTGGCCAAGGAACCCAGCTGTAGTTTTCCCCCGCTGCCTCACCTGAGGCTTTGCATTGCCACTTGCAGATTCACAGATTCCCTTACATTAGGGCAGGATGCTCAGCGGAGAGGTGCAGGACTGGGATGTAGCATGCAGCTCTGTTGGGTGCTCCAGCTGGGTCTGCTACTGATCCTGCTGCTCTCGGTGCTACGGCAGCATCTCCTTGCCATTTCCTTAACTCCCTGGAGACACAAGCCTTCATTACAGGGGCACTTTATTCTGATCACTCCGGGTTTTTTTATATCTTGCCTTGGAGTGGAAAACTCGAGTTGTGGGGAGGTGTCCACTAACTCTTGCTTCATTCACTAGAGCATGTTCCTAATTTTAACCAAACTGCTCCGTTTTGATTTTCCTAAGCTGTGGATTTAATACCCAAAAGCTCAAGTTGTTTTCACGCCCACTCAGTAAGGGCCACACGAGTGACGCTGCCTGTCCACAGCAGGGGAGGCAGTGGCTGTGAGGAAGGTGGGGCAGGCAGAAGCAGAGTCCCAAGCTCTGCACTGGGGCCTGTGGGAACAGACCACCAGTCTTGCCACATTTCCAGAGGTGGGTGCTGCCATGGCAGGTCTGCAGCAGAGGATACTTGGGCCTACTACCGGGGTATTTTGGCTCTTCACTCTGGTAATTTGTGGTGAAAATGCACCCAGATTGTTGCTCAGATCCCTCAGGTTCCTTCAGATTCCTTCATCACCAGAAAATGCACAGTAGCGTAAAAACACATCTTGCCGCTATTTTCTGAGGGAGGGAGCTGTGTGATTGCCTGGACCGACCTTTTACCGGGTACCCCTTGGCACTGAGAGAGTTAAAGATCCTTGGCACCCACCAGCCCTAGTCTAGGCAGTGTCTAAAATCAGTCCTAGACCCGCTTTATTTTTTCCTTAAAAACAGGAAATGGAGCCCTGAAGGCGTTTTAACTGGAGAGTGTGGGGGGGTACGCTCAGTGCCCATACCCAGCGCTGAGCCTGACCCAGACTTGGGGGTCTCTCTCTCGGTGGTTTTTATTTTTTTAATTTCTTCTCTCTCTCTCTTTTTTTTTCCCCCCCTATTATTTTGGCAGACTTTTTGGAATGTCTGGGAGCTAAGGGCTTTGCTTCATGGAGCAGAATTCTGAAGCAAGAAAAAGAGAAAGTTATAGACTAAACCACAGAAATGTAAACATGTCTGCAGCTAAAATAACTCCACTTTCATTGAAAACACTCCTCGCTCACAATCAGACTTCTGTGTGCTACGCTCAATAAAACGGCATGCTAATAGCAACCAATTAATACATTATGTAGTTCTGCTTTAAAAACTGAGACGCTTTGAATGATTTTAATTTTTTAATCGTTGTTATTATTATTTTTAGTTAAGGGAGCACTGGGCTTTCTCCTGTGTACGCTGCCTCTCGGCGCTGACCACTGGCTGAGAGTCGCCGGCGAGAACGGCAGGCGATGCCCGGCGCTGAGGCGGGGGCCGAGGCGTGCCCGGGGGAGGCCGGGCAGAAGCGGCGGCCCGGTAAGGCACCCTGGGCCCGCAGGCGGGAGGGTCGGGCGAGCGGCGGGGCCGGACGGGGAGCAGCGCACGGCCCGGTGCGCGCGGCTCGCCCGCCTCCCGCTGGGCTTCCCCACGAGTGCGTGTGCAGGAGTGCGTGAGGTGAGTGCCGCTGCGAGCCGGGACGCACCGTCCCCTCCCCATCCCTTGCTCCGCCGGGCTGTGGGGCGTTCGGCCCTGTTTCAGCCGGACCAGGCTCCCCTATCTCTCCCCTCTTTATTCCAGTGCATCCCGTTACTTATCTCGATGCTCCCCTGCAGCCCTACTGCCACCTGGTTAGAGGCCAGACTCTGACTTCACGTCGGGTCCTCGCAACAACTGCACGCTTGTTCTGCTCCTTAAAATACGCTCTTGTTCCCCGCGCCAAGCAGAGAGGAGACCTGCCGAGCCCGGCCCAACCGAGCCCTCGGTGGCCCAGTATCCTCCCCTTGCAGGTCCCGCTCACCTCCAGTTCCGCCTGGCCCCTCCCGCTTCCCCCTCTCCCGTCTCCCCTCCCCCTCTCCCCTCTGATGCGTAACGGGGGCGCCCGAGGGAGGACGCCTGGGAGTAGGGGGGCGGGGGTCCAGTGCGCCCCGGGGGGTGCCGGTGCCCGGCGGGCGGCGCGGGGCCGCCCCGACGGCGGCGGGGGAGCCGGGGAGCGCCCGGGAGCAGCGGCTGCCTCGCTTGGCGATTGGAGAGAGGAAGAGGCGCACGGAGCCCGGGGCCAGCGCAATGGGCTGAGCCCGACCCGACTGAAGTGACTCACTGCAGTCAGCAACGCCGCCGTCCCCTCGCCCGCTCCCTCACTCCCTCTCTCGCTCCCGCCGCCGGCGGCCGCTGCCTTCACCCGGCGGTGCCCTCCGCGCCCCGTATCCTCCCGTCCCATCTTCCCCGCACGGGATCCTGGACTCGCCCCCTACCCCGGTAAGTCTTTTCCCTTCGTGGCTGCGACGAGGCGGCAGGGCTGGGGGGGCGCAGCGCGGCCGTCGGGGCCGGGAGCGGCGGGGCGGGGGGCGGTGGCAGGCAGCGCCGCCGGGCCGGGCCAAGCCGAAGCGAGGCGAGGCGGCTCCTCGCGGTCGGCGGGGCGTCGGTTCGGCTGTCCCCGCGCCGCCGCACGTCGGCAGCCGGAGTGGGGCAGCCCCGAGGGCTCGACCGGGGCGCCGGGCGGCAGCTGGAGCCGCGCATCTTCTGCAAGCGCTCGTTGCGCAAACTGGCCCTTCCCGGCGGGGTGCAGTTTTAAAGCGCTAGTGTCGCTCGGTTTCGTGTGGACTGTTGTCGTTTCGTGCACCAGCATCTGAAATTATATCATCCTCTACCCCCACCCCGCCATCGTTGTTTTTTTATTTGCCTTGGCTCGTAATAGCAGCGTTGTTGTCTGGATAACTTTCAGCACTTGATCCTTCAGTTCACTAATGCCTTTTTGCCTTTTTGAAAGCTGACTAGCTCCTGCTTGTAGGAAAACCTAAAGGTACCTGAGTTGAGCTGAGGAGGGTCAGAGTCTGTTGTGGTACTTTCCTGAGTAAGTGCTGCGATACAGAAGCGGAGATCTGTTTTGGTGACCAGATGACTTCGCTGTAGAGTTTGGAGTGCACGTAATGATATTTACAAAAGCTGAAGTTGGAAGTTCTGGCTAACATAAACTTCCATTCATTGCTGCCTTTCATAAGAACCCACGGGTATAAGTAAACTCACTCTTTCTTGAATGAAGTTTTTATTTGTTTTGAAAGTGTCATTCTCTGAATTGACACTGTGAGCTTCAGTTCTGAAGTAATAGTTTGGAAATTGCATTCTGCCATGTAATTTTAAGTCCATTAGCAAAACCAGGATAGGTCTATGAACTGCACATGGAGAAATGTCACATTCCTTTGTTTTAACTCTTTAACCACTTCCCTGGTTTCAGTGAAAGAAGTGAAGTAGACAAAGACAGCTTCTCACTAGGATATGAAATGTAAACTTTCATCAGGGTATGTGCATCAGGTATGTGATTTCAAGCACACCTGATCTAATAGAAAAAACAAGAGAAATAGGTTGTTGGACAGCTTCCTAATTAAAAGGAAACAAGTAAAGGCAAAAATAAACTAAACCATATTTTATATAGGATTAATGTATTTTTGTGTTGTTACTCTTACCTACTTCTTAAAGTATAGGAGCAAATATGTGGTACATTGGAATAGCAATGTCAGTTCTTATTTCATACACGTAAGTAGGCAAACAATGGCAAACTTGCCATGCAATTCTTGGAAGAACTTTGCAGGAAAAAAACTGTCTCCAAAAGCAATTCAGGGTTTAGAGCTTTGAACAGCATCTGTCCCCACCTCCTACAATTTAGTCTCAAAGTTATAAACAAATCATATAGTACTGGATAGAGTTACAGGAATTTTATAAATGATCTGTCAGTGTACGTCCTAGGCATGATTAGTTGGACTTTTTGCTCCTGAGGTGTTACTCCATTTGGACTGTGACTTATGTAGCATTTGGTTCTTAAAGATATATTTTAATACATACTCATTATTCTTCTGATGATTTTTAAGTGGTCGTGGCTGTGTGGCTTCTCTCTCTTAGGCAAGTTTGAACACTGTCAGGCACAGTCTGGATGTATGAGTCTATTAAGGAGTTTGAGTGATAAGGATCATAAGCGCAAACTACACATTGTTACAGACTTGGAAGCAGCATCTCTTACAGCAAGTATTGTCATTTGTATGTTAATAGTTTAGACCTTTTCTCTCTGAAATACCAGGTTGGATCCCACAGTTGTTGACTGGTGATTCTGCCTAAGACCAGTGCTTTCCCCTTTGCAGTGTGGACGTGTCATTGCTACCTGCTCTTCTGTGGATAGTTTATTTTCTGTGTGCAGATGGGGTTGTGTAAACAAATATAAAACTCTGGGATGACTGTTGTAATCTCGTTGGTTTGAACAACGTCACATGAGTAAAATACCTGGCTACCAGTGAGGCAAATCCTTTCTCATCGCGCTTTCTCCGAAACACCAGTGACTACCAAACTATCAAAATGTGAGGTTCATGGCAGTGGCTCTCCCTCTGCAGAGCACTTTATCTTGGTGACTTTATTGGAGTCCCCATCTGTGTACCACAGTTTCTCCTTCTGGTTAAAGGCATTTCAGTGAGGATCAAGAAAACATGAAAAGCTTTTGCTGTGCTGATGGCATCTGGTAGCCCTGAAACATTATGTGTTACATTTCCTTCCTTTCCTTGACTCTGTCTTGCTAAACGTTCCACGAGTTACTATTGGGTACAAGACGATAACTTAAAATATGTTGGTTGAGATGAACCCTTTCCCTTGCAGTATTTGTTGCACCATTTTGTTTTTTTTCCCCTCTATCAGGAAACTTGGCATCTTCATTTAAGCACATTTTATTTTGATTTTTCTCAGGAAGGGGCAGCTGTAAGGGCAAAGCATACTCCTTTTAATCATGCAAGTAGCTCTCTGAAAATCTGCGTTGTGAACTCGAGGTGGAAGTTGCTGACAGTGGGTATGGTCAGAAAGGGCCCTTTGGGCCTGATCCATATCAGCTAAGGTCAGCGGTGCAGGCTTAGCCTTGAGTGCCTGATGCTGCCCACTGGTTTTCTGCTCTGCAGCTGGGAGGGTAGGCCCGGGATAGGTTATACCTTGTGTGTCAGCTTTCTTGTACACTTGATTTAAAGTGCTTTTGTGAAAAAAATAGTTCATGCTGGTAAGATATTTTCAGAGTGAATTATAATGGTGTTTTTCTTGAGTCGAAAGAATCAACTTTTGTGCAATAGCACCACACTGGTTTTCATTATGCCCACAACTGGCCACTTTCACAGCCACTACAATATTTTTTTCTTTCTTGGTGTTGTTCTAGCCATGCACTTTGCAACAGGCAAGTTTCACAAGGAACGTTGAAGCGTCATTTTGCCTTTTGGTTGAAGCTTTGAGTTTACAAGAATGTGTATTGCTTTGGCATTTTGGAAGTTAATGGTGTAAACAGAGAAGATCTAATGTATTTCCTCCACAGCATAGTTAACCAGTGTAGGTAGAAAACTAGCAGGCTAAAATTACTTTGCTAAATTTAAATGTAAGTAAAAAGTAGGCAATAGGAAAAAATTAAAGGGTATACCTAAATATGGAGTTGTGGACATATCTGTTATATTTAAACTGCATTTTAACCTCTTCTATTTATATTTAGTGGTATGTGTGGAGGACATATATATCTGGAGGACTTGATTGAATTTAAGAAACCGTAATTTCACAATGAAAACTGAAGTGTTTATTCTGCTGTGGACATAGAGCGCATCCTCATTAATCACTGCATATACCAAAACTAAAATGTATGCAGTGAGACATTTTTGTGTTGTTTGAGAGCAAAAGTGATATGTGGTCCTAAGTAAGAGTGAATGGACTTGCAAAAAAGCTCGCTTCCTCTAATGCTGTGGGAAGTGTGTCTTCTACGAACTTTGGTGGCACTTTTGCTTGCAGGGAGCGTGAGACTGCACTGTGACATTCCTTTTCCTCAACTTACCTTTGCTGTGGCCCGTTCTCAAATGCCAGTTTTGAATTTAGAAGTGGATTGCTCTTGCATGCTGCTTGCATCAGATGAAATCCCTCCTTGGCACAACATCATTCCAATAAGAAAAAATCTTATTCCAGGAACAAAATACTTTTTTTTTTTTTTTTTTTTAATAATGCATCATATAAATATTAAATGTCTGCCCAAAGAGAAAACAATAAACATGTGTTTCCATTTTAACTGGAGATACAACAGGCTTTGGTAGAAGATGGTTTGAGACTAAGGGCTTCAACTTGTAGCCATACAAGCTCTTCAGCTGAACTCTGGGTGCCCACTCATGTCTGGGAGGTTGCTGTTGTGCACAAGTGGCTGGAAGGCTAGGGGCTTGGTTTGAGTTGATGTCTTTTGCTTTGATTCATTTTAATGTGAGTGCCAGGTGATATGGTGCCCAGGTGCTTATTAAAGTGCCTTTCATTACTTCCAGCCTTCTAACTATCTGTTAAAAGTTGTCGTGTTTCTTCTGGTCCCTTTAGCAGGGAGAAAGCAGTAGCTACCCAGATGCTTACACACTCTTATATTGAATGTTGGCATAGGATATTAAAAAGCTGCTGCCCGTTTTAGGTACTACTCCCGCAAATGAATATTGACTGCTGTTATGTTTCAGATCTTCTGAATTTGTCAGGTACTTTGTAGTGCTGAACTACGTGCACCTAATTAGCTGCTGATTTGAAAAAGACAGGTTGGCTTGTAGGAGATGATGAGCACCAGCAGGCCTGCGGTACCGCATGAGGCAAGTTAAACAAATACGAGCTTAAATGTGGTTTCAATCAGCTCTGTTTAGCACCCAAGTTTTCTTCTTTTTCCAGGAGGTCCAGAGCATTACAGGCGTGTTTTCTTTTCACCTCACAAAGAAATAACAGCAGGAGAAAAGTCTGATCAAGCTTGCACCAGCTGAATAGCTGCCTGCTGCAGGAGAGCATTTTGGAGTGTGAGGCTGGATGGGGCAGCATAGAGGAGGAGTTTGAGACCGTTGCTGTGTCCAGGAACAATGTTTTGGACTGACACACAACTCTGTAATGAGAGGAGAGTGGGTCACAGCAATCACTGCATCACCTAAGCTGCTGGCTAGGATGCACTGTGATGGCAGAGGTAAAAGCTGTGCAGGTGTGAGTGGGTCAGGAGTTAACCTCCCTGTTAACCTCTCCTTATCCTAAATACATTGTCTGCTGAAATAGTATCTTTTCCTTCCGCTTTTCACTGTGTGCTACAAGTGGTTGGTAAGGATAGTTTCAATTTGCTAATATGATGTTTTTAGTAAATATGCATTGATTTATTAGCTGTTCAGGTGTTTTTTGTTTTTCTAGTGCTGGCAGCAGTGGCTTGGGACTAGCAGCTTGCTGCCCTGTAAACTACTTACAACAAAATGCTTTCTGAAATCTGATTGATTTCTTCTAATTTGTAAGTCATGTAGGCTTACCATTTTGGGCTTTGCATAATACCTTCTGGCCTTGCATTGAGTTTATTACTTTTTTTTTTTTTTTTAGCTTATTAAATGTTGATGTAGACAGTGTATTTGACCTGATTTGACTGGAGCACAGTCTTTGAAGAAGCTGCATATTTGTTGGTATTCAGTAGCCATACTGCATGCAGTTACTGTGCGGTTTGCTTTGATGCAGTTAAATGTGTGTGTAAAGATCATGTAGATTTAGCAAATTGCACAGTGTATTTTTTTCCTGTGAGTTAGTCAAATGAGAGCAAAAAAATGAAATATGGCCATCAATTCACTTTAGGCAAATTGCATTTCTGTCGCAGTTTATATTTTTCTATGTAATTAAAAAGGACTTTACAAAGCAAGAAGTCTAGTAGTTATGCAGAAGGTAAGTCTTCTAAGCAAAATTCAGTTTTCTAAGGTGGCTTTGTCAGTTCTGGATAAACCCTGTAATAAATTCAAACCTGGTGTTTTAAAATTCTGTTTATAAAATGGACTGCTCTCTATGGAGTTCACAAATTATACACAAAGGAGTTACAGTAAACTACTAAAGTAACATTAGTATGTTGTGTTACAACATGCAGTGAGACTAAGCAGCAAAATCTCCACGAAAAAGCAGCCAATAGGCAGAGCTCTTGCAAAGCAGACCTGCTAAAAGTTCTCAATCGTTTTTCCAGAGAGCTGCTGTTACATTGATTGTTGTGGGTGCAGTTAGGTCTTCAGAGGCTTACAGAGAGGTTTCTTTGCACAAGGTTGTGGCCATGGCATTAAAACCAAAAGAGAAAAATAACCCAAAGGATTTAATATCAAATTAATATCAAGGATTTAATATATAATTAAAATCTAGTTTGGCCCAGGTATGTCTGTTGTGCCTTTACTTGAATTTCATTAGATTTGCCTCCAATATGAAGTTGGGAAGTTGTGATAGCACTCCTCATTTCTTTGTTACATTTCCACGTTCTCTGGTACTTATGTATTTATAGCAAATGGTCTGTAACATGCTCTGTATCTTTCACAATCAAGATAAGCCAAACCATCTGTTACCAATATGTATATCAACGTCCTGAAACCACACAAAGAGCATCTTCTTGGTAGTCACAAACCAGGGCTTCATCTCAGAAGAGCAATTTGTTGCTCTATTGAAATGAAGAGTGTCGAGAAATGTGAACTTGACATGTTGGTTCCTCTATGAAAAGAAGTCAGTTCTATATGATGAGACTGAAAAATAGTTTTTAAGGGGAAGACTTCACCTCACCCAACTTTAGCCATCTGAAGAAATCAAGCAGCTAGTTGACACTGGTTATGTAATTTCCTCCCTTGCCAGAGGGTAGTCTGAGACAATTATGTTAGTTGAGGAAAGTTACTGAAGATGCAGCCTCTGTTTGTCATCCTAGATAGGAACTGGGATTCAAGGGCCAAGTATCTTGGCTTTTAGATGATTGGCATTGAGTGCACGGAATTGTGTATCCAGGGACTGATCCAAGCCCCAGCAGCTGATCTTAGGCCCACTGAAGAAAATGCAGTACATCATAGAGACCAGGTGAATATTTTGCAGTCTGATGGGGAATTAATTTTATTGCTCATTTGTTATTGTCATTTTAAAGTCGACTCAGTACATAATAGTTCAGTTTTTACTGTCAGTATACGTTTTTGCTGTTCAGTTCTATTGACAGCAATGGAAACATTACAAGTAACAACAGAAAGTCCTTCTGCTACACTGCTGTCCCTTTTAATGTCACTGAAACCATTTATAAAAGAAAATATGAACCATCGTTTTTATCATTAGAGGAAGATAGGAGTGGATTGGTACTGCTGTCTTTCAGTTGAGATTCTGTCCTGCTCATGAGAAAATGCTCATGTCCACTTAAGTGTTGGTTGTTTGGTTTTGTTTCTAACCGATCAAATATCTCATCCTGCTCAGAAGGGCTTTTCCAGTGGTGTAGATGATACCCTCTGGTCTATACTTTGCTTATATCTCTCAAAGCACAACTATGGAAGGAAGCTTGGAGGGGCCAGAAGGTTTGTGCCTGACCCTGGACACAGGAGCAATTTTGGGGCCCCAGTTAGTGTGTCAACATGAAAGTTGTCCCTGCAACAAGTGCAGCTTGCCTCTGAAGCTGCAGTCAGTTTTGCTGAGTAGCAAGAGCTAGCAGGAGTGAGGGTCGAGCTTTGTGTTTGTCACTGGCTTGAGATTTCCATGACAGTTTGCAGGAAAGACACTTGTAACTAAACGTGAGCCCAGGGATCAGTCTGTGGTTGGTTTGCAGAGCAGTAACATGGGACAGGGCGTTAAATTTGCTGAAGGTTGCAGGAGCCAGGGTGGAGAGAATTAGAGCTGTCTCCCTCTCCTGTCCCTGTCAGTTAACACCACCCTGTGTGATGGGGCGTGCCTGGCATAGGACAGGGGGACTGGTGGGCAGCAGTGCTACCCCCTCATATGTCTGCAGGGGTACATCCAGTTCTTGCTTCTGCCCCTTGTACTTAGTTAATGAGTCCCAATAGTTCTTAGTCCTGAATAGAATTTATATAACTCCCTCTTTGCTGTGTTGGATCCACAGGACTAAAGAGGAGTGAGAAGTAGTAAAAATCTATTTTGGTCACTGAAGTAAGTAGACATGACTCAGAATACTCACTGGGAACAGATCTACTGGATGAAAAGGTGCCATTTTTACATAGTCACTTTTCTGACCATGCCCTTTAAACTCTTACAAAAATAGAATTCTTTTCTCTGGCACTTCTCTTGGAAAGCAGAAATGGGAGTGAGAGAAAGGATATTTGCTGCACTCCAGCCTTTGCTTTGAAACTGGACAAATGGTCTGTGAGTTTTGTAAAGCATATGTAACATATGTTTAACACCAGGCAAAATAGAAAGGAGGCATCTGAATTTTGTGGGGAGGGGATTTGAGCTTGGGTAGTTTTAATGTTTGTAGTGGAAAAGTGTGATTCCAAGTTCCTGCATGTTAATGGTTGGATGAATTCTGGCTAGCTCTCTGTGCCGGTTTCTGGCATCCTCTTTTGCCTGCAGAAGTATAGTTCAGATCAGTAGATTTATCTGAAGCACAGCAAGGCTCCTTCTGACCTCTGGCGCTGGGTTCCTCTTGGACCATGCGAGGTGAGTGGTCTAAGGTAAAAATGAGCCTGAAACCACACTGACGTAAGCTGTGAGTATTTATGGACCTCTGAGGAAACAAATCATCACTGGCAAACAGAATCCCAAAGTGCTAATGTTGGTGTTCTCATGAGATGTGAGTATCCCCTGCACTGGTGGGCAGAGCACCCGTCCAGCTCCCCATGAGGTCAGTGAAGTTGGGCTTTCTGTGCCAGTTGCCCCAGCCAGGTCCATGTCTATGTCAAGTCTCATCAGCATTTCGTGGGAAGGATTAGCAAAGCAAATCATTTTGCAAAAAGTCACTTGCAGCTTAGTAGCTCATACTGAACTTTCGAGCTCCTGTCTCTTGTTTTCTCTCCTTTTGTTTGTTTGGTTTTTTCCTTTTTTTCCCTTTTTTTTTTCCTTTCCTCCCCCCCCCCCCCCCTTTTTTTTTCCCTTCTTTTCAGTGATTTGGTAGGAAGCTAGATCCTGCTGGTGCAGAGAACTTCAAACCCAGTGGTGTACTCCACTGTGTCATTCCTGTTGCTGTCCTTTGGACCAATGCTTTCTTGAAATGAAAACCAAGCTCGTTTCAACATATTTACCACTTTCCTTTGACTTTACGTCGTACATCATCCCACAGAACACTTCAGCCTAAGCATTTCTTCCTTATGTTTGCACTAGGCCTGAAAAGAAGGTTTTCATTGTGATTTCCAAAAGCCTTCATTCTCCCCACTTACTACAGCACTGTAATTTTTTAACATGGGAAACAAGCATTGCTTTTTCTCTTGATAACATTTGCCTTGCAAGAACTCGGAGCATTTCCACTTTCTCTGTGTGGACTTGTCTTTTGTAGAGAGGAAGAGAAATGGGTCATACACCTGCTCCATCTCTGGCTTCCGCTCAGTCCCTTGGCAGGAAGCAATCAGGGCAGATTTGCTGTCGAGGTCTCACATTTTAATTTCTCACAGGGCTCAGTAGCTTTCTGTTGCAGGGGAATCCTATTTTTTCTGTTTTATATTTGAATGGAGTTTTGGATATGATGACATTTACTGTCAAGGTATATCAGTACCTACATATCAGCTCTTGCAGTGAGACAGTGGATTTCAAGAGACCAGAAAAGAGAAGAAAAGCCCAACAGGCTTGGGGGATTCAGGATTGTCACTAGCCTGATGCTGAATGGCTGCAAAGATAGTTTTCTCTTTTCAGCCCCACTCACATTGTATAGCAAGGGAACTGAGATCACCACAGGGAAACTTTAAACTCCAATTTCTGAGTAAAAGGTGGTTTAGACATTTTCTGTGTTGTGTGCTTTCTCTTACCAGCACTGAAACCAAGACAAACTCACCCAAGGAAGAGGCAGTGTGGCAAAACACAGTGTATAATGATCCACCTTCATTTACCTGTGATCACAGACTAGGTGTGGACATCACAACTACATGCCAAAGGTCCTGCTGGTCTGAGCACAGAGCCTAAGAGGGGTACAGCTGATGGTGTGCCAGGATTAGCAGTACAGTAGGGTCTTACATGCCACACAACAGTGTTTCCTAACCACTATGAACTGAAAAGCTATCTGCAGTTTTCATAATTATATCTCCCTTTTTTTGTGTGTGTGCCTACCTGGCGTTTTTTTTTTGCCAGAGGCAGAGGGAATGAATGAGAAACTTAACTTTTAGGTGAACAAAATGTTACTGTTGTACTGCTGTAATTACAAGCACTTTAAATTAGGTATTGACAGCAGTTGAGTGTTGGTTCTTGACTATGCCTGCTGGCAGGCAGTGATACGTCTACCAGCTCCTAAGGGGAGCTTTATTGCAGGCTGTGAGAATAACTCATTAACCAGCTAGTCTATGGTGGTGTTACTCCACATATGGTCTGTGGGCTGCTGATAGTCTGGAAGACATTAGAAAGTGGTCTGAGAAATGGCTGCCTAAGAAAGGCAGAAATAACCCCACATAGACAGGTTCACGTTCCCAGGTATGTGCCCGTGTCAGCAAGCCTCCCTGAGTCAGCAAGCTGTGCCAGGATACAGTTGCTTTAGTGTCCCAGTGTGAGCCCAAGTGAGTGGATCTTGAGTAATTACACATGAAGGGAACCTTTGCGTGATCCCATTGATCTGGAGCACATCTTCCTCCATTAAGGGGGATGAATGCTTTGCCTCTTCTTTCTCGTGTTTTTGAAGCACAAGATGGGCTAAGGGATGCTGCTTCTACATCCGTGTTGCTAGCGGTAATGAATGCTATGGGGGAACGGATGGCAGCGAGCCCATTTCCTTCACAGTGGGAGGAAAGTAGTAATTCAGAAGACCATTAAACATTAGAAATACCTCTGCGAGGTCCCTACAAAGATACACTCCATTTAGATTAAAGTCCCATAGGGCCAATTATCTTGGAAGAACATAAGAACTTAAACAAAAGCTGAGTTAGGTGTGCTGCCCACCAATGACTGAGTAAAAATGGATGCGGTGAGAAAACACTCGTGTATTATGAAAGTGAGAACATTTAGAGTAGGTCTGTGCAATAACCAACTTTTACTGTTCCTCCAGGATCAGTGTGCACAGGAAATATCTGTGGCATGCTTGCTTTTCCTGGAGATGACAGCACCCCTTTGGCAACCACTTTGTAATACGTGCTTGATACATTTCGGAATGTTGGGCTGCTGTTTTATGAATGTGCTTTGATTTTCTGTTGCCAGAGCCTTTGTGCTTGGATTTCTACTCTTCCTAAACTGGTCTGCTTCCATTCTGACCCTGGACACTTCTCTAGTGCTGTTTGGTGCTTCTGATTTTTGCATGCTAGCACTGGGATGGAGTTTGAGGAGAAAGGAAAGCCAACAGAAGTCCCTCATGCACTTTGTGTGGAAATAACCTACATGGCCCATGCTGGTCTATTTCTGTGTAGCTGTGGACTCCTGGAGATGGAGGCATGACTTAACACTGGTTTGTGGCTTGAGGGTTAGGACAAACAAATTTGAACCATTTTGTTTCTGTTAATGTTTTCTGAGAGTGGGATGAGTAATTTGCGCAAGACTACAAAGCGTGATGCTAGCCCTGGGACTGAAGTCTGCCTTTGCTTTGGCTGCTAGACCACAATTTTAATTGAATGTTTAGCTATTTACTATTAGACCTGAGCACTGGAGTGCCATGAACCTTCAACCAAGGGATTTTGAAAATTAGTCAGTTCTGAGACACTGGAGCAGTGAGTTTCTGAAAGCATTTACTGATGCACATGGCTGCCTGGTCTTGAAATAGCCTCTTCCTTTTAACAACATAAAAAAAGTTTCATAAGAGAAGACATAATAAACAGTCTGAGGTTTAATAACTGAACATGCAAGCCTGAAAGGTTTTAAAATACTGCTTGCTTAAATAGGAATCATTAGTGTTGTAACTGATAATGAGAAAAATGCTCATGCCATTAGTGGTTTACCACTTTGGTTCCTAAAGGATGAAAACAGCTTCATAAAAGAGACCACAAACTGTCCATTTTCAGCCTCAGTTAGGGCAAATGCTTCAGAAAATACGAAACCCTTCATTTAAAATAATAGTTTAGTGTTTGTTTTTGGGAAACATGGTCAAAATGCTCTTTGAATATGCGAGAGTGTGGTGATGTGGGGCTTGATGGCTGCTGCTGAGGGGGAGCACTGCAGCGTGGTCTGGTGCAGTATGGAGAGCCCCAGCACCAGATGTCCATGTCCTGGCACCGTGGTGGGGAACTAGCTTGTCCCCTCACTGTGAGGATGCATTCTCTGCCTTCCAGCCTGCCTTTGAAATTCTCTTCTGGGTGGGGAAGTCTGTCTGTCACACCTGTGCCTAGTGCTGTTGCTGAGCTCAACAGGCACATGAGGACATGCTGGGATCCTTTCTGCATTGGTCTGGGCATTGCTGGCTGCAAGAGTAGGTTAGTTAGCTTTTCAGAAATGGTTACATTTTGGTCCCAGCTCAGCATGCTAGTAGACAAAGTAAAAGGTACTGGGTCTGGGAGGTGCTCAGTGCCTCAAGGCATTGTTGGGACTTGGTGGATGAGAAGCAGCATCAGTGGTGGTGATATGACCGTGTTTGATTTGCCCATCTGGGATGGCTGCTCTTTTCTTTGAGGATGCCCCCTTCCCCTTCTTTGCAGCCCTTTTTCCCCTGGGCAAACTAGCCTGGACCCTATCTGCAGTTCAGGTTCGTGGAAGGACTTGTGTTGACCTTAGCCAGGACTGACTCAGACCATTGAGTAGACCTGGTGTTTCCTCCTGGCCAAGCTAGGTTTGGGATTCAGTGCACTGTATTCTAGCCTTGTCTTTAGTAAGGGCAGCTGGAGGCTGAAGTGTTTTGTCAGCATATGTCTAATTGTAAATACATCTACACTGGGTTTTATTGATGCTTCTTGCAGCTCTATTACATCAGTTACAGCATTTGTTCTTATTTAAAAATGGAAAGTTTCCCCAGGTCCCCCTATGAAAATGACTGATGTGCCTTATTCAAAATGAAAATCAATCAAGGAAAGAACACAGCTGGGTGAATGACAAGAGAAACAGAACGGTGCCAGGCTGAATTTTTATGGAAATTCTTTCTGAATGGTATTTCCATGAAAAGGCAACTTACAGATGTAGGCTGCATTTGCATGAAGGAGAGTGTGAGGCACCACACCCTGAATCTGTCAAGGTCTATAAACTTTTCAGATATTTTAAGTTTAGGCAACAGAGAGGCCATATTTAAGAAACAAAGGGTTTTTTTCTTTACTTCCATGTAACTATGTTATCTCAACAGTAGAAAAATATAAGCCAGGGAAAATGAAGAAGGGGGTTTATGAAAGAAAAAAGTCACATGAAAAGTAAACTTCAAGTGTAATTTGAAATAAAAAGTAAATTAGTCAGTCAAAAAGGAAATTTTTGGTATTATGAAAAGAAATTGACCTTTCAACAGCATCCTGGTTAGAACCATGTCTTGTAAGTCCATCTGTGTCATGCTGTTTGGTGGTCCTCTTAGTGAAGGCCCACGAGTGGCTTAAAAACTGCAAAGCCTTTTCCATGTTGATGCAGTGGGATTTATTCACATTAGCAGAAACAAGATTAAGGGGAAAATATAACAAAATGGAAGAAATGAAGGATGATTGGTGTGAGCATTCAAAAAATGGGAGAGGAGAAAAGAGCAGAATGGTAAAAACATCAGCCTATAGTTGAATCTGCTGTACTTGGAGCTTTTAGAGATGTTGTAGCATTCCCAATGAACTAGTTTCCAAATGGCCTGACTGATTTTACTGTAAACTCACTGGCTATCACTAGAGCTCTTGCTAAGGTTGGTTTGTGAAATCTGTTAATTTTCCCTTGTTCCTGGGATTTTTTCCATGTCATACCAATCAATTTTAAAATATGCTGAGAGAGAAATTCTTGAGACAGTCTTGGAATTTTTCAAGTTATTCCTTTAAGCTGCTTTCTGAAATAAATGGGAATGAATGAAAAAAAAAAAATACTGATAGCTTATAACTTTGTAATTTCTATTCTAAGAATAATAATGAAGGATTGTTGTGCTGATTTGATTGCTTACGTGTCCTTTTGACATTGCCAGTGATAAGCTAGAGGCATTGTGCTGTGGTCTTCTCCATGCCTGTCACCATTGAATAGAATATGACTCTGCATGGGTTTTAAAATATGAAGGTGTTATAACATCACTTCTCGGCCTTTTGGCTAAGATCATGTGTAGTATCTGTTCTTATCAGTTTAATATCTAGTTTTGTGTCCAGTTCTGGGCCCCTCAATTCAAGAGAGATGTTGAGGTGCTGGAATGTGTCCAGACAAGGGTGACAAAGCTGGTAAAAGGCCTGGAACACAAACCCTATGAGGAGAGGCTGAGAGAGCTGGGGTTGTTTAGCCTGGAAAAGAGAAGGCTCAGTGGGGGACCTCATTGCTGTCTACAACTACCTGAAGGGAGGTTGTGGTCAGGTGGGGGTTGATCTCTTCTCCCGGACAACCAGCAATAGAACAAGGGGACACAGTCTCAAGTTGTGCTGGGGGAAGTATAGGCTGGATGTTAGGAGGAAGTTCTTGCCAGAGAGAGTTGTTTGCCATTGGAATGGGCTGCCCAGGGAGGTGGTGGAGTTGCTGTCCCTGGAGATGTTCAGGAAAAGACAGGATGAGGCACTTGGTGCCATGGTCTAGTTGTTTGGCTAGGGCTGGGGGATAGGCTGGGCTGGATGATCTTGGAGGTCTCTTCCAATCTGGTTGACTCTATGATTCTATAATTAATTTGACAAATGCCTTCATAAGATCTGCAATGGAGAAACCATTACAGAAAAACTTTGGAGTGGGTATGGTTGTTGGGAGCAGAGATGAGTGACTGCCATTTTAAAAACATATTCATTTTGCCAAAAGGGGAAAAAAAAAATCTCAATGAGGGATGGTGAAACTGTGAGCAGACTCGGTTGTGGCATTAAAAACAAGAGATGATGGTGCTCCATAAGGGGTACTGTTGCTCGTCCATAGGGAAGTAGGTTTGTTCCCAGCATCCCAGTCACAGCTGAGAATCCAGGTTTTTCAAGGACCTTACATCAAAGAGCTGTGGGGATTCACCTACCAGCAGCATGAGAGAGTGCATCCCCCATCGTTAGGTGGTAGTGTCCTCGCTCCTCTCTCTGAACCTCCAAAGCTGGCATGAAGCACATCTAATAAATGGCATAAGCCATGGAAAATGCATCGGTAGCATATGCTGACATGAGTGGAACTCACATGAGAATAGAGCAGGGGATCCTGTTACCCTCTGTTCAGCTGCATAGCCCTTCAGCCAGTGGAGAACTAAATATTAACCCTTTCGAAGCTCTCTCAGTGAACAAGGAGAAGGCAATAATTTGCTTCTTACTTCACTGAATTTTGACTTTAAAGGGTTTGTATAAGTGTGGAAGTGCCATAGAGAAACAAAAGCACAAGGGGCTCAGCAAACATTGTGGATGGCCGTGACTGTCTAGAGGTGAGTGAATAAAAGCCTGGGTTCAACATCCTGCAGTCAATAGACTGTTTGTGCTGTGTTTTCATACTTTACAACATCAGAAGAGCGTTGGACTTAATTACAGGCTTCTGTTTGTGACTGTTTATCATCCCTTGTGTGGCTGGAGACATGTTTCACAAGAAGCAATCCACAAGATGTTCTCCTAAGAAGAAGAAAAATCAGTTTAGATCAATGCGTATCCTCCTGCTGTTGCTGGTTAACACCTACCCTCACCACATACCCACAAGTGTACTTATGCATCACCCACTTGGCACCAGAAAGGCAATGTTACATCTCTGGGTGATTTCCCCAGAACTTTTATTTTTCAGCCCACTAAGGAAGAGTACATAGAGTGTATCCAGAAAGATGTTTTTCTTCCCCCACCTTGTGTTTCAGTCCCATGACTGCCAATTAAATTATCCCATAAATCCTCCATTATAGGTAGTAAAACCTAATTTTAGATTTCCTGCCCACTCTAGTGTCCTGCCTGATTGCTACCACTTGGATAGAGGCTCAACCTGTTAAGCAGACAATTGCAGTGAATTAACTGTTTCTTTCTGTGCCACATGTGGAGAGCTTTTTAATATGTGGCATTTGGTCATAATTCTCTCTGGCTATTTTCTACCTTTTAGTCGCTTAGACTTTTTATTTTTTTAGAGGCTGAAAAGCAGACATCTGTAATTGATTCATCATAACGTTTGTGAGAGAAAAGTTTGTTGCTCCCGTGGATTGGGGATGGGGTTAACCTGCCTGCCACCACTGAAACATTAACAGTTTAAAATCAGTTTTCATGTAATTCCCATTTGATAGAAAAGTCCTGTATTAGCAGAGCTAACACATTTCTCTGTAAGCTAAAAATATTTCAGGTTAGCTGACTGTCAGTGCATTCTCCACTTTCTGGATCAATCATAAATACATTATTTAACTACAAACGGTGCTAATTGCCTTGAGTGAAGCTTCTGCCAGCCATATTCTCATGGAGAGACATTTATTTCAAATGCAGTCTCTCTCTTTTTGTTCTAAAAATAAACAACCCCTAACTTGGCATTTTTCTTCATAGGCTTTACTGAAGATAAATAAGTTGTCACCAAAAGTGTGTTTATCATGTGAATAAAGTGTAAGTAACTGCGCCTAAGTGCTTTGGTCTTTGGACAAAAGGGTACTTGCATTCAGCGTGAAGCACTGCTGTCAGTGAGTTTTAAGTAGTAGTCATCACAGATGTATGAGAAGGAAATTGAAGCTTAAAATACTATGAGAAATAAACACCTTTCTTTGGCTCTGTGCTAGATTTATTGCTGTTCTTAACATGGTGAAATTTCTGACTCATCCAAATCACAGATCTGGATATTGTAGAGGTGCCTGAGTGTATCTTGTGCCTCTGCAAAGCACTGTCTGTCTGGATGTATTTGCCACCTGAAAAAAAAAAAGGTAGTGTTTTAAGAACTTTAACTCAAATCGTGAAGATATGTAGCAGTCAGCGAGGGACTTTTTTGTCTCCAGAGTATGATGACAGGAAGTTTAGTTCAAGATACAGAGTGCATACAATCTTATGAGTACTTGCAAAAGGAGAAAATACTGCTGAGAGGCATCACATTGAAGGAACAAAATGCTGCTTTTCAGGCTAACGTAATGCAGATGCTGGACCTGGACTTTCCTCCGAGAACTACTTTTGGTGATCCATCAGATGACATGCATAAGAAGACTTCACCTGTAGAACCTGTTGGTGACAATTGTAGCATGTTCCGGTAGTGCTCAGGAGATGGCATCAACTTGTTACTTAGGGAGAACTGTGGGCACAGAAAGGGGTGGTTCTGTTGAGATGGGCAACTTAATTTTTCTAGTGATCACATTGCACAGATACCTGTGAGCTACAAAATGTGTTGCTCCTCCTTAGAAAACAATCTTAGGTGTTTTCTGTAGTGAAGTGGAAGAGTGACAGATAGTGCCCATTCTGGTGCAGAGCTCTGTGAAGTGCTCCTGAATTTCTTGTGTGTGTAGCTGGCTCCTTGTAGCAGAATTACTCTGTGCAGTCAAAACCTTTTAAGTCCCTAGACACAGCGCCTATGAAAGGACATGCTGAAATACAAGACCGGGGACTCAGTCACACCTGTATATCTGTAGACAGCCTGTGAAATAACTCTTTGAAGCAGAGAGCACTTGATTTATCTGTGGGTTATAATTCTAAAACCTCATCTTGTTATGTAAAATGCCAACACTGTAAATTTGGTAATGTTTGGTTTCAAACTACCAGCAACACTTTTTATCTGTATCAGAGGTTCCAGCTCTCCTGTCTAGCATCTTCTGTACTTCAGTGCATGTTTGCTACTGTAGAATCACAGAATCAGAGAATGTCAGGGGCCTGAAGAGAGCTTGAAAGATCATCAGGTCCATCCCTCCTGCCAAGGCAGGATCACCTGGAGCACATCACAGTGGAACACATCCAGACGGTTCTTGAATATCTCTGGAGAGGAAGACTCCACAACCTCCCCAGGCAGCCTGTTCCAGTGCTCTGCCACCCTCACAGTGAAAAAATTCTTCCTCAGGTTCACATGGAACCTCCTATGCTGTAGCCTGAATTTCTAATTTAGGAGCAGCAAGAGATGAAGACAATTGGATACACAGTCCAATAATGCTAGGAGTGCTATACTAACTGGTTATACCAGACACCTTCATACTTATCTCATTTAAAAATACTAGCTTTTTATATTGAGCTGAGAAGTTTGCTGAATATCCAATACCATGCATGGAAAGGCTCATAATTCCAGGTATCCAACTTCAGGATTTTGACGAGGCTTGTGTGAAGCCTGTGCTGTCTTGAATATGCTACTGTTACCAGGGAAGAAAAAAAGTCTCTCTGGCATGCTAAGAAGAGGGGACGTGCTGGGGTTTGCAATTTTAGCATTACAGATTCTTTATTATTAATAGATTAGTGGGGATTTTTCTAAAGACTCCTGTGAGTCACAAGAGCTCCTGTTACTAAATTTCATAAACTCATTTATTTATACAACTATACATGAGGTCTTATGGTCTTTTCAGCCCAGAAAAAGCCAAGGTACTGTAAGTGTAAATGCAGTTTATTGAGTTCTGGAAATCATAAATATCTCCTCTAACGTCTGATTTGTCTTGATCTGTGTGCACTGAAAGAGGTGTCTCAAAATTAGTAAAGAAGGGGCATATGCTGCTCTTTTGGACAACCTGTGCATTAATACCCAGAATGAAGCTTTGGCAGGGAGTAGTTAGAATTAAAGTGTCACCACTAGGAAAGCTTTACTTTATGTACTGCAAGGATATTTGAGTTTTATAGGTTCATTTATTTAAGTGATTAACAGTCCAGTCTTGCTTTTGACAAAGTCTCCTGTTTTTTTCATTCCCATGGCTTCCCCAAGATGAGGAGAAGAGATACAGTCTCAGGCAGAGGGAAATGTGAGAACAGGAATTTCAAGGGAAAAAAAATCCCCTGTCAGCATAAATTTGTCTGGACTTTATGGCAGCATTTTTGTTTTGTACCATGTGAAACCATCCATCCAGATCTCAGCAGTGCAAGACCTTAGTATACCGGGAAGCCAGCTACAGACGATGCCACATGGAGACGTGCCTGTGCTGGTAAATACCAAGCAAAGAGATGCCATCAGATCAGTAAACTTATTATGAGCTTCCCAGCTGCTACCAATCCACCAGGCACACTGGTAGTTCCAGAGGTGGTTTTGCTGGTCATAGGTCAGGATGTTTTTCTTTGACCTCCCATCTGTTTGATGGGTATTTTCCAGACTTCTCGCTGTTACAATTAGCCTTTGCGGTAGGAGCTCACTGGCCACCCCTCCTCCTCCTCCTCCACTGCCACCAGCAAGGACTTTGTATGTGTTCCAAACTAGAGTGAGCCTGGCAAACCGAGTGGCAGCATAGCCATTAAAAAGAAGGGGCTCAGAAGGAATGTCCGATTTAGTGATATCATAGTATTGTAGAATCATAGAATGGTCTGGGTTGGAGGGGACCTCTGAAGGTCATCTAGTCCAAACACCCCCTGCAGTCAGCAGGCAAATCCTCAACTAGATTAGGCTGCCCAGAGCCCTGTAGAGCCTCACTTTGAATATCTCCAGGGATGAGGCCCCAACCACCTCCCTGGGCAACCTGTTCAAGTGTTCCACCACTCTCACAGTAAAGAACTTGTTCCTAACATCCAGTCTCTAGTTTGAAGCCATTGTCCCTTCTTCTATCACTACAGGCCTTTGTAAAAAGCCTCTCTCCATCCTTCTCATAGGCCCCCTTCAAGTCCTGGAAGACTGCTACTGGGTCTCTCCAGAGCCTTCTCTTCCCCAGCCTAAACAACCTCAGCTCCCTCAGCCTGTCATTGTAGCAGAGGTGCTCCAACTCTCTGATCATTTTTGTGGCACTCCTCTGGACCCAATCCATCAGGTCCATGTCCTTCCTATATGTTGAGTGCTCCACACCTGGACACAATACTTCAGGTGAGGTCTCACCAGAGCAAAGCAAAGTGATAGAATCACCTCTCTGAATCTCTAAGCAGCACATCTTTTGATGCATCCCAGGATGTTATTTGCCTTCTGGGCTGCAAGTGGACACTGTCTACTGATGTCCAGCTTCTTGTCCATCAGCACCCCTAAGTCTTTCTCCACAAGGCCACTCTCTGTTACCTCATCCCTTATTGCATTTTTTATCAAGGTACTACCCAGCATTAATAGAAGAAATGCATAGCATGTGTTGGAGAAAGAAGTCAGGACCAAATGATGGTCTATGTTCTGCAGAGATTGTTTACTTCGTGCATTTTAAGAGTGTATGTACCAGCCTATTTGCACTAAATTGCTTTGTTTTATGATTTGTTCCATGCCAAGTGACAGGAAAATGAAACTGCATTCAAACCCAAATTTGTGCAAAACAAATGGGTTAAGCAGATCATAATAATGTAGGCTAGGGTAATTTTATCTTATGAAGCATTATTAAGCTATTTGAAGTAATTAGTTGTTTTGGATGTTCCTTATCTTCTTTAGAGTTTTACTTTTAGCAGATGGCTGCTGAGCAGTTTTTGAAAATGCAGCCTTTTTCTTGTCTTGATTGAGCTGCCCAAATGGATAGCCTGCTTGGAAAGCAGTTGCTTGTGCTTCTTGCTGCCATGGGAAGAAACAGCATTCTGAGAAAATATTTGTACTAATGTTATCTTTATCTTTTCTTGCTATCTCACCACTACTGAAGTGAAATGACAGGCAGACATTGTTTTCTGGGAAACTAAAGGTGGTTAGGGAATGCCCCTATCTCATTTCTTTCAGCTATCATGAGAGTGTGAGAATTAAGACCATTTTGAGTGATGGAATGACAGCAATATGAGTTTTTTCAACAGGGGTGCTTGGAAGTTTCGTTTTCCAGAAGTAGACAAAAGTGATGCATTGGTATGGTGGGTTGAGAACTTTCTACCTCCCCAGTTAAGTTTAGCAGATCAGCTCAGACAGATTTGAAGTATGATAAAGCTATATTTACAGCAAAGCTAAATTTACAAGCATCTATGTATCTGTCTATTTACCTACATATATACACACATACCAAATATATTTACATGCATTTACAATTATATACAATTTAGAAAGAATGCAGAAATCCAATCTTTCCCCCCAAAGTAAGAAGCCCATAAGGGACCAATGCCACCCTCTCTCACTCCGTAGATAGAAAGCAACCAGCAAGGGCTTATGTGTTATCTGGTCAGCCAAGCTTAGTGGAAGAAATTAGAGAGAAAAGCAAAGGAACAGTGTACAGATCCAGTGCCCAAAAGCAAAGAAGAAAGAATTGTTCATACTTTGACTTCTTATGCCTCTCAGAAAACCAATGAATGATATAGGCTTTATCATTATTATACTTTTACAACCAATAACCTAATTTCTTTTATTAGACTATTCCAATAAGCCTTAAACCACTGCAATCAAGATTTGCAGGTGATGGTGATAAAGATGAGAAATGTTGTATCTAAAAGCAAAAAATGCAACAAAGGCAAAATATTTTGAAAAAAAACACCAAAACCAAAACCCCCAGAACTTTGTCATGGGTTAAAATTATAAACCAACCTGAACACATTCCTGTCTGTTGGCAAATGTGACACAGCTTTATCTTTTCTTTCAAAAGGTCTGCATGGCTGTAGCTGCCTGTCCACCCCACTGTAGGGAGATAGGGGACTTCTTTTCATGAGCAGGTAGTGCAGAGCTGCCTTTCTACTGTGTGGAACTAAATGGTAGCTACTGTCACGCTGACTGCCATGCTCCTTTTTGCAGACATGCTGTTTTCCAAGATAAGTGAGAGTTTAAAAGGCTACAGTGGTCATAAGACCCTTGGGCAGCCTGGACATACAAGGCAGTGAGTCCTTTTGTCACTTTATACTGAAGAATATAGTAAAGAGTATGGTTCAAAGTAGAGCACTGGTTATCCTCCTTATCCACTGGCCAGTGTGTTACTCTGTTTTTGCTTTGCCATTATAAGTGGATGGGGCCAATCTCTTTCCACTGGTCAGCAGCAATAAGACAAGGAGCAACAGTTACAAATTGGAACATAGAAGGTTTCACCTCAACATGAGGAGAGACTTCTGTACAGTGAGAGTAACAGAGCCCTGGAACAGGCTGCCGAGAGAGATTGTGGAGTCTCCTTCTCTGGAGACTTTCTAAACCCACCTGGATGTGTACTTGAGTGAACTACCCTATGGGATCCTGCTTTGGTAGGGAGGTTGGACTCAATGATCTCTGGAGGTCCTTTCCAACCTCTGAAGTTCTGTGATTCTGTGATTATCTCTTCTTCTTCCCTGTGGAAAGCAACATCTTTTAAGAGACAAAATGTCTTCTTACTTGCCTTTACAAGTTACACTCTTTTCATTTATTTGCTTTCCACCTAATAACTGTGTTAGAGACATATTAGTTGAGCAAGGAAACTGCCTATGAAATTACTCCTGGAATAATTTTTTTCCCCTCAGTGATTACAAAAAAGAATAGGTATGCATTTAGGGTGCACTGTTTACCTGTTCATTCATATCAGTGCATACAGGAAGAGCATTCTGCGGTCATCACCCATGTTAGTTTCCAACAAGTTTGTAACTGGTACCCAATGTAGTGGTTTAAATCTGTAGTCCTGAGTAACTTGAGATTCGGTTACCAGAAGTATCACATTTTTCCGTAGCAAAGATGAGAAGAGGGCACATTTATAGGGGCAGGAAATTCTCTGTAAGGAGTTCTTGTTCCTAAGCCCAAGTTATTATTTTTAAATCCCTTTCATTTGTTTCTTAGATTTCCACAGCATTGAGTGGGTGTTCACAATCATGTTTTTAAACATTTAGGATAATATTTTTCTATTTATTCTATATGCTTCTTCAGCACTGTTACAGATCCTTCCATTGGGGCTGTTGTCCCTGAGCTCTTCCCATTTCATCCTTAGAAACTCACAAATGTGATTCCCTTACTGATCTGTAGAAATTAATTTTCCAGGTCTCTCTGAACACTCAGACCTCAGTTCAGATCTCTACTGTGATGGAAATAGTGTGGATATCATACAATCATAGAGAGATTTAGGTTGAAAGGCACCTCAAAGGTCATCCAGTTCCAATCCCTCGCTATAGGCAGGGACACCTCCCACTAGAACAGGTCGCTCAAGGCCTCATTCAGCCTGGCCTTGAACACCTCCAGGAGCATCCACAACCTCCCTGGGCAACCTGTTCCACTGTTTCACCACCCTCACTGTGAAGAACTTCTTCCTAAGGTCTAGTCTAAACCTCTCCTCCAGTTTAAACCTGTTGCTCCTTGTCCTGTCATTACAAGACCTTGCAAACATTCCCTCCCCAGCCTTCTTGTAGAGATATCTTCATTATGTGGCTGGTGAGCTGCTCCGTGGAGAAGGAGCTGGACGTGACTGATGGCCAGGTGAATATGAGCCAGCAGTCTGCTCAAGTGGCTGGGAAGGCCAGTGTCTTCCTGGCTTGCATCAAGAATAGTGGCCATCAGGCCTAGGGATGTAATTGTCTCCTTCTACTTGGCACTGGTGAGGCCACACCTTGAATACTGTGGTTTGGGTACCTCACTACAAGAGAAACATTGAAGTGCTGAAGTGTGTCTGAAGAAGAGCAATCAAGCTGGCAAAAGACCTTAAATATCAGTCTTATGGGAAATGGCTGAGGGAACTGGAGCTGTTTAGCCTTCAGAAGAGGAGGCTGAGGGGACACCTGATCACTCTCTACAACTACCTGAAAAGAGGTTGGACCAAGGTAGGGACTGATCTCTTCACACTTTCAACAGGTGGCAGGACAAGAGGAAATGGCCTCAAGTTCTGCTAAGGAAGATTTAGGTTGGGTATTGGGAAAAAATTTTTTCACAGAAGTGGCTATCAAACATTGAAACAGGCTGCCCAGAGAGGAGGTAGAGCTACCACCCCTGGAGGTATTTAAAAGACGTGTGGATGTGGTGCTTAGGGACGTGTTTTAGTGGTACAGTTTTAGCAGCAGTCATGGGATCGTGAGCTCTAGGCTAGCGGTTGGACGTGGTAATCTCTAAGGTCTCTTTCAACCTTGGCAAGTCTAGGATTCTAGAATTAAAGAGTGCTCTCAGATTGGCCTTCCTCTGTAGGAAGCTAAATCCTTAGTCATAGGCTGGAAAAAGGCTGTAGCCCCACGTGGCAAATTGAATACATCCATGATAGTCAATGACCAATTACTTATGTAAAGTAAGTGTTGTCAAAAGGAGCAGTTAAAAGGCCCATTTCAACTACCTGATTGCACATGCCCTTGGAGCATGCTTCTGGACAGGGTGGCCTGTGACATGGGCACAGGGTGCAGCTGACTTTGCCTCCTCCATCAGCCAGGTGAGTGCAGCAGCCACTGACCAACCAAGGCAGGGAGAATCTGGGGAGAGGAGATGGGGCTTTTCCTAGTCCCCACAAAATCTACTGGAAGCAGGACTGCTCTGTAAACTTGATTTAAATCTTTTAAGAGTTAGGGGCTGCTAAAAGCTGCCTTTTTAATTTTTTCCCCCCACTGAAAAAACTTCCTTGAAGTCATCATTCCTAAAAATGTACCTTGCTTGGAGTGATTCCCACCAAGAACTGAAAATACTAGCAGTACACTCATCACCACTGCCACATTGTCCTGTTCTCTGCTCTGCCGGCTTTTCGCATGCTCTGCTTATGATTCCGTCTTGCTTGCTTTTGATTTCAGAGGATGGGAATATGCTTGTATTTTTAGGTCATTTTTTTCATTGGGTTGTCTTGCCTCAAAGCCAGTTCTTTTTGGACTCTGTAGGAGTGATCCTATAGCTTGCAATGGAATATTGGTCTTTTGTCCTTGTGTGAGGAGTTTTGAGCTAAGTCAGTGGAAACTGTTTGCAGCTTCCGAGAAACTTTTATGTTGAGACCAGTGTCCGTTTTCAGCCTCAGCCTGAGCAACAGAAGGTATCAATTAAATTAATTTTGCTTATTTAGATGCAAATTCATGTGCAGAACCTTCCTGTAGTTAATAGCTAAACAAAAGTATGACTGAAAAGAAAAAGTATACCTTGTAGCTAGACACTGAATACATATCCCCTTAAGTGGCACTTGGTGTTTTCTTTACATTCTGTGGCAAGAATTCCATGGGAGGAAAAAAAAAAGAGAGAGTTTCTAGGTTAGGGAGAGAAGCTGCCCAAATGTAGTTATGAAGATGCTTGATCCAAGCTGGGGATTTGGTTACTGTTTTAAAATTCTTTTCTTCTCCCATTTAGCTACTCTGGTCCTGGCAGAGATGTGGGGTCTTGTTGCAGATGGTTGTCACACGTACTGAAACGACTGTATACTTACAATATGCTCCATAAACTATTAACTGCTGTAAAAGCCTGGCAGACTTTATAGTTTGCATCCTGCCATTAGAGTTCCCTCTGAAGTCTGTCAGGGGGATATAATTCCACTCTAATTAAAGCTGTTTCCCTTTTCCAAATGTGAAACCGGTCTAATTAATGACTAATTGTTTCACAGATATAAAGTAGGCCTAATTGTTCCTTGCCCCTTAACTACAGTGCCCTGCTTACTCCCAGCTAAGCAGAACCTCTGCAATGGGTATTTTTTTATTGCCATTAAATTCCATCAGTACTACAATCTGTAACCAGTGGAGAAGGCATCACGAAGATACTTGAAACATGTTAATTTTCCATTGATGGTGAAAATGGTCTCCCTGAGGTGTTAGTATGTGGGTCCCCAGCAGCCTTGCAGACCTCAGAAGAGGGGGTTTTCAAATTGTTTCACTTTGTGTGTTTCTGAAAACACCAGCTCTTGTCTCCTCCTGCCTTTCCACAGGAAGAGGAGGAAACCACTGTTGGGGCCACTAACTTGAGGCAAGGTGGAATTAATAGTATAGGATCTGTGGTGGAGTGACATTGTCTGGGGAAAATCCCAAGTAATTCTGAAGCCATTTGGCACTTAAAAACAGTTTGTTACAACAAGTTCATGTGTCCTGAGTCCTTAGGAAATACATAACTATTTCTGTATGCCCTAAAGGAAGAGCATCATACACATTACTGATACCATCCTAGTTAACTTACCCCTGCCATGAACATCTTTCTATGACAATGAAATTTGTTCTCTTTTTTTTGCTTTCCTCATTTGGGTGTATTGACCAATCTCAGAATTCTCTCTCCTCCACTGCTTGTTTCTGTGTTAGTTTGGGTAAAAGCTGAAGCTCACTTAAATGTGTGGGAGCCTAGCAGGATCTGGTGAGCCTTTACTCTTTGTAGTTTATAGCTGGGACCGAGTCACAGAATCACAGAAACATTCAGGTTGGAAAAGACCCTCAGGATCACCAAGTCCAACCGATATCCCTACTACACAAAGTTCACCTTAAACCATATCCTCAAGCACCACATCCAAATGGCTTTTAAACACATCCAGGGTTGGTGACTCAACCACCTCCCTGGGCAGCCCATTCCAATGCCTGACCACTCTTGCTGGGAAAAAAAAATTCCTAATGTCCAGTCTAAACCTACCCAGTCACAGCTTGAGGCCATTCCCTCTTGTTCTGTCACTATTTACCTGTGAAAAGGGACCAGCACCACAGTGTCCTTTTAGGTAGCTGTAGATAGTGATCAGGTGTCCTCTAAGCCTCCTCTTTTTCAAACTAACCAGCCCCAGCTCCTTCAGTTGCTCCTCGTAAGATTTATTCTCCAGGCCCTTCACCATCTTCATTGCCCTCCTCTGCACTCGCTCCAGCACCTCCACATCCCTCTTGTATTGAGGTGCCCAAAACTGAACACAGTACTTGAGGTGTGGCCTCACCGGAGCAGAGTACAAGGAGAGGATCACCTCCCTGCTCCTGCTGAACACAGCATTTCTAATACAAGCCAGGATGCCATTGACTTTCTTTGCCAGCTGGGCACACTGGCTCATATTCAGTTGCTTGTTGATTACAATCCCCAGGTCCCTCTCATCTAGACAGCTTTCCAGCCACACTTCCTTAAGCTTGTAGTGTTACTTGAGGTAGTTGTGGCCCAAGTGCAGGACCTGGTATTTGGTCTTTTTGAAGCTCATGGCATTAACATCGGCCCATCGATGCAATCTATCCAAGTCCCTCTGTAGAGCCTCCCTACCCTCATGATGATCAGCACTGTCAGCCTCTCAAGGGTTTCCTCTGCAAGGTCTGAGCTGCTTGATGATGAAGCATGTGAATAATATACAGCCAGTCCTGCAAACATTCTAAAAGTAAGCTGCTGTGTTTCAAATGTTGGCATACTGTAGCAGCAAGCATCAAAGACAGTGGAAGTGACAACTGCTGATCTGTTTCCTTTTCATCCCAATTACATTTCATTAGCAGGTTGCACAAAGGTGAGTCAACACTTGGAGTGGAAAGGTTGGTGATTTACTTTTTTAATTCTACAGAAAAAGCAGTCCTTGCTGTTACAGATCTGGTAGTTGACATTTACACACACCTGGCACATAAAAAGTGGAAGAGATTGGATCTGCATTTAAAGGAAACATTTTGTGTCTCTCGGTTAACTTCTTTGAACTTGCAGCTTGCCTTTTTTTTTGGTCTTCTTTTAGCAGTACATTTTTGTATGGAAATGCAAGACTGATGTTACAGAAAACAAAAATCTTTGTCTACATCCTAATGTCTTGAATAGGTCTTTAGTACTGACATGTATGTAATTTTCTAAGGGTCAATGATTTTAGAGAACACAGAATGAACTTTTGGAGCTGCACCAGAGCTTCCGGTATGTACTAAAGTTATGATCATGCATTAGCTGTGATGTGGCAAGCCAGTGGCTGGAGGAACTGATGAGGCCAGCACAGCCATGGGCATATTCATTTTGACTTCACTAGTCAGTATGAGTTACCTACATTGCTTCAGATATGAAACATACCCTACTTTCCTTTTTTAAGGGTTCATATGCTTTTGAAATAGTGAGTCCACTGTAGCACAGAGCTACAGATGCACCCAAAGAGATGAACTGAATTGCAGTAGTAATTGACAAGTGTAGCACGCCAGCCTAATACTAAAGAAAGAGATCAAAAGCATGAATGAAAAAGGTCCAAAGTTTGCAGAATAGGCACACACAGAGAAAGGAAAGATTAAAATTGCAGCCTTTAGCTGCATAATGGGAACATACAGAGAAGACAGCTACACTCTACTCAGACCTGTGTAGCAAAAGCTGAAGCAGTTTAAATTGTAACAGCAGAACCTATAATTAGTGTCAAGAAAAGAACCCATTGCTGTAAGGCTGGCCAAACTCTAAAACAGGTGGCCAGAGCAGCAGTATGATTCTGGCCTGGAAGATACTTTGAGCTCAACCAGGCAAGGTCCTGAGCGACCTGCTGTGATTGATCCAGCTTTGGGCAGAGGTCGTGCCAGATGACTCCACAGGTCCTATCCAGCTGCAGTTGTTCTGTGGTTCTCTTGCCCCAGAGCTCACATGTGTTCTATTAAGTGAAGATAGTGGTGCTGGAGGGAGCAGGTGGTAGGGTCAGGAGGCATTACTAGATGTGTACAGCATTTTCACACAGCATGAGGTGAGATTTCCTTGTATGCTCTGGATGGTGGAGATGAACTTGATGGTGCTTGGTGTCTTGAATTTATGTTATTTTCTGAGGAGTCTCTGTTCGTAAGGAGCACACAGCATGTGTTAAATTCCTCTAACAAAATTTCTGTGCATAGACACCAGCCCTCAAGTACTATCCAAAATGAGCCAATTCCATAGCAGGAAGGCATTATTTGGGCTCCTTTGCTAAAGAAACCATTTGAAATATTCCTGCCTCTAAAACTGCCATCTATTTCAGATGGTTTTGGGAGCTAGCTATTTTCTGCAGCATCATTCTCTACTGGAAGAGTTACTGCTTCCTTCCAGGCACAAACCCCTCGAAAGTGGGAGAAACACATGTGTATGCCCATAGACTGGTGGGAGTCTGATCCTGCGTGGCTGAAATCTGTGATAGTTCTGCTATTTGCTTTCTAAAGTGGGATTGGGTCCTGTGCTAGTTGTGTTCTTTTGTGAACCATCATGATGGAAGGAACAATAAACGTAGTGACATAATAAACTCTGGCTGTATTTCCATGGCCCATGTATAGGCCCATCTGTATGCCTTATGTCAATAAAAACAACTAATTACAGAATAACTAAATATAAAGGGCCTCACTGCTGAAGAAAACCCTCCTGTATCCCATTCCCAAACTTCCTGTTATATCTACAGAAAGTCTGGACCATAAGCTGCATTTAAGTCCTGGTTTTGAATTAAGAAAGAAGATTACAGCTTTATCCTGGCAAAGGTCTATGTCTTTATGCATTAAAACTCATCCCATTTGCTTTGGAGGGAAGAAGTGGGTGCATCTGTAGCTCTTTGCCACGCCTGGCCTTCCAATCTTTTGCTGGAAGAGCATGCAGTGAGCAAAACCTACCTTAACCTTGGAGTCACTTTTCTTCTGCAGCTGTAAGTGAAACATATCATGATTGTTAAATTCCTTTCTCACTGAGCCACATGGAAAAACCCATGTGCTGCTTTTGCTGCACTTTTTGCCTGCTGTGAAATCAGGCTTGGTGAGCTAAATGCATCCCTCTTTCCTCTGATTTCACTAGAGCGTGAGGAAGAATACAAATGTTTCTCTTGCTATACAGAGTAATAAACATACTGGGAGTTTTCAATTGACCTTAAGTGAATGTCATTTTCATGTGAAATTTGTTTTTTCTAAGTCCAACTGAGATCTTTGCTTAGCATAGGTTCAGTAATCTGTTACAGATTTTATATTACAGCTCTACACTCACTATTAGGAGATACATTTAGTCTAACAAAACAGTGCTTTTCTAAACACTTTAGACTTCACAGTTTCACAAGTGACAGGTTTGTGTTTCATCTAGGAAACTACTGCAAAATCCTGATGCTGAAAGAAATGAGCCTCAAATTATACATTAGCCAGTGTTAGCTATTTATAGACCTTCTTACCAAAGTGTTTGAAAGAAAACCGAAAGCAAAGCTGTGATGGTCACAAAGCGTTACCGAAGATGACTTCTCTCAGGGTACTTTCTTGCTATGGCTGTGCTGTACTTCTGTTTTTATAACACATTAACATTTTGTGTTGCTGAAGTGAGATTCAAGTTGCAATGGAAGTGCTGGTTTTCTGATACGTCCTTCTGAAGGACTTTTTGCAGTGCAAGTCAGTATTTTATGAAAGTGACTCTGTTTCTTAAATGCTTTGTGTTTATACAGCTGTTCCCATTTATTTTTGTATTTCCAACACCTGAAGTGAAAATGCAACTAGTAAAAAGAGAAATTAAACTGATAGAAAAGAAAGGATTTAATGCCAAGGACATACAAAAGGAATAAAAAGCACTTAGTAACAGAAAGGAGATTTGGTCTAAAGAGCTTCCAAGACTGCTTAGTTTTGTTCTGTAGTGAAATGATCGTTTCCACTGGAAGCTGGCTTAATTTACTGGTGAGTTGAAGGATCACCATATGTATTTACACTTTCTTTCAAGAATAAGAAGAAAATGGTGTTGCCAGTTGTGTTGGTGGGTTAATGTTCCCTGTGAAGTCCCTTTGCTGTCCTTTGGGTGGAGTTTCAAAACCATGGAAATCTTCAGGGAATTGTGAAAGGTAATTCATGCTTCTTCAACATCATCTCTAGTGTGTTTTGCTTATTCCTTCACAGAGGACTTAGCCATTACTTCTGCTACTGACATCCCATAAGCTGACCCCCTACCCTGTCCCTTTCCCCCTCTCCCCATCTTTTGCCGATGCAGGGTATGCCCATACATGGCTGTAGAAAGGAAGAAACTGGCGGCACAAATGTCTTTGAAAGCAGAGCTGTGCTGGAGAAGTGTGTTTCAGACACCTTTGCTGACTGTTTGGGGAAGCATTGTTTCAGTGAGTGTCCATGGCTAGGTCAGGCCTCCTTCTGGAAAGTTTCCATGTAGGGAAGCATTTTACATGCGCCCCCCCCCCCCCCCCAGAACATCTTAGATCCAAACCCCTAATTGCTTGGATATGCCCAAATCTCTGCAGTAGGGACTGTTGGTGTACCTCAGTGAGTGGCAATGGGAAGTAGTTTTGCATTCAGACAGTCTGCTCTTGATTTAGCTTCCCCCAGAAATGTTCTGTCGGGCCCAGTTTAGGACTTGGTACCATTTTTATGTTTCCTTCAGGTCCAGCACTACCCAGGGGAGCCTTTCAGGGGAGGTGTATCTACTGCTCCCACTGACAAAGGGAGCAACTGAGTGAATTTGGCACAGGAAGCCCTGCAGTGAGGTGCCACAGTAGAAGAAAAGGGTTGCTAGGTCGTGACTGGGGTATACAGGTAGAAGCTGGGTGACTACAGTAGTTCCTTCCCCCTGGTACTCTGAGACAGCTTCAAAGAAGGAACTGTCTTGTGGGTGAGTTCCCCAGGACCCCTAGCTGCCCCTCCTCTTTGTGGTACCCTGGACTGGCAGGAGTGAGTGTGTGTACACAGGAAATAAACAATAAAATGCTATTGCTCATTAAAAGAAGGATTTTCCTCATTAAACCAGGAGTCGTCCCTGCAGAAACGTAGGGGGAGAACAAGAAGGAGAACTTCACTGTGCAGATTACTGAAACATTTGTTGCATCCTCAAAGTGAGCACTTGAACGCAACAGATTCGGTGCCAGCACATTCTGTTCCCGAGCAGCATATATGTTTCTTGACTGTGACAACCAAGGCAATTTATTGAAAGCAGAGAAAACGTTAACTGTTTTTTTTATTTCTTGCCCAGTTAGTTTGAAGCTAAGTGACATTACACTTTAGTTCTCCTGTAAATCTAAAGATTCTTCAGATTTTAGATATTTTTGTTTTAATTGCGTCAATTTAGGATTCTTGTAGGTTTGGCAGGACTGTAGGTTAATTTTGCAGTAAATAAAGTACTAATCTAATGTACTCAGTAATTACTGAGCATGCATGATATATATAATTTCCAATTGTGTGAATTTAATCAAGTAGGTATCCTTGAAAAGTCTGAGGCAGTCACACAGTTATGTCTTTTACTAAATGTTACTGTTTTCAGCTTACTTTGTGTATGCCATTAGTTTATCCTAGATGCTTAAATGTGATTGAAACTGTGACTGTATCACTTGAATGCAGTGTATGGTGCAAAACCTACACTAATTCTTCCCTAGCGCTTTCCATAGGCTTATTAGAACCAGATCTCTTGAGAGCAAAACTGAAAATAGAGGCATAGGTATCTGACAGCTAGAGGGCAGCTAGAGCATCTGGTCTGATCTCCTGTATATCATCCGTCCTTCAGGTTCACACAGCTGCCTCTGGCCTGGAAAATTCAGGTACCAGAGCTGAATGCAGAACGCCAACACTGACTAATGCACAAATCTTTCTCAAACAAATGACTTTAAAGTGCAAGAGGCACTAGCCAAGGAAGGGTTGAAAGAGCTGATAACACACACCACAGGAAGCTGGTTTTTAATGTGCTAATGTTGAATTAGAGTTGCTGTTTCACGCTCTAAAATAGTTCAGTTTATTTTCATCTTTCAAGATGATCTACAAAATTTCCTTAGCTTGTGACTTCAGGCTCAAAGTAATTTGTATTAATTTGTTCTATAATGAGGGTATCTTTCTGCAGATGTTAAGTGAAACATTGGTTAAAATATTTGAAACGGGTTTGGGTTTTAACAGTGGAATGAATTTGAGTTAGAAACTACTACTTGTCACTACGTATCTCTCCTGATGTCATCCTGCTTTAGTGCAATGCATCAGTTTTCTTTGGAGAGTCATGTTTCTGTAGAGCACTAAGGGCTTACTTCATGGCTGCATGTCTTGCTCTGGTGCAGTTAACTGGCGGACACCTTGTATGAAGCATGGAGTTTGGTTCAATATGAATAGTTAAACAGGGCACCTCTAGCATCAAACAAAAAGCGAGCAGAGTGTACCAAGCAGGAATTTAATTTGATCCAGGAACTTTTTTGGTGACCTCCATGGCTTTGCATTTGGAGAGCACAAAGTTTTGAATTCATTTGTTAACTCTCCCCTTGGTATCTTGTGTATGTGTATAAGTATCCTGTAACAGGATAAACATCAGGGAGTAATCATTATCAAACACCCTTGCATGGTATTAAGACAGGCAGTCAAAACCTTGAGCTATGAAAAGTGGTTGGTGTAGTTAAATGTGTCAGACGTGACTCAAAAGTCTCCTTCCTTTCCGAAGATATTACTTCATTCATGTTAACCACATTTATAAGTGCCCAGGACTGAAGAGATAGTGTTTGGGGAATTACAAACTCTTTTATATGCAGTTGGGAGTTTCAGGAATAGCTGCTTTGCATTCCACATCGATATATAATCCTCATTATGGCTTTGAATAAGAACATGGTAATTCACCAGAAAAATAAATAAACCAAGTTATTGGTCAGAGGCATACTATATAGGGAGTGCTAATAAAACCAAATATTTTTGGCTGCAGTCTAAAGTTCCTACTGTAAAAGAGCTAATTTAGGGCTGTATCCTCCCCTGAGATCATGTGCTGGAATGTGAGATAAGCAGTAGCTGCAGAGATACTGTTGGGTGGTAGCATAGAAATGTGCCTTCTCCATCAGCTCCACATTCAAAGGAAAGGAGAAAGGGAACATTATTTTGTCTTTTGCCTCTTGAAGGACTGACCCCTCTGAGAAAAAACTTACAGAGATCAACTCATATCACTCAGCACAAAATCCATCTTCCAGCTTCAGTTTTGATGAAATCTAGGAGGGACAGACACAGAAAGGATAGACGTGTCCTCAGATAGATGCATTTGTTTGTCCCCTTGTGTGTTGAGGAGCTAGAGTATTGCTATTAGTGTAGAGCTAACTGTAAACCCTGGCCATCTGTGCCTGTAGGAACAGGTGGCAACACATGACTTAATCTTCAGTTACTGACTCGCTTACAGTAATACTCAAGTTGTGGTTTTACGGTCAGCTTGAACCATGCCAAGCCCATGTCTTCGCCTGGCAGGGGCTAGTCTTACCTCCCAACCACCCTGAGCCAATGCCTGCTGCCTCCTGCTGTGCCTTATACCTTGGAGGCTCTGAGGCTGCCAGGACTTGCTGTATCTGGGAAACTGGTGCTGCTGGTAGGGAGGCCTGTCAGAAAGGTGATTTGCTGCCAGCTAGATCAGCACTCTGATCTGACTGGCAGGAATAGTACTAATGTTCTGTGAGGGAAAGAACTTATCAGCATGAGCTGGTCATAAAAGAAACCCCCCAGAAGTTTTCTCAGGAGGAGGGATGGGCAGGGAAGTTTTATTTATTTCCAGGGAAAAAAAAACCAAAGCAGGAGAGAGGAAGAAAATATAGCACTCCTCTTTTAAAAAGTTGTTATTGTTGTTACTAACTTCTTTAGGTGTTTCTTGAAAGTGAAAAATCTTTCTGCTTTTAGCTGCTAGAATTGAAACCCACCAACCAACCATCTCTGTCCATTGATTTGAAAAAAACTCCACAGCCTAACAATGCCATATTACATATTAAAAGAGAAAACCAACCAGCTCAAGCTGCCTAAGGACATGTAACTGGAAAATTACCAATGAGTTATTCTTCTATTTAAATTGCTTCCAAAGAATTTGCCATTTATTCAGTGTGCTCCTAAGCAGAGAGAAGTGTGCTAGACTCACAGGTGACATACTTCTCCCAGCCCAGATCTATTGATCTTAAGCAATTAGTACCACCTAGCTTCACTTCACTTTTGCAGCTAAACACATCAGATCCACTGACAAAGCTATAACATATCCACTGAGTTCAGTCCTGCAAGGGTGGGATGAGTGTGAAGTTTTCATTGAGAATGTAAAGTTGTAGACACCCTTATTGACACATCTTTTTCTGTTCTGTTGTTCTTGTCTTTTACTGTTGTTTTATTCATGGTAGGTACCTGCAGGCATGACATCTTGGCTTAACAACAAAAACACAGACTGCAGATGGACTGCTTCAGCACTGTCATTTCTTGAGCACACCAGGGTCTTCCCTCAGACTTTTATTGCTGAGGTTGTTAGAATGCAGAGAGATTGCAACAAAAGAAGGAAAAAAACCCCCCCAAACCAACAAACCAAATTGGAGGAATTATACCCAACTGCAAGTTAAGCATAAAAGCTTGAAGCTATTGTCATTAAACTCTGCTGTGTAATGGCTTACTGTCAATACTGGGCCAGGGTTACAAGAGTTGTGTTGACAGCCTGCTCATTAGAATCCTGGTTGACAGCTGCTGAATTCTGGATGGTCCTGTGAGTTCAGTTCCAGGCCTTTTTTCACTAGATACTACTGAGTTCTGCTCTTTGAGCCATTTGCTCACCAGAAGTACACGTCCACAATGCAGAGTGGTCCATCATCTGCCTCAGCCCCTCTGAGGACAGCTCCTGGCTGGAGCACCTCTGCTGTGAGAATAGACTGAGGGAGCTGGTGTTGTTCAGCCTGGAGAAGACTCCAGGGCTACAACCTTATAGCTGCCTTCCAACACCTGAAAGGAGCCTACGGAAAAGCTGGAAAGGGACTTTTCTTTAGGGTGTCTAGCGACAGGACCAGTGGCAATGGTTTTATGAGGGAGAGTAGGGTTAGATTGGATTTTAGGAAGTTTTTCAGTACAAGGGTGATGAGACTCTGAAATAAGTTGCCTGGAATGGTTGAGTAGGTGTTCAAGGCCAGGTTGGATGAGGGCTTCAGAAACCTGATCTAGTTAAGAGGCATCCCTGCCCATGGCAAGGGGGTTGGACTGGATGATCTCTGAGGTCTCTTCCAACCTAAGGCATTCTGTGATTCTGTGATCCCCTTGGGTGCTCAGCAAGCCTTGGTTGCTGGCAGGAGCTGACTGTGTCTGCTCACCTGGCTCTACAGTACCTTCTTCTAAACCTGGAAGTATTAGAGAAGGGAAGGCAGAACCTTACAGTACGAGGCTGTGCAGGCAGGTTATTGTTGCACTTGTTTGTGTAGCATTTTCAAAATTGCATGCTTGTAACAATCTTCTGCTCCTGCCTTTTGTACCGATTGACTAAGTGGGAGTGGGTGAATTTCTGACCTGCTTCAGATGGTGGCATAAGTCTGGTTTATTTCTGGGGATGAGACTTCCACATCTTTTTTTTCCAGGCTAGGCCAGGCCATTCCTGGCTGGTTCTTTAATCATAGAATCATAGAATCAACCAGCTTGGAAGAGACCTCCAAGATCATCCAGTCCACCCTCCCTGCCATGGGTATGGATGCCTCTTAACTAGATCAGGTTTCTGAAGCCCTCATCCAACCTGGCCTTGAACACCTACTCAACCATTCCAGGCAACTTATTTCAGAGTCTCATCACCCTTGTACTGAAAAACTTCCTAATTCTGTAAGGCTTACATTCTGTAAGGCTTACATTAAGTTAGAAAGCTATTTACATGAACAACTTCAGTAAAGCACTATGATATGAGTAAAGCAGCAGCACCACACTGATTTTCAATTAGTGGTCCTTGCAGCTCTGTAGACTACTTCTATAGTGCAGCAAGTCTAGATTAGGCTTAAATTTGCTGTACAAGGGCTTTCACTGTAACTGCGATGATTTTAGGTGTCCACAAATCTCAGAAAGTCTGAAAACCACAGGCAGGGCATTCCTCTACCACAGAAGTTGCTCTAAGTTCCAGGAGCAGGAGCTTGTGTAAATTCTACACACCACCAAGAATAGACTTTATAGACCATCTGCCTGAATATCCCAAACCTTTCTGTCTTTTACACACGGTCTCAGCAGTGCTGGTAGGACCCAGATGCACGCACAAAAAAACTTTCTGAAAGAAACAATCCAGAAATAGATGTCTTAAAAGTTCTCCATTAGCTGAAAAACATCAGTTCTTATAAAATACGTGACAAGTACATTTGCATGACAGCATGAGGGAGTCTGAAACTCCTGCTGGCACTTACTTGGGATACTCTGCATAACTGTTTTGGGATTCACCTCCTGTGAGTAATGGTAAACATCCTGGAGTTATGCTGGTAGAAATCCGGTGCAATGCCACTCTGTATTATTCATCATTCTGGAGTGTGTGTCTGTGTGTGTCTGCAGATCTGCAGTGCTCTGTGCCACTCGTAGCTTTTTGTGCTGTCATTTATAAAGCTCATACTGTTCCAGCAGCAGTGTGGTACAGGGCTCTTTGCAGCAAGCTGCTGTCGGGAAGGCAGAGCTTTGGTGCTGCTCCCTCCTGCACAGCCTGTGCTTGGGTAACTGTTTAATATCATCCTTGCTCTCACCACACCAGGAGTCTGCCCCAGCAATTCTGGCATCTCATTTGCTCTTGATTAAGCAGCCCTTCATTATCTAATATTGGATACACACTGTGGCTGTATTTTTAATATTATTTCCTTTGCAGATGAGTCCTTTGGGCTGCATTCATCCCCCGTGCAAGATCGGCATGGACTGTACTTCTGAATTTACTGCGGCCAAGCTCTGCTCTGCGTGGGTATCACTTTGCTAGGAGTTTGGCCTGGGGACTTTCTCCATCAGTTGTGCTGATCTCACAGCCATGCTTGCTTGCAGTGGTTTACTGTGGGGCATAGGACACCTGGTGATTTTTTCAGGTGAGCACAACATGCCAAATTGTGGAAAATAGACTTGTGTTCCTGTCTGTGAGGTGACATGGATGCAAAATGTATGAGAGAGGGGTGCATACTGCCCACCTTATAGAAGGGGTATTCAGCTTTGCAGTAATTTGGCAGTATGTGTGTACATTAAAATGTCTAATCTTTTTTAAATGACTATGAAAAGGGAAAACAATGCAATCACATCTGGTGAATTCTAGAGCTGTACATAATTCTGCCACCCTTTGATACATTTACATAACTCCCAAAACTAGAACTTCATGTGTGTGTGCAGAAGGACAATAGACTGCATAGCTTAGCTGTGTCATCCTGTGTGGGGTAACACAAGCATACCCTGGTCTGGCTGCTTTCATACAGTATCATGGTTTTGTCTTGGCACCTTCATCTGCCTTAAACATCGTAGGAGAATTTGTATCTCCCATCTCATGAGCAATATTGTGACTTGTCCCAACTGCTGCTGTTATACAATGCTTCATGTGCTTCTAGGGGATGGAAACCAGTGCCAAAAGCCAGATCCTGTCATGAGTATGAAGTGCTGCCCACAGCCCGATGCTGGCCATCCCCTTTTCTTGGAGACATGGTCAGAGCATGTGAGCCTAGCCTACTGTCCCAGCAGTTTCCGGCCTGTCATCTGGTGCCTTCTTGCTCAGGGCTGTTGGGCCATGCTCAGTACATGCTCTGTCACCCGTACATAACTAAAATGCAGCATGCTTTCACTTGCTGGGTGCATGCTGGTGTGAGTGGCAGTGCATGTGCGCTCCAACTCTGCCAAGAAGCCATTGCTACCCTGACTGTGCTGCACCGCTGCAGCTCTGTCCTTCAGCTGGGTGACCAGATGTGCACAGTCTCACTGGCTGCCTTGACCTGATGAATGATTATTTGTTTCATGTGGTGGGAAGGCTTCCCAGTATGGACAGAGCCTTTTTTCATTTCGAGCATATGATGGACTTGTGTCTGGCCAGCAGAAGCTACCAGATCCGTCCCCTGATTGCTGCCAGAAGGACTGTTGCTGTCTCTTCACTGTCCCAGCTCCCTGAGAGGTGTGATGTGAGTTAGGAACTTTCCCCCCCAACTATTTGAAGTTTACCAGACTAGCTCAGACGGCTTGGAAGTAAGATGAAGCTGTATTTACAGCATGGCAAAATTTACAAGCATCTATACGCAACATTTACAAGTATTTACAATTACATACAAACCAGAAATAATACAGAAATCCAAACTTCCTCCCGGACAAACTGCCCAGAAGGGCTCAAAGTTACCCTCTTCTTCTCCCTCTCTATCTCCCTTCCCAGCCAGAAACCAAAAGAAGCAAGTCAGCAAAGCTTACGTTGTTAGTTCTTAGCCAAGATTAGAGGAGAGATGTCAGATCAGATCAAAGGAGAAATGAATAGGGCAACATCCCAGGACAAAGTGAGGGAAGATTGTTTATGTTTTAGCTTTATACTTGTCTCAGCAAACCAATGAATGGTATAGACACCATCATTATTTTCTTTTCACAACAAATGATCTAATTTCTCTCATTAAAATGTTCTGATTAGCCTCAAACCAGCACAGAGATTGGATGCTAACAGTGACCTGTACCACTAAAGCAGGATTAATGAAAGCTAGTCTTAACTCAGAACTCTGGGAGCTGTAAGAAACCATGCTCCGTGGCTACAAATATCCCCTTCTGGGCTTAAACCCTAAATTGACAAAGGACTTGAACAAGCTTTTCAATTTAAGCTTGTATTATGATTTCCTTGGTTTTGTTTTCTGAAAGAGGTGTCTCCCTGAACTAGACTTCAGAGTCATTCTGGCTCATCTATTAGAGTCATGCTAGCCAGGTGATGCAGGGCAAAATGTTCACACACGTGCAGACCCTGCGACAGAATGTCAAGCACAAATGTGACCAGTATTAAATTTAGGGTGGGAGTGGGAGAGCTTCTGGCAATACATACCATGTGGTTCAGTGAGTTAGTACCAGATGTCTGGAAGCTTCCAATTCTAACCAGTAAAGGTGGAGCTGAAATAAATGGAATTATATTTCTGTTTGGAAAAAGAAAGGAATAATGTCATAGTTTTTTTTAACAATGATTTTTCAGGAATAAAAATGCTGTAACCTTTTGCAAGCTAGGATGTAGCCTACTTTAGCTATAAACGAATATCTAGGTGAGAAAGAGGAATATGTTGCCAAAGGCTGACTTCACAGCAATATTCCTCCTTTCAGGACCACCACTACACAGAAATATAGGGGGAAAGTTAAATGGCCAGAACAGTTGCATATGCATCTTTCCAACTCATATTGGCTAACCTTTGCTTGTCTTTGCTCTCCATATCATATTGTGTGGAGCTGACAACTGGTTTGCAAATGTTCTCTGTCCTCTCCTATAAGGAATCTGTTCTCTTGTGGAAAAGATGTGGTATGAATGGTCTGGGCATAACTTCTTTTAAAACTCCAATAGCTTCAAACAAATCTGAACTAAAAAAAAAAAGTGGCATGGGGTGTTTCTGGAATAGAGTCCTCACCTCTTGAGATCAGCACACGCTTCCTAGGTGCAAAGGCCTTTTTCTGTTGGGTAGACTATCCAGGTTGCAAAAACTCAGAAGAAGAAATCCCTGCACCACTGTCAGGCATTTTCAGCTCAGAAGCTCTCTGAGCTGTAGCAGGCTGGGTGAGCTGAGGGTCTGTATGCTCCATCTCCGCCACAATGTGAGATAGCATGCAGCTGGTCTTGGGCAGGGGACAGGCTCCAGGGCAGGAGATGAGCAGCATTTTTGGGGAACAAAGAGGGGCGAAAGCACCCAAATCTGTAAGGAGGATGTGAGTCTCTTTGTCTAGGTGTAGTAAATTGTTTCCCAAATTATATTCAAACCTGTCTCCCTTCTGGAAACTGGGTTAACCAAGTGAAATACTTGTGTAGGGTGGAGAGGTGCAGTGCATACTTACAGGCTGAGCAAAAACGTTAGAGAGGCAGAAATGAATGCTGATGTGGTCCAATGCCTGAGTAGGCTTCTTTGCTGGGGATGAGGTACCATTATGGCCACACAGTGATGAGAGTAGACCGACTGTGAGAACACCATCTAGCCCAGGGCTCAAACTATTTTTCTGTTCAGTTTAAATAAAATGTAGTAGTTTTCAGATGATGTTTTGAAAGCTTAAAATACAAATCCCATAAATCCAATGAATAATGTGGTAGGTGTGAATTTCCTAGGGAAGGGAACTGAAAGGCTTGTCAGTTCTGTCAGTGTTTCTGTATGGCTTAAATCCGAACAACGTTGCTTTTACTGAAACAAGTGTCTGTTGCTTTTGATGATCTTCGAGTTCTGTGGAAAGAAAATCTTCACTTGAAACCATGACATCAGTATTGCATTTGATCGTTCACAGATAGCTGAGGAAAGTGTACAACATGGGAATTTGGCTTGTGTTGGGATTTCTCTAACTCTCATCGAATTAAGCACATAATTTTAATTGCTCTAAAGAGGGAGAAAGATGGGTCCTGTAAGTAGCAAGAAGGAAATGCACCAAGATCTCTGTGGTGATACCTCTAATTGCACCATGTAGTACCACATGTTTGTAAATGGTTCCCTTGCATCATGAGGACTGCTTCTGGGGCAAGCTGCAGCCTGATGTTAGTCAGTTTGTCAACCTCTACAGTTTGATTTGTGAATTAGTGTAGATGTGAGAACAGATAATGAAATAAAAAGGCCAATGCTGAGGAAAAAGTATACATTTTTTTCCTTGATAGTGCCTTGCTGCTTTAAAAGACAAAAAAACATTCTGGAGACCTCTTGCATGAGAAATAAGAACCTGGCTTTTAGCGAGAACAGAGAAAAGAGCAGATTACTTTAATTCACATTCCTTCTTTTTCCACACGTTTTCTGGTTCCCTGGTTCATCTGTCCAAATTTATTAGCAGTTATTCGATGTTCTTGTTGCTGAACTCTGCTTCACATCATTTATGTTGCACATTTTTAAAGTTCTAAATGAATGGTCCCTCATCCCCTTGCTCCTCACCTTCCTCAGCTCCTCTGTACTTTATTACCAGACGTGGATAAGGGTTTCTAGAAGATCCGTGCTCTGAAGTGTTGTTAATTGAACAGCTGAACCAGATTTGAAGATGTTGTAAATGAACACCACTTCAGTTGAGTGGTAGTTGTATTAACCACCTCCAGATCTGTCCCAGTCCTGCAGTAAGTTTCTAAATTGGGAAGAAGGGATTGTGGAAATCCCTGGTATCTCATGTGAGTAATGGGACTCTGCTGGAGTTTGTATTTTGGGAAAATTGTGTATTACAGATAAAGACTGATTTTCCATGAGGAGGTCTGAGGAAGGAAAGATGCTTATCAGTCTATAAAAAGATAAGAAATTTCTACTGAAAGAAACTTTTAAAATACAGTCATATGTCTCTTGTTTCTTTGGTTATGCAGCTGCCTTGGGATCTGAACTCCTGGTAAACACGTTGGCCTGTTAAAGGACATGATTCAGACTGTCCCAGATCCAGCAGCTCACATCAAGGTTAGTTTCCTGTTTACTGTGAGTGCTCAGATGTTTTGAGAGTGATAAAATTAAAGAATATGTGTGCATACTGCAGGTTTTCTGGCATGTTTATAAATTGTGCTGCTGCACAACACTGGCTCTTTTATTCCTTGATATTTATATACTATTGTGTGAGTCAGTCCTGCACCCTTTGTTGCTGACTCTGAAGTATGTGGATGTTTTGAATGTAATTTTTTTCCAAGATTAAAACCTCTTGATCCTCCTTTAGTACTTGATATGCTTGATAAAATACGACCACTTGAAGAACACTGAATTCGCATGCCCCCAGTTTTGCTCTACAAAAGCCAGTGGCAAACATTTGGTTCAACTGGAGAAAGAAAAAGAGCATGGTGCAAAAAGTCAAAGCCACAGAAATATCCCATTGAAAAGATTCAGTGCATAGTTTTACATAAGTCATAGCTGTGTGGACACTGAACCATGCCATTGCCTTAAAAGCCATTGTTTTGCTATATTTCAAAAGCTAAAGTACTGTTTACTTTATTGTTACTGTTATTATTACCATTGCTGTTCTTACTGTGTGTTTCATAACCTTCTTCACCTAAGACTAGAGAAATCTGCTAGACTTAGCAGGCTTAGCTGATGACATGTTCCTAAGATCAAGATGTTTTAGGCACATGTAAACTAGCATCTGAGCCTCACAAACCGTCTGGTTTGAGGAACACTATTTCTGCCTCACTATTACATCATCTAGAGGTTTTGTTTGGAAATGGTTTCCTGACTGCTTCTATAGAAGAACAGTAATTGTCTTTGACAAAATAACAAGACACTTCCCTAGCAGGGCCTAAGGTGGGAAAATCCTGCTGATCCTTCTATACAAATACTGTGGTGAAATCACATACTTATCATTCACATGGATTTTGTCATCTGAAAATACTGCTAGTGTAATAAGATTGCTGTAATCAAAGGAATAGATCAGCTGTGCTAAGCAGAGTGTAAATGGCAGGTTTTCTTTTCTTCTTTCTGACTGTCTTTCTGTCTTTCCCGAAGTTACCTTTTCTACCAAGTTTTCAATGGAATTCCTTCTTGATTGACTGCTCTCTATAGAAAAGCTTCATTTGTCCACTTATTTTTAGCTGAATAAAAGTGAAATATTATTTTAAACAACTCACTTTTCCTGATAAAAGGCAGTGGATGGAAGAAGCTCTCTATATAGCTCCCTATAGCTTTTTTTGGGTTGTGTTTAGACACTGGAAAAATGGGCAGTAGTGTGACAGCTTGTCCCATCCCTCTCCAAGTTTTCCAAGCCCCATCACTTTCAGAGTCTTCTGCTCTTCAGTTGTTTTTATAGGAAGAGCAGGAAAAAGCCCCACCATAAGCAAGCTTGCCTGAACATGTCTCATCACCTGGATTTCAACCAGTAAGAATTCAAAAATGTTAAGGAAATTGAGTACTTTATGATGCTCTTAAGTATCCACAGAACCAGAAGTAACAGTAAGAAGAGCTCAGTCTCATTCTTTCTGCCAAAAATATCTGAAACAGTTTTTTTTTTTTTTTTGGTTGGTTTGTTTTTTTACCATGGGAGTCAGACTTTGAGAGGGCAAGGTTGGGTATGCATGCATCTTATTACAGCAAGTAAAAGAGGGCAACATAAAAGTCCTTCATGATTTTGTGTTCAAGAGAATCCGCAAGTGCCTGTTTTCAGCAGAACAGCATGCAAAAGCTGCTGTTGCATTGAAAAAGTGTACGAGGGAGGCAAATAATATAATGCTGTTTTGGGGATGGGAAAGCTAGCCAGCTAGACATAAAAGCCTTCACATTTCTGTTAATGTCATTAGGGTCTGCTTTGCTCTAAAGACATTCTCCGGAAAGCTGCCTGGGATGCTCTGTTCATTTAGACATTAAAACTGGATGTAACTACATTCCTAAAAATACTCCTTGACACAGAGCATGGGAGATGGAAAGGGCTGTTTGTTGTGATGGTCTTTTCTCTCTCTCATTGCTGTGATGAGGTGGAAGAGACAAGTGTGGTTCACTATAGTCATCCTTGTTATGATTTTGGTTAGTTAACTGTACCCTGTCAGGCAGATCATAGGACATTGTTTCTTTAATCTTGCATAAGCAGGCACAGCCTCATTCATCAGCATTTAGAGCTGTAATTTTGAAGAACACTTTCTAGGAAGTGTCCAAATTGCTGAATTTTTTCAGATGTTAAGATCACTTTTTTTCTGCCTGATCATGCAAAAGATAAACGAGTATGACAGCACAAATATTTAGAGAGATCTTTCTTTTTTTTTGCAGTAAGGTGATTTTATTGTCATGATTATGTGAGTTATTATGTATGCTGCCTTTTCTGTTACTGGGAGAAATTGTAACCAATCTCACACCTCTGGTGCTCCATTTCTGAATGGGAAATCCTAAGAGTGAGAATCCAGCACCTAGGCAGATCTTGTCCAATTTTGTGAATGTTTTGAAGTCTTAACGTGTGTGTCCTCATTTTGTGTGGGCAGCTTCACTCCATAGCTACTAAAGCTTTACCTTTTTCAGCTGGAATGAAACATGGTGAATCTGTGTTCCTGTAGTTCCCTAGTCCATAGATTCACCTGAATCACAGCCTTGTGTTTTGCCCAAACAGAAGGGAAGGAAGCATTTAATGTGGACGAGAAAAAGGAGGTGTATGTTCAGATGCTTATTTGCAGTTCACTAAAATATGGGGAATTTTGACCATGATCTCCCACACTTGTTTAATACCTGTGAGAGGGCCGAAATAAGTAACACCATTCACAATAATAAAGCTGAGCATGTGCCCAGTGGTTTGTGGGATCAGTAGTGTAGTTCAATAATGTTTGATATTGCTATAGACTTAAAATAGTACCTTTAGTTTGGATTAGTGGCAACCGTTAAGAAAAGAAGAGTTTATTTAACTTAAAGCAGGATGAGAGATTTCTTGCCATCCAATTTCCCTGCTTAGCATGAAGAACTTATTTTTGACAGTCATTTGGGCATTTTTTGGTAGTTAAAAAGTCTTGAGTACAGGGCACTCATGTTTATACTAAGGTTTGTGTATTCTCTCTTTTCCAGAATAGGTTTTCTCTAATGAGTCTGCTCACTGGAGGGAAGATTGTAGGCAAGGTCTCTGTGCAGCCAGCTCTGTTTTTGTCTCTCACCCTGCCCATGCCACTGAAAGGAGCTGTTACTTTAACTGCATGCTATATATTTTTTGATGTTAAACAGAAAATTAAGGAAGCTTTTTGCCTATACTGTCAGGGCATGAGGATCCTTTTGTCACTAGTAGAAGTTTACAAAGACATCTAAAGTAGACCTCTTATTAGTATAGGTACACTAATGGTCTCTTCTAGTAAGTGCACCATTTTTGCTGTCTTTCTAAACTTGATGTTTCATGAATGTGCTGAATACAGTTTTCACTAGGAAGTTGAGCCTTCCTTTGTCAGTTTCAACTCAATTGACTCAGGCTGAGCCTGGGAAGGCTCAGGGGTGACCTCATTGTTGTCTACAACTACCTGAAGGGAGGTTGTAGCCAGGTGGGGGTCAGTCATTTCTGCCAGGCAACCAGCAATAGAATGAGGGGACACAGTCTCAAGTTGTGTCACGGGAGGTATAGGCTCGATACTAGGAGGAAGTTCTTCCCACAGAGAGTGATTTGCCATTGGAATGGGCTGCCCAGGGAGGTGGTGGAGTCGCCATCCTTGGAGGTGTTCAGGAAAAGCCTGGATGAGGCACTTAGTGCCATGGTCTATTTGATTGGACAGGGCTGGGTGATAGGTTGGACTGGATGATCTTGGAATTCTCTTCCAACCTGGCTGTTTCTATGTGTCTATGTGTCTGTCTAGTGCTTCGACTGGTATTAAGCAACTTGAGAAGTGTTATACCTCATCAAACACAAAGGAAAGGTTAAAGATGTTTTCAAGCAGTCAATGTCTCTGTTTCTGCTTTGCATGGGCAAGACTAACTGCCATGTATACACATTCTAATGTGACTTTTTGTTGCTCTATTATCCATACTTATAAGAGTAGTCACAGAAACACTGTGAAAATGCTACTTGAGATTTGGATGTTTTGCTTTCAGTGATGTATGCTTTGTGAATATTGACCTTTGAGTAAAACTTTTCTTTTCAAGGGTTAAATTCTGCTTTCAGCAGCCTCATTTGTGAAGTCCAAATTCTTGTTTGACTTTGGTTAGCTGTGCCATCTCTGCAAGGGAATTTTGTGGAACTAATTGTCAGGAAAAAATGAGTTAAGGCTGTTCTTTTGATCCTCAAAAGGAGAGGAACGCTACAGGATAAATAAATTTTAAGTAAATAGATTACTGTATTTATCAGGAATGGAGCCTAACCTGAGGTAAAGAGGTGTAGTAGTCATTGAATCAAGGCTGATTTATGCTGGTGAAAATTTTGGTCTATGTATATGGCCAAATTTTTCTGTTCCTTGGTGATGATTTGGAGATATGGGATGATTGAAGAGACAAGTGAATGGTGACAGCTGAACAGATACTTGTGGACTGCATAGCTGCCTTTTGCCTAAGAGGATTGGCAAAACAGGGGCACCTTACATCCCAGATAGTGTGATCAAAGAGGACATTTTAAATAAAAATGCCCAGAGGACATCAAACACTTTGAGACAAATTCAGCTGATCCAGAAATTCTCAAAGGGCATCAAACACTTCAAGACAAATGCAGCCAGTCTGTGTCTCTACAGCCTTATTTGTTCTGTGGATGTAACCAGAGGTTGTTGCCTCTGAATATGTCAAACTGAGGTTACCAAATCTAAATCACTTAATATTACATTGAAGGAGAAGCTGTTTTCTCATAATTAACAGAAGAGTTAGTCCATAGCTGTTTCTGAAAATTACTCCTGAATTTAGCATTTATGTGCCCAGCCTGTGAATTGGGTAGAGCACGCTCACTTCTGTGCCTAGCATCCCATATTGTCATTGGAATTATTACATTACCTGATCCTCAGACTCCTTTGTGGGCTGAAGAGTATGTTAAATTTCTAATTGTGGCAGTGTAGGGATGCTGCTGAATATACTTAATCTGTTGTGCTTTGCTTAGATCTGATGGTTTTTAATTGGTATTACTCATTAAGGAGCTTATTCTGGGGATGATATATAATCTGTTGTTTTTCCTGGGATTGTAGTTTCTACATTGGATCCAAGACTTCATTATGCTGGAAGTTTTGTATATAAAATGCAGTCTCAACCTGAGTGGACAAGGAGAACAAGAGAGGAAGGAGGATGGAATTACTACTATCCTCCAGGAAAAGGAGGATAAAGCCAGACTTTTCTTCCCACCTCTTTTTAAGGTCTTGATTAAGCCAGGAGCCTAGTCTTTGTGGATTCTTTACATTGCTAGAGCACTTCTTTCATTGCTTATGAAATGATACTTGGACAGCTTAGCTAAGAGTGAGAGCATGGAAATCTGAGCCAAAGATACAATGAGCTTTGCCCAAAGCCACATATGGAGTAAGCTAATGGCAGACACATTGCAGCATAGTTGAGCTGGCAGTCCATATGGAGTATGTAATACTACTGTATCACATAGTATGTCACCACTGCAATCAATTTGATAATGTACTCCTGTCCCTTCAAAAAACTATGGAATAATGGCTCCTGATAGTTGTTGACTAATGAGACAAACCTCCCACAGACACGAATCTGTGATGACCCCATGGATGCATGGCCTGCAGTGGGCTCAAGCTGTGAGATGGTGCCGTTAGCCCCAGTGCATAGAGGTGAACAAGCTACTGTGGGTTATCTGGGCTGCAAACTTGCTGCCTGACAGCTGCTCCAGAGTAAACGCTGCATGCAGGCTCTCCTCTTGTGGGTTACAAATGTCCCTCAGTTACAGATGTGAAAAAGCATCGGTATCAGCAGTCCCCGAAGCTGCTGTTGCTGAGTAGATGTAAGTTCCAGTAGATGTAAGTTTGCTTACCTCTCACTGTCTACTTAATTCATTATTCTGGCAAAACTTTAAAAGCTCTTCCTCTGCATTTGCACTGACAGAGTAACACCACTGTTTCTGTCTCACTAATTATGCTAGCTGGATCACAGTTGCTAAATCTCTTTTGAACAATAGCCATGGTTTACTTTGGGTTCTTATAAAATGAAGGAGTTGAGTTTATCTTGAATGTGGGTGACACTCCTCCGCACCAGCACTCATTCACTGAGCCCCTAAAGTGCCAGGCTTAAAATCTGGTGTGCTATTTCCATCCTCTCTCAGCAGACATCAGTTAGCTGTAATAATGCCAGAATCACTACTGTATTTGAAAGCTAGAAATTGTGATTTACTTCTCAGAAGTTTTGACTTCTGGATTGTAACCAAAGATTGCCACAGAGTGATTTCTTTCTTTCCCTTCTTTTCTCTTCAACTCTGCCTGAGCAAATGCCTTCTTGGTAAGGGAAAGGAGAGATAATAGCTTCTGTGTACTGTAATGAATTTTCAGCAATTCAGAGCAAATCCAAGGTTGCTGCCAACAGCCAGATGGAAAACTGTGTTAATGACATGTTCAAAGAAAAGTATGCTATTTTGATAGAGAATGGCTTAGAGACTTTACTCTCTATTGTTCTAGGGACTAATGGCATGGGTAATTCCTTAAGTGAGGCCAATTTTAAACAAAAATTATCTTTTTCATAAGCAGGAAAGAACAAACTAAGGAATACCAAATGCATTTTCAGTGGTCTGCCCGATATATATGCTTTACACTAGCCCTTTGTTATGTGGAGTCAGATGTGTTCAAATCTCATTTCTGCACTCTGCCAGAGGGTTGAAAGTCTGGTCGTTTCTGCTGATGGTCAGCAGAAATCATCCAGTAGATGGTCAGTGAAACTAGAGCCAGAGTGACAAGATGAGTGTGGGGAGAAGCTACAAGAAGTTGGGAAGGGGCAAATAAGACAGACTGGAATAAGGACAAAATCAGGACAAAAAGGCTTTGGGAAAACTAGGAATAAAGATTCTTCCCCATCCCTTTTTTTCCCCATCTAAAGCCTGAAGTGAAATGGAGAGCTCCCAAATCACAGGCTTGTTTTGCTGCCTTTAATTCTCCTCAAGCCCACTTCTGAAGTAGGTTAGGACTCTCCTTCTTAGACGCTGGTCACCTCAGCAGATGGGGACAGCAACTCCACTGTCTCAAATATTTCATGTTTGTAAGGCTATGCTTTTGCCTGTGGCTGCAGTGAGAGCACTGAAAAAAGGAGGGCATGGAAGGCTTCCTTGAGGGGCTCCACCAGCATGGTGCTTGGGCAGCCCTGGGACTCCAAGAGACAGCCTCCATCCTTGAAAAGTGGTTACAGAAACCACCTGCCAAGAACTGTGTTTATGCAAACATACAGTGCAAATGCAGACATTATCTCCCAGTGAGTCAGAGATTGCTCTGTAATGTACCTTGGATTTGCATTTTACTTTGATCTGGCTGCAAATATCCCAAGCAGTGGGTCATCTCTAACCGTTCTTGAGGGATTATTCCCCATGACTCATGATTATGAAGCATTTCTTTGGCCACACTGCTCCCCTCTTTGACCAGCCTTTGTGTATCTGCTCCGTAGATCCAAACTCCTCTAATTTCACGCTGCTTTTGCTCCTCCTCACCTTCTTAAAGACAGAGATTTATAGGGAGAGCTCACAGGAGGTTGCCAAGCATCCCACATCCTGTCCACATTAGTTCTGGTCACAGTCCATTTCAGGTGATGAGGGCCAGGCAATCTTCCCCTCATCACCACTGCAGCTGCATCCAGCCCTGTTATCAGCTATACTTGTTGCTTGGTCATGAATCACCACATTGTTATCCTTCTGGTAACACCTCCTAGAGCTGGAAGGTGTACTCCAAGGGCTGTTGCTTCTGCAGCCCGCAGGGCAAGATGCTTCCCTTAGTCTCAGGGATGTGTTTCCCCAGCACGTTATGCTAAAAACTGTATTTCTTTCTCACTCATCCTTCTCCTTCTTTCTTCCCCTCCTCTCTTCATTTGAGTCTCATATTTTATACTTACACTGACAACCAACCCCTTAACTCTGGTATCTTAACTTCATTATTTCCTACCCATGTGCTAATCTCAAGACTCTTTTAAACTATTTCAGCAGTCTTGTTGATGTTCTGAAGTTGACTTTAGGATGTAATATCTTTTTCTGATGTGCTATTTAATCTCCTTTTTTGAGTAATACAGACATTACCTCATAAACAGTTATGGGCACTTGATTAGATACTTTCCACCAACTTGGTATTTTATCATTTGCCATAAGGCTTTGCACATTATTTTGAGATTCCCGGTGTCCTTTCCCAGGATAGTTCAAATTCTTGCTGTGAAACATCTTTCTTCTTTGGCTCAAGCAAGGAACCACTATTTAGCTATTTCCAGGAACGTTTCATTAGAAAGAGAAACTGATTCTATGCCATAGGTGTATTCTTGGTGCCTTTTTTTTTGTTTGTTTTTAATTGAAAATGTGCATCCTTCCCTTTTTACCACAGAAGAACTGCAAGGATGAAAAGACCACTGCTGTCCCCCTAGATTTCCCTGTCTGTTTTGCCAGTATGCCCATACCCAACAGGCGCTCTGTAGGCAGTGTTCTCCCTTCACCGTCAGGTCCTGCTCATAAATGTAGCTTTTTGCCCTGTAATAACCTGCAGAACACAAGTGTTGTCATCCAGATTTACAGTGCTTGAAACTCAACTAATGTGGGTGTTTTGCTGTACTTAACTGTATTGCATCTCCTACATGCCTAGACCAGTACTTCTGTTGCTTCCAGTGTGGGGTTTTTTTGGTGACACAAAAGGGATCAGTTTCTTTCTCTGGTGAGACCTGAAAAGAGTATTTGGTGTGTGGTTATCTTGAATCAAAGATAAACTTGCTGGCAGTTATTATCACCTCCTGGCAGAGCAGCAGATGTTTGACAGGACACTGTAACCTGCCATTTCAAAATCAGCAAAAGGAGGCAGATAAATGTGTGGTATGCTGTGAGTCTTCCAGGGTGAGCTGGTAGAATTATTTGTCCATACTGCCTTGTTCATATAGAGAGCTCTTCCAAGAACTCAGAAACCTGGCAGATGTCAAGACAGTGAATAATGTGGCAAGAATCCTACAAATAGAAGAAATCCTGAGTCCAACATGGCCAGCCCTTGGGCACTTCTCAGATAGGTGTCAGAAGGACCGTATTGCACTATGCTGGCTTAAATCAGAGGTGATCTCATAGCATCAGAAAGCTGAAAATGCACCAAATGTTGTTACCACTGCCCCTAAGAACAAAGGAGAATGGGAGAGAGAGCCTTGTTCTCAAACGTGACCCTTTTTACTGCTGTGTTTTTATGTTTTCTGCTCCGTCCTGGGCCCTGGCATTGTGAACAGTAACACTTGTTTTGTGCTGTCTAAGAGCAAAAAATAGAGTAAGATGGGAGAACTTCAGAATTGCAAATGATCAAGGAGAGCCTGAGGACATGCTGGACAGGACCCTCAGCTAACTTGAGCTGCTTTTGGTTGGTATTTAGTTTAAGCATTTTCTGTGTCCCTTCTTTAGAGAATAGGGAAAGAACTAAATAGGGACGACCTCATTGCTGTCTACAACTACCTGAAAGGAGGTTGTAGCCAGGTGGGATTGGTCTCTTCTCCCAGGCAACCAGGAACAGAACAAGGGGACACAGTCTCAAGTTGTGCCAGGGGAGGTCTAGGCTGGATATTAGGAGGAAGTTCTTCCCAGAGAGAGTGACTGGCATTGGAATGGGCTGCCCAGGGAGGTGGTGGAGTCACCGTCCCTGGTGGTGTTCAGGAAAAGCCTGGCTGAGGCACTTAGTGCCATGGTCTAGTTGACTGGCAAGGGCTGGGTGATAGGTTGGACTGGCTGATCTTGGAAGTCTCTTCCAACCTGGTTGATTCTATGATTGTATGAGTGAATTTTCCTTGAGAAGCAGTCTTACCTTTGCACAGTGTACACAGTAGCTCTGAAGTACTTATGCCAAGCACAGGGCAACTTACAGACGGTTCTTCGCTAGGTGGAGTGAATCTCATTTTACATGGCATATCCTCAATATGTAACACAGAAATAGAGAATACACCCAAGTGTATTCCAAATAAATTAGCTCCAAATCCAAAAGCAATATAATCACATCAAGATGACATTTTCCTTTGGAAAGCAGAGAATAGATGGCAGGCTGCACAGGAGCAGCCATGCCCCATATCACAGTCTGGAGATCAAGGCATGTCTGAATCACAGAATCACACAAACATTCTGGTTGAACAAGAACCCTGGTATCATCAAGTCAAACCATCATCCCTAGTCTACAAAGTTCATCCTTAAACCATATCCTCAAGTACCCTACTCAAACAACTTGTACACACATCCAGGGTTGGTGACTCCACCATCTCCTTGGGCAGCCCATTCCAATGCCTGACCACACTTGCTGTGAAAATATGTTTCTTAATGTCCAGTTGCACCCAGTTGCAGCTTGACACTTGGGACACACTTTTTGCTTCCTTGTCAGCAGGACATAAGCTAAGCTGCTTTCATCCCAGCTCCAAGCTTCTTTCCAAAGGAATCTGTGCAGGTGAGCAGACATGTGTGGCTTTCCTGTAGTACCTCTCCAGAGAGAAGATACGGAGATGAGTGCTGCAGAGCACAGTGTGCTGCGCAGTGTGGACCCAGCTGGAGCACATGTCCAGGTCTGGGACAGCAGAGCTTCCCTCCCCAACACTTATACTAAGAGGCCCTCAGAATGAACTCAGAAAGAACAAAAAAGTTTAGAACTTGAAGTGGAGGCCACCTGAGAATTCAAATTCATTCAGTTAGAGAAACTAAAGAAAGCCACCTCCTCCTTAGTTACAGTTTCAGAAAACCTTTCCAATTCTCTCTAAGTTGTCCCAGAGCTGCAGCCAGTTAGCTAATGAAGCATGAGCCATCACACAGACATTAACTCAGACAGATGAAAATATACTTTCAGTTATTATCTGCTAATAAAGCACGAACTAAACAAATTTAGGCAGCAGAATCAATTATATCATTAAACATTTAACTGCAAGATTGATTTTGAAATTGCTAATAATTTGAACCAAAGCAGGGACACAAAGGGAAAACAGGAGGAAGGTAATTTTAGCAATTGAATCTAATCAGTGCCTCAGTTCAAACACGTGGCTATAAATGTCAAAATACATAAGATCTGATGCAAGAACAGAAGTGGAACCAGAATGGATGAGCATTCCTTGCTTCCTCACTTGACCAGATTCCTCTAATTGAACGGAAGTTAAACACATGGAGTGAGGGAACTTTGCGAGCTGGGTTTTCTCCAGAGCTCTCTTTAGATACCAGTCTATGTTCCTGAGAAGCCTTTCAAAAACAACAGGAAGCAGTGAAGTGAGGCACAAATTTCAGGCATGGCCTTCTTCATTCTGCTGCTGTTGCCGGCAAAAGAGGATAAGCTGGATCCTTACCGAATCAGGAGAGGGCTGCTGTGAGGAGTGACACCTCACAAAAGGAATGGAGACATTTCCACTCCTCATTTGAACAAAAAAAATCTTTTCTGTTGCTCTTTGAATTGCATTGAAAGGAAGGGAGAAGCTGTCATGGGCTGCAGTGGAAGGTGGATTTGATGAAGATCAGTGCTGTTCGGGGCACAGCAAGGTGAGACGTTCTCTCAGCTGCAGGACTGTGTTTGTTTTCATAGTTTATGGCAGGGCTGCTCCCTATGAAAAAGTATAAATCTTAATCAAATAAAACTGATGTGCTGCCATATTTACCCATCTCCCTGGTTGTCCTACATCATGTTTTAGCATATAAGTTACATGACAGAGTTATCCAAGGGTTGCCAGCTGCCAGAGAAACAAACCCTCATGTTAAATTGCCTGCAGATGTCCTCTTCCAACTCCTGTAAGGAACTTCTACCATTTCCCTTTTTTTTTTCTCCCTGTGTGTGTCTGTTAAGTAAAAGCAGCAGAAGAGGGGGAAAACAATTTCAGTTGCATCTCTGTGTCAGTGCCTCTGTTTGCAGGACGGGATGCCTTGAGAAGACAATGCAATCTATAGGCAAGCATAATAAAAAAACACTTTAAGGATTTCCATCAGCTTTTATAGACCAAATGAGTGGAGGCTATTTTTAAGTCTGAAGCTGGTTGAGTAATGTCAAGTCTAATGCTGCCAAGGTGAGCTTTTCAGAAGATTCAGACCTGATGAGGTGAGAAGATCTTTATGTTCTGTCAGCTGTAATTTAATTGATACTAGAATTTAATTGATGGCTTAGAGTTTTGACCAGACATCCTTTTTGTTTTGATATTGATCTAAAGAAGTCAAGATTTTATCCAGTGGACTTAACTTCTTGTTCTGTTTGTCAGAAACCTCCAAGTAAGACTGCAGCATTCTTGAAAGCATTCACTGTTTTCATTTACATAATTAAGACTTTTTTGTTTTGTTTTTGTTTTCATTGTATGAACTTACTGAAGTTTGTGAACTTTTTGCCTGGCTGTCCCCTTTGGTTGGGGAAATCATAGAATGCTGTTTCTTTTTCCTGGCTGGAAGAGTATGGGCTATTTATGCATAGTTTTAAAATATGCTTTCTGGGAGTGTTTACATTTTCCTTTTTGCAATGCGATATTTCTGGATAATCAGCCTAGCCAAAAGCAGTTGCAAAAGGTTAGTGGAGAGCAGAGCTCCCATGTAGACACCTACATGAAATACTGGCCCTTCAAAAGCTGTGAGTGCCAGACAAGTCCCACTTGGAAGAATGGAAGCTGGTGAGTGCTGACAGATTCTGCAAATCTGGCCTCACATGACTTCAAAAGAGAGTGATTAGCAGGTCCAGCAAACTGGTTTGTTTTTTCGGTTTTGTTTGTTTTCTTTTTGCCTGTACTTGCTTAGCTGTGTATGGAGAGGAATAGCTGCATTTGAAGTGTGCTCCGGAGTTGCAGGTGGTGCACTGAGAGGAAGGCTCCTTCTGGGAATGTAGATTTCCACAGTGGGTTGGTAGGTAGGTGGGCAGGCAGCTTTTTGCCAGGCTTGCATCAGAATAGCTTTGGTTTTGAATTTTGCTAGGCAGGTAGAAGGAAAGCCCTGGAGAGCTACCTCTCCAACTCCCCCATGTGGGTCTTTTTTCAGTAAGAAAACAAAAGTGCTTTTCCCCAGTTGTCTTAAACTGCTTCAGAAGTGCCATAAACAAAACCAGAAAAGGCCACTCTGACATTACTGAAATAGTGATGTCCAGATGGGAAATTATAGTAATATAACTCACATTCAAACTTTTCCTCCTGTGTAACTTCCATGTGTGGGCAAAGGAGATAGATTAGCTCTCTGGAGTGATACATGCACTTTGGTTTGTGGAGGTTTTTTGGTGTTTTGTTTTGTTTGTTTGTTTGGTTGTTTTTTTTTTTTTGTTTGTTTTTTAAAGTATTAAGCCTGAAATACTTTTTTTCTTCCCTCCTCTGGAAAAGGAGACCTATAAACTAATATTTTGGAAACTTTATTTGGAAACTATCCTTGTGTCTTTCTGGATCATTGTATTTAATTCTGTTTATCACTAGCAATTATTTCAGTAAAGCAGAGAGTTCAAATACAAGAGAGATAGGGCTGTGCTGAAATGAGGAAAGATTAATTCTGAGAATCAGATAGTGAGCTTCTGTTATTGTTACTTTTTATACACTGTAAGCAGACTGGGGACCAATATGCTTGCAAATGACCTAAGTCTTCCTTTGCAGTAGTAAGCTGTATTCTTTTGAAAGGCTAATAAAAGTGGTGTATAAAAGAAATTCCTGGGGCACTGCAGAACTCACCCTCCTAGGGAGAGAGCCAGATGTGGTGGTTAATAACCTAGCAAGCATTCAAAGCCAGGGCAGTGACCGCTTGGTATCACCTAAGCCAGACATTCTGTGTCGGTGCAAGGTAATATTGCATACTGGTCACATTCACAGCACAGAGCTGGAAGGCATCTGCAGTCTCATTAAAGGAAGGAAAAGAAAGAGGGAAAAGAAAAAGAGGGTACAGGGAGAAGGGGAGGGAGACAGTGTGTCTGTCCTGAGAAGCAGCAAAGCAGCAGACACACTCCTCCACATGTGCATTAGTCTGTCAGCCTGGATTCTGTTATCCAGATGTTGGGGTGGATCCTGTGGCAGGGGCCGTGAAGGAAAAGGCTTTTAAAAGAAATGGTAATGCAGTGGTGAAATTAACATTTCCAGATTTTTCAAATGTGATCACTAGTGTAATTTTTCAGAATGCTTGAGTAAAATCCCAAATTCTAGCTATAATGCTTTTTACAGGCTTGCTTGGCAGTGTCTCTTCCATACACAAATGTACATGTGTGAAACTTGTCAATTGCTTTTAGAACCAAGATGCATTAAACAGCATGTTAAAATTACTCTCATACCAGTTCTACTGAAGTGAAAATTGTTTGTGGAGGGGGTTCAGAAGTGTGGTGGGCCTTTCTCAAGGCTCCATCCATCAGCATTACGCTTTGAGGCTTTGACTATCATACCAAAACAGTGCCTATGCATAATAAAGTTGCATAGATTTGTAGTGGCAATCAGAATACGTCAGCATCAAATAAGTTTTGGGTTGATTTGGTTTTTTGTTACTGTTTGCTTATTGTTTTTTGTTTTTTAATCCCAAATTTACTCTCTGAGACACAGCAGAGAAGTAAATCACTTAATGGCATTCATGATGTATCTGTAATTTGAAACGGATGGCTTCATGTTCCTGAGCATAACCTGTGTATAAACAAACACTGCACAAAAAGACAAGTCCCAGCTTTGTGTCTCTGACACTTTGCCTCTGTGACGAGGATCCGACAAGGAATGTCACGTGTGTATTTCTGCTGAGCTCATGTTTACACTGAGCTCAGCTTGGTCCTGCGCTGCTCTTGCCCACGCGCAGCAATGGGAAACTGGGGTGCAGTGGCAGGAGATGATGTGCATGCCTGACCAGCTATAGTCATCACAAGGGTAAAGAGAGAGCGTCTGTGCATAAACTTTTATTTGAATGTGTTAAACAATGTGGTTGTTGTTCTTGCCTGTAAATTTTTCCTGAAGCCTCAGGAATGCAACATTTACATAAAAAAGATGGTGATATGCAAATGATGCTAAACCTCATATTCCTGACTGGTGAGTGACTGCTTTCAGCTATTGCTGTTGCTCCAAGCAGAGTGTGAATGCATGAAAACTTAAAGACCAGATTTATGATTATGTTGCAAGTAGAAACAGGAAAAATTCATATCAATATTAGTACAGTGCACTTTGCAGCAGTCTGGATGTTTTCATACATTGTTATGGCTTGAGTAAATTTATAGAGACAGCTGGTGTATCTTTTCCATGTTGGAATAGTATTAGCTGAGTAGGTTTTGGTAGGAGACTCACAGATGTAGAATTCATTGTGGCATTTCACCGTTGGATATGATCCTGACTCTGCTGTGAATCTCAAAAGTTAGTAGGCATCAAAAGTTCATTCTTCCATCTGTTACACAAAATATATAGGGAACTGTAGCACCACCTAACTAGGATGAAGAAAAGCGTTCTCCTGCCTGATACGGCCAGTGTGTAGCTCTGAGTGCCCAGCAGAAATAACCAAGCTAGCCAAGGATGGCCCAGCTTTGGTGCTGCCCACAGCAGAGGCACACTGGCATGATGCTGATGGCTCTCCAGCTCATTCTGCTTGGGAGCTGCACTATTTGCATTCAGTGTCCCTCCCCTTGCCCTGGGAGAGGAGAGGATGGGGTCTGTGGCTGACTACCCCTGCTCGACATGGCTTCAAGAAGCCAAGTGTTATTTCAGATCCACGCTAGCTCTGCAGTCTGCCCTAGCATTGGGTGCACACCTCAGACAGAGCTAAACTGAGAGCTGCTGGGGCTCTGAGGGCGAGAGCTTTCCAGGCAAAGCTGCCCGTCATCACACACTGCACTTTGTCAGAGTGGGAGCCTTGGAGCCAGCAGAGTGATTCATCCATCCCGGCAAGGTCTCTGAGGCAATCTGACATTATTCGGACTGATATCATTAATTAATGAGAGCTGAATGTTATTCTTAGACACTGGATTAAGTATTGAGTGGAGAAGCCTATGAAAGGGCTCTTTGATTTTGGAAAATTCCTATGACACTGTCAAATTTGCTAACAAAATTAAATCATCTGCCAACTTTCCAAGGAGCACATCCCTTCTGGAGGCTTGACTGAGTCTCCTCAGTGCCTTCTTGGGATCAAGGGATTATGTGATGTGTATTAATGCAAAATGAAAATGATAGATAGTCCCCCAAACCCAGCTTTATTAAGTCTATCATGTGGGCTTTGGAGAAAGCATTTTTTGTTTGTTTGCTTCAGCACAGACTTGATCCTCCCCCACCTTTGTTTGGCCATGTTTGGTTTACTGCACTCAAGGTGGAAGGGAGCCAAACCCCAGAGTTTTTGTGTGGCCTAGGAGTTGTTGCTGGGTTCTGCCTGGGCTCTTCCCCTCCAGAGCATGAACCACAGCCCCTCACAGTGGGAGTGAGGACCTGGTCACGCAGCCATGGCTAAGTCAAACAAACCCCAAAATTAATGAGGTTTGAGTCTGGTCTTGAAAAATACCAGGGTGTGTTCTGAGACTAATGAAGAGAGCAGTGTTCGAACTCCCGGTGCTGGTGTCCGGGAGGCTGGCGCTGCTTTTCCCTCCTCCCAGCGCGTGTCCTCCGTCGAGCTGCTTCTTGCCCCGCTGCCGGCCGGCCACCTACTCCATGGACCTTGCAGGTGTCCAGAGTTAGCAAAGCCTTTGCGGGCCTCTGGCAGCAGATATATAAATATAATGCTGTCATTTAAAACCCCAGCCCCAGCAGGGCTGGGAGCAGGGGAAGCACAGCACACATGTGGGCCAGCCGGCGATCACACATGGATTCCATTGCAACCCTAATAATGCTGGGGTGGAGGAGAAGGGTGAGGGGGCTGCCAGCAGGTCAGCCCCTGCTGCTTCCTCTGTCTCCAGGCTGTTCTTGGTCTTTGCACAAACAGAGAAGTACCCAAGTGCAGCCAGTTCCTCAGTTTGCTTTTCCTGACACGTATTTTGGGCAAAAAGGTAGCGTGTGTGGCAAATTGGTCTGCTCGCGTGCAGGAGCTCATTAGTGATTGCTGCACCAAGCCCAGCACCCTGTGGTTCAGTTAATATTGTACATATTATCTGAGGTAGGCACTTTTGGGATGATGCCCACACAATAATGATAATCACATCACCAACTGTTCCTTTGTGTTATGGGTCAGCTTCATCTTCAGCTGTAGCATGTTAAGGCAGCAACTGCAGTTCTTGTGCCATGGATGCACACACACAGCATATATCTGGGAGCAGACCACCATAGCTGATCACAGCACTTGATTGCTTACCATTTGGATTAAAAAAAAGTCTGTTATGGATTGTGCCTAATTATAAAGAGGTTTGACGTGGTGCCATACGTGCAGCAGCAGGAAGACCTGCCTTATTTGAATCCCCTGTTTAGTTTGGTATGGCTTGTGTCCATGAACCAGGCTGCAATCTGCTCTGGCTGCTGAATTGAGGATTTTTTTTAGGGATGTGTGTGTGACTTGCCTTGGATATCTGCTCTAGAGGCGCCCTCAGAGCATTTTGCTTCCATTGCCAGGATCAACAGACGAGGTGCTGGAACAAACTGATAAATTAAATAGCAACAAGTTACCCAGACCTGATGGTATAAATCCAGGAGTTGTGAAAGGCCTGAAGAATGAAGTGCTTGAGCTTCTTACAACAGAAATATATAGACTCAAGGGAAGCAGAGAACTTAGGAGTGACAGTCTTTGTACTTACTTTTAAAAACAAACATGAGAGTGGTACTGGAAAGGGCCTCCAAGCCTTACTGCAGGGCAAAAACAACACCTAAGTAGTCACAATAATAAACAGTGGCAAAGTTATAAATACATCTCCTACATCAATGATATGAAAGAGTCCAAAGGGGGATGTATTTTCCAAAGGAAAACGGCAAGCCTTTGTTGTACCATAATTTTTAGAATACACAAAAAAAGTGGATTTGGAAGAATATGTAATTTAAAAAAACCCAAACCAACCAAAACCCAAACCCACAGAAACTGAAGGAGCTCTCTTATCAAGGGAAAATGTGACATTTGTCATCCATTAAAATTGGGTAAGAAAGAGAAAATAATAAAAATAATAGTAAAGATTCAGTTTCCAGTCTGACACCTAAGATCAACTGCAAGGTATTTCAGACTTCCATCTTGCATCTGGAATTGTTTAATACATCTAGTAATCAGCTGAAAAATGAGAAGTGAGGCCCTGATCAGGTTGGAGGTGATGTGCATGGTCATGTATTGTTTTAAGTTATTCAAGAGAAGGTGAAGGAAATATAGAATGTTTCACCAAGCCAGGTAGAAGGTATTGTGCTATGACAAGTTAATATGAAAATACATATAAAAAGTAGTGTAGGTAGGAAAAAAATATGTGCTATTGAATAACTATCACTGGAATTAAATATACTGATTCCTTCTTCTGAGACACACTTCATTAATCTTCTCCTATGCTGAATACTGATCTCCTACTCTGTGCTTATCAGTTCCTAATTTATGTCAGAATACAGACCTGCATTCTAAGACAACTGTTCCTCTTTGATAACTTTCTTAATGTTGCTTTGTAGAAAGCCCTGAGCTTCTGGTACACTTTATTCTGTCGGGACCAACCAGTGATCCACATGGTGTAGTGGCTGATAAAAGACAGTGATGGTAATTAGTACCATAATCAACTGTTGTAGCTGCTCTGATGGGTCTCTCTGCTTATGACTGAGCATGGTGACTGGGGTAGATGAATGAGAAATGTACGTTCTGGTACTGCTTCTCTACAGAGTCCTTCTTAGTGCTGCTACTGTTGGCTTTGGTATGGAGTTTGGCGTCAGTAGGTTTTTTGAGAAGCCTGTGTAAAGTATTTGTAGCTGGCTTATATGTACAGAGTCTTGCAGTAGAAAAATGTTCATTTTTCATCTTGTATGGAGAGAAGTGAAAGAAGTTCAGTGATTTCAGGAATGGAGAAATGGAATATGCAGAAGGAGTACAGGAGAGTTGGTGCTTAGTGACATAGTAGAAACCCACTCTGCAACTGCCCCCTGACCAAAGACTGTAAAACAAAAGTGCCTCAGCCATATTGTCAAATGGTGTCCTTGGAATTCATGCTTTTAGAAAGCCCATGCAAGATGTTAAATTGTTCTGTGAAGCTTCTACTCAGGCATCGTGTCAGCGTTTGCATGAGGTTTAGGCATGGGAAGGGACTGTGCACCTGATGGCAGGTAACCCCATTTGACTGGGAGAATTGTATGGAGCAGGTGGAAGCCATGTGAGCATCTTTCTTGTTACCTCGATGCTTTCAGGCATAGCCTCAAACATGCACTTGCAAGATGGAAAAATGTGGAAGAATTTCTCACCAGTCGAGGACATAAATTCATAAACATGAGCAACCTGCACTGAGAAGGTCCTTGGTTCCCAGCCGGGCCAGGAAATGGAGCTGTAAACAGCTGAGCACCCCACACACAGCTGCAGTGGGCAAAGACTAGATAACTAAAGGGGCTGGAGTGGGTGGTCTAGGAGGCTGACCCTTAGAATGTTGTGATAAGTTAACCTATGCATGCATTACATGTAACCTTTCAATTATCACCTGTAACCAATCTTAAGCTGAGCACGCCTCTTGCTAGAATGCATATAAGTCACTGTATCATGGAAATAAAGTGGATTTGACCATCTCACCATATTGGTGACCAAAGAGTCATCTTCCCATAGCACTCCACTGAACGGTTTTTCTCTACAGAAAAATAGCTTGGTCTCTGTCCCTCTAAGAAGCCTTCTCTTTTCCAGACGACACTGCTGGGGTGAACAGCCATGCATGGGTGTAACCTGAGGTGTGGTCAAACGTCTTGTTTTTTTGGGACCTGCATTAAAACCACTACTAAAAAAAGACACCTGTCTGCTGGTGACAACTTCTGGTTGTTCCTGAGCTGAGCTGGATTTAAAATAGTGACATGGATGACCCAATTCCTATTTACAGTTTCCTCAGCTCTCCCATTCTCCCAGATATATCTTTACTTGGGAAATGACATAAAGCAGTTGCCACATACTTCCTTCAGAGTTTCCATTAGTGTCACTTCATGCAGGGGGTGCCAAGTCCTGTTCTCACTTATGTCAGTGAGATCCCACTGCACTTTGAGTTCCCTCAGATCAGGGAGTGCTGTGGCTGACACTGGCTGCTAATACCATGCATTTTGCAGGAAGTGTAGAAGGTCTGTGAAACCCTCCTCTGACCTACATGACACATCTTCATTACTTCATGTCACTAGGATCAAGATTCATCTCACCTAACTTTACTTACCTGAAAGCTAAACCCGTCTTCAGAGCAGATGGAAATACAAGCATGTCCAGAAGCATATCCACTTTAGTGTTTTTAAGTCTAGATGTCAAACTTTTGAGCATCTAAAGCAAGGTAAAGATGTTCTCAATAAAGGATTTGCATCAACTGCTGCTTCTTGATTCTGCAGTGGAAAGGTGCATTTGCAGGCTTAAAGAATGTCCTTAAGCTTTTAAAATACTTCACCTGTCAACTCTACAACAGTGGATCAGATGGAAAAAAAATTCTACCAAATATGTTTGAAACTGTTGCCCTGTTTAGTTTTACTGCCCAGTTAAAGAGGTGCAGAGATTACTAATTTGAATTAAAAAAAAATTACTAATGGTTTCTGGAGAGTGTAGAAGGGCCTCATGAGACTGTAACTTCTTAAAAGTTTTGTAACTCATTTTTGTATGTTAATTTTACTTTCACCAACGTGAAGGGTTACATGTAATTTAAGAGCATATTTAATCCAATCTCTTTAGGAGCTTGGTGAAATATTTTTGCTTTAATGCTTTGTGCCTGTTTGGCTTTGCCTATAAATTAAATACTCTCTTAATCTGTAGTCCTTCTTTATCCCAGAATGAGATTCATTTAAAATAGGTTCAACCTATTTTAAAGTACAATCATATTACCCAAGTCAGTGTTATCATTCTTAGCTAGGATCCCTGTGCCTCTTGCTGATTTTAGCATTTGCTGACAAGAAGGCAGAGCATTCCCAGCTATTTGCACCATATGGTGAATAACTGCAGCTTTTATTGTGAAGGAATCCCTGAGAGACTTTCAAACAATTTTTATAGGAGTCACTTTGCTCATCACTGAAGTGGAGCCAGTGCTGGGCTAAAACATGGCAACCATTCAGTTGTCAGCAGAGTCTGTAGTACTTCTGAAAAGTGGGACCATTCTGCAAAATGTCAAACATTTTTGGTGATGTTGGTCACAGAAGGCCAGGTCCTCAGTAGAACTAAATTAACAGTTTGGCTTCACTGGTGTCTGCAGGGTTGCCATGATTTCTACCCATGGCAAAGTCCTGATTATACAAAAGTCACAAGTGTCTCATTTTCTACTTTGCAAGTCTTGAAGCAACTGTCAGGGGAAGTGTCCAGTGTTGTCCAGAGGTGACAGCGTTATTGTCCCTCCCTAGGACTGTCCATGCTGCTCACTGATTTCCCCAATCCGAGCAGTAAGCTATAGTCAGTGTATGCCCTGCACCCTTCTCATTTCAGGGTGATGGGAAATAAAAATATCCTTATCCTTGGCTTGTTCTTCAAGTCAACACCAGGTGGAGGTAATGATGTGGGTGGCCTCTATTTGGTGATCTTCAGACAGAGCCAGCAGCTGTATCAGGTGGGAGCTTGATTTTGAGCATGGCATGAAGTTTCCCTCCACTTGAGCCTTCGGCTCTGCAGTGAGGAGATAGCACCTCATCAGCAAAAAAGGAGGCAGCAGGATTTTCCCACTTCGTGTATCTGTTATGAGGGTAAATTAAGTAACACAGGTGAAAAGAAGCAAGGTGGATGCATAAGTTAAAAACAAGCACCAGGTAAAATTCTTCAGGTAAAAATGTGAGGCATCTTGGATACCTAAAGGAAGAAACCATAGCTTTCCTCCATCACTTAAAGTGAATAAAGTAGGCATTATCCCTGTGAAAGTTTTGAAAGGAATTTCTTTTCCTTGTCAAAAGTGTTTGCTTGAATCAGAACTGTAGGATTTGTCCGGGGATGCACTGGCCTGGCAAATGCAGCTCTCTATCAGAGGAAAATCTCACACTGAAGAAATGAAATAGCAGCTCCAAAATACTCTGTGGAGTTTTTTTTTTGTTTTGTTTTGTTTTGGGTGTTTTTGTTGTTTGTTTGTTTTTTTCAGATGTGGAAATTTTCATGCTCTTATAAGTATGTGCCTGAGCTAGAGTCTCTCCAAGACAAGACTGATGTCAACCCTGGCATCTGGTCATGCAGGACCTCTCCTGGCATCAACTGGGCTTTTCTGAAAAATACAATAAAAACGAGGGCTGTGATGTTAGGGGTGGAGTTGTGTGGAAGAGTGTGTGTCTGACAGCAGTTTTTTCCAGGAAACTGGACAGTGGGCTTCTGGTTTCAGATGCTCGACGAGATGCTACTGGTGATCTTGATCAGCAAACCAGGCTGCCATTCTGCTGGATGAAATTCAGATAACGTCTAGCTCCACTGTTGAACTCTTTCCTATGGTTTAGATATAGAACACTGTATTATATTAAATGAGAGAGACTTTAATGAGAAGGCAGTTTTGGAAGTGCTTGCTGTAATATCAGTTAATGGCAGGGCAGACACAGGAAAAATCTACAGACAGACATCTAACAGGCTGGACAGGGGGCAGCATCTCTTCTACTTGTCTTGCTCTGCATGTGGCTGTACCTTGACACTATTAGTTCCTCTGTGACAGGTAAACAATTTTGGCTAAAAACTGTGATGGTTTGGGTGTTATCCACCCCCCAACACTTTGGAAAATCACCCAGACTAGACTCCCCCTTTCCCCTTTTTCTTCCCCCCTTTTTCTTCCCCCTTTTCCCTGTTCACAAGCATAGAAACATTTTCTAAGCTGTTGTACACCCCTAGGATAATTCACAAATTGCCTTCATACACTCAGGCCTCACTTACAAGCTATGAATTCACTGTGTTGATTTAAAAACCTATACTTGAACCGCCTGACCATTTCACTCCTTGCTTTTCCTATAGCACATTTTCTGAATGGATAATCAAAACTGTCTAAACTACAGGGCCAGAAACAAGTCTAGCAGTGTTCAATTGACATTCAATGAAGTCAGCCTTCAGTGCAGAACTTTCACAAATAAATAGATGGTGAAAAGACACTTACAGCCTTGGCTTCCAAAGCATCATGGAGCCTTGGGCTTCCAAAGCAGCACAGTCTTGTCATGATTTCATATCAGTGACCTCAAGATGTGCCACATGGAAGACTAAAAATACATGGTTTTTTTTACAGTTGTAGAATACATGGATTAGCAAGAGTTCTTTTAGAAGGTTTATGTAGTGCAAAGCTCAGTAATTTCTTTTCTGTGTTGAGTTATAACTAACAGTGCTATGTTTTAAGGAGTTTGTAGAAAATCCTACTGAACTTTTGCGAGAAGTGGTTATTGAATCTCCGAGATAAGTGATTAAAAATCAACTTGTGGAGTGTAAAAAAAATGCCAAATGGTGAACATTCTTTGAAGCATGCAAATATTTACATCAGTGCCTGCATTAATCTAAATAGTCTGACACATAATGAAAAAGCATTAGCTTGAGGAATATATTTCACAAGCTCATGATAATCGCTGAGAATCTATAACATCTTGATGACCTCCCAAAATCTAGCTGATGTAAACTTTGTTAAGCTAGTAGTAGCAATGATGTAATTTTCCTTGTAAACAAATTGAGAGATTTGGATGAAAATCACTAACCTTGGCACTTGAGGTTTTTTAAACAAGCCTCCAAAAACATGTACACACAGCAAAGTCACGTCTCTCAGGTTTTTTGATAGGCTTCATTTCACCCAACATCAGTGATGTCTGATAGAAGCTATTTATCTGAAGTTCCATTTGTATGAGCACTCCTCTCTAGTGGGAGGGCACCAGGCATTATTAAAGGGGAAAAAAAAATCTCAGCTGAAAGCAGTCAATGAAAATTAACCAGAAAAAGAAAAAAAGGTAGACACGTGGAATACAGTCCTTCTAATTTCCTCAGCACATGGTTTTGAAATGGTGTCTCACGCAGAGGAGACACCTGCAGAAGGTGAAGGAGCCCTGGGGATGAAGGAGGGTTTGTCCTCAGTTGGGTGGCTGTCCTTCGAGGAGAAATGGAGCTGTCCAGCAGTGCTGGCGCAGCACACTGAGCTGTATGTCTTCAGGGTACGGCCGCTGCCCTGTCTGCCTACGGGAAGATGTGCACATGGGGAGGAAGTCCTACCTGTCCTTTCTGCGAGCAAGTCAGCCCTGCACTTGCATGCTGTACAGCTGCTGCTGGGGCTGCTTTTGAAACCTCCTGGTTTGCAGGGGCTGAGTAAGTATGGAACGTGTCTGACATCATCCACAAATGTTAAACACAAGTGCAGCTGAGTCGACGGAAGCTCCCCCTTGAAACATGCTTTTGCAACATCAGAGTCTTCAAAGCTGGCTTACATGCCCTGTGCTGTGATACACAGCCTTTTGTTTTGCATAAGTGTTTGTTTTAATGAGGTAGTGCAATGCAGCTCATCAAAATCAAAAACATGTGATGCACCCTAGGCAAGAGAAAGGCAATAACTGTACAGATTTTTGAAGAGGGCTGGTCATACCACAGGCTACCATTATAACAGAAAAAACAACAAGAATTTTAATATAGCTGTCTGGCCAAATATATTAATTTAAATTGAATGGCTTTTTTCTGATATTATAGCTGTGAGGCACAATGTTCTGCTGGCAAGCATCTTCAAAACCTTTTTTAGAAGATTTGCTTCAAATTATTTCTGTGCACCAGATCTTGATGGTATGTATGTTTGGGAGTCTGACCAAAGGAAGAAGGCTTTTGATTAAATCAATGACCTTTCCTGGAGGTTGAATGAAATGGAGATTGTAATACAAAAAGCTACCTCCTCCAAAGAGTGTTTTCTTCAAAATATTTACTCTAAGCTCTCCTCCATTAACTTTGCCCTGACTTTTCACAAATGTTCATATCGTTGTGCCAGCACTGAAATATACTTTCCTATCAGCAAATCCTTTCAAATAAATGTAGTGGTTTCCATGATTACTTCCCCAAATGGCTTGCTAACCACCAATTTCAATCCCTTGCCAGAGGAGACTGCTGGGTGCTGTTTACTCTTGGAAACTTGGTCTTTACTGTGCTCATCCTTTGTTGTGCTGCTTCAAAAGCTGGGAATATTTGTTTCCCCTCAGCTAATTACATCTCTTCCCACTTGGCAAACTGGAGACATTTTCCTGCTGATGCAGGGAAGAATAAGTGTGATCATTTCTTAAAAAGTAGTGTCTGTATTCATTCAGCTTGATAAACAAGAGTGTCATCCTATCCTGGCAGATATCTTTGTATGTTATTATTACACCATGCAGTAGAGCTCTGGGAACCCAGTGAGGTTAGGATCCACATGTAACATTCTCCCCAGCGGTTGATACTAATGAAAATTGAGTCCTACAAGGAGACCAACAACTTGTGTGATATTAGGCTGCCTGATATTAGATTAGGCTTGCTATGAATATAAAGTCAGCATAAATTTCATCAAAAGGCACAGGCTCAACAACTACTGTGCATAGCTAGTAGAGGGAAATGATCACTCTTCTGCTCACCTGGGCAGCCTGGTATGTCATTTTCATCTGGGTGTGGGGCAACCTACAGACAGCCCTGGTGCAGCTTGAAGTGTTCTCTCAGGATTTCATCTTGTGCTGTTTGAGATAGATGCTGATTCTCTGCAATCCAAGTTGCCTTCTACAACAAAAGAAATCTTCAGTGACCCCTTTAGGCAAGGTTTTTTGGTGGGGCTTTTTTTTTTCAGCCTATGCATGTCTGATGCACTATAATTGACCTGATCAGGATTTGCTGGTCTGGCTCTATTCTGCTAAAGCAGAGATTATTTTAGAACACAAAATAACTCCTTACTATATACTTTCTAAAACAGACTCTACTGTTTTTCATTTCCCACAATACCACTGTTTTTCCTAATATGCTTTACATAATTTAAAGTGAATTAAGTGATTTGATGCAATTCCAATAAAGCCAGTGAAGGATTAGCAACCTTCTAACAATGTTTCTCCCATCTCTTTTCATTCACATGTTACATTGTGCTGCACTTCCAAAAAGATGGTGGAGTATTTTGCTGTCCCCTGTGTCTCCTTCAGAGGAGACAGTAAAATTCTCCGAGGTGTAAAGTGACAGAAGTTTGAGAGAATATATCCTCTTCTATGCAGAGGGTTTGAAAATTGCTAGCTAATATTATTTCCATTATAATAGTTCTGCTGCTCTGAAACACCAGGTAGTGGCCAAGTGCCTTTCTCTCACCCTTAACCTGTGGTATCTTGTCTGAAATCCCTATAAAATCATTCTCTTCAGGGTGCAGACAGAACTGAGCGCTCTAGATCCATCAATTAAGGCAGGTTTTGCAATCCATAGGATTGAACACAGAATTATGGTTGGTCCTCACAGAGACATTTAATGCCAACTTCAATTTAGGAAAAGTCTGAATCTAGAACTTATCAGCAACATTCCAGACTGGTTCTTTCAGCTGCTGTCACACATGGGCAGCACAGTGCTCTGATCAACTACTTATATAGAGTCACAGTTAACTATAGGTGTTGCAAGAATTAGTGCTGTGCTCATGATCAGCATCACTTCTGTAGCACAGCCAAACAAAAAACAGTGTCCAAAACTCATAGGTTTATTTCATTATGATGCCAAAACAGCCTGCTTCATATCCAATGACCGTTTTTATGTCCAGACAATTTTTGGTGATTTTTTTCCGCTTGCCTTTCTGAGTTTCTGGCTCTATCACTGGTCACCAGATTTGGTATGGCCAGAGTTTGGAAAGGCTATTTTGCTCCTGACTTACATGCATTTCATTACTCGATTTTCTGTTCCATAAGTGTTGGGGGATGTCCAAGGTTGTGTCAGTTTTCAGTCTGTTTCATCAAAATGTTCTCATTTATAAGCCTGGCTTTTATGAAGCAGAGATGTATTTTTCTTTTATCAAGGCCCTCTGCTGTAACTCAGAGATGCTATTCACAGCACAGGCTGGGACTCAGCCTGCAGCATGACAGCCCTTTTATCTCTGCTGAGAGGTGAAAGGGATAATAAACAGCAATTGACTGATGGGTGTGATCAGGTACCTCTCATGAGTCTCCTTGTGGCAACATGATGTGTCTCCATTCTGCTCTTTTAATGCCACCTGCTGCAATGTCATTTGTGAATGGAGTAGGAGACCACTTACCTTCTAATCCTCCTTACTTAGCTTTTCCTTCTGGTTTTGTAGAAACTTTCCTGATAAGAGTTCTACTACTTTCCCCATCTAATGATTTTTTGCTTCCACTACTTTCTGCATTTATGAGTAGCAACCTATATTCCTACCTACATTTGCCTGCTGACCTTGAATTCAGGAAACTGCCTAAACAGGTGCTTAACTTGGAGGATAAGTTTAAATTTCATCAAGTTTAATGGGATTTAAGCATGTGCTTAAAGTGAAGCTGGATTTAAATGCCATAGCTGAATGAAGATATTCTGCATGCAGACTCTGCATGCACTGCCTTAGTGTAGATCCTGGCTGTCCCTTGAGAACGTTAGGCATGCCAGATACTTTTAGAAGTGGTTAATCTGGTGAAAGAATTCATCTTAGAGTCGTAACGAAACCACAAGTTTCCTTCACATTTGGTCTGCTACATTGATGCTGTTGGTCAGCTGCTTGTGCTGCAGGAGCATTTATGTGGAAAGTTTCAAAGTCTAGTGGTTGTATAGGTAAGAGAGCTACCCAGCTGCTCACACATAACAGTTGGGTGTGACTTCTCTTTCTTAATTCCATGCAAATAACTCCCTTTGTGAATACAGACTGGGCTTATGTACTAGCATTTTGAAAGTGGATGTTGTCAGGTGAAGACCACACCCTCCAAGACTCAAGAAATAGGCACAAGATGATAAAGCACATTACAACAAAACAAAGGCAAGAGGAACATGCATTCATATGACTTTTCTTTCTTGGGCAGGCAACACACTGAAAACTTTGAAACAGGAAGAAATACAGTGCCAATACACAGCACACTACCATATAAACGTAATATGGGACCTCTGCACCATTTATTCCTGCTTGCCGTGTGTTTTCGTAAGCAAGGCACAGCAATCTGAGTATATGCAAAGCAGTTGGTTTAAAAATGTAGTGTTTTGACATTTCATCATTTTCTCACCTTTTTTTTTAATATCCAAGGCAACTCATGAAATTAAATTTGCAAATATTTCACATGGCTCAGAATCGTATTTAAGGGATATATTGTTCACTTTCCTCTAAATGTGAGAATGATATCTCCATTACATCTCAGTTTAAGAGAGATGCTGAGGTGCTGGAACTTGTCCAGAGAAGGGCAACAAGGCTGGTGAAGGGCCTGGAACACAAACCCTATGAGGAGAGGCTGAGGGAGCTGGGGTTGTTTAACCTGGAGAAGAGGAGGCTCAGGGGGGACCTCATTGCTGTCTACAACTACCTGAAGGGAGGCTGTAGCCAGGTGGGGGTTGGTCTCTTCTCCCAGGCAACCAGCAACAGAACGAGGGGGCACAGTCTCAAGTTGTGCTGGGGGAAGTGTAGGCTGGATGTTAGGAGGAAGTTGTTGCCAGAGAGAGTGATTGGCATTGGAATGGGCTGCCCAGGGAGGTGCTGGAGGCACCGTCCCTGCAGGTGTTCAGGAAAAGACTTGATGAGGCACTTAGTGCCATGGTCTAGTTGACTGGATAGGGCTGGGTGCTAGGTTGGACTGGCTGATCTTGGAGGTCTCTTCCAACCTGGTTAATTCTATGATTCTATGATTCTACTTGGTCTTCAGTAAAGCCTTTTATGTGGAGCAGATGAGGGAGCTAGAGTTATTTAATCTGGAGAAAAGGAGGATGAAAGGAGACCAAAGACTGTAACAGGCCACCCAGGCAAGTGGTTGAATTGCCATCCCTGGGTGTATTTAAAAGCTGTCTAAGAGATGGTGCTCAAGGATATGGTGTAGTAGTGGCCCTGACACAATTAGATAGTGGTGGGACCTGCTGGTCTTAAAGGTGTCTTCCAACCATAGTGACTCTGTGATTCTATAATGTGCCCTTTGCATTCCTTAGTAAATGTTTGGGGAGGCCAGGTTCTCTCCATGTCTTGCCCAGGAAATCATCATGTAATGAACGTGATCGAAGCTCAAAGAAGCAAAATAATTAGAACATGAATTTACATGTGTAATTTCCATAAAGTACTTAAATGCATGAGATTTATTTTAATCTGTAGGTGTTCCAGTTTGAAAATAGCAAAGCATCTTCAAATTTAAAAAAAAAAAAAAAAGTAGGAAAAACCCCAGCCAACCCCCAATAAAAAAATTAGCCTGAGGGAGAAGGCCCTTCCAATGAAAATTCAATCACAGCAGCTGAATATTTTTTTTAAGAGCTGAACACACTAAAATCATCATTGTAATTGAAAAGTCAACTGCTTTGACTTCTTTTGCCCAGTCTTTAAAATGAATGCATCAATTACCATGCATGAATCTGGCTATTCATAGAGCACAAAGTTATGTTTGATACGGGAAGCTCGTGAAAGCAATCTGCTTGTTTTCCAACCTTACTCCAATTCACATGAATCATTTTTTTTTAGTCTGTTTCAAGAGACAGATTCTAGAACGACAGTTCAGTATCATCAGACTTAACCCTAACTTTGGCATTTTTTTTTTCATTTTCTGTTAGAGGCACAAGCCAGAAAAATATTCCACTTCTTGGCAGTTGATTAGAACCATTTACTCTAATTGTTGATGCTGCAATTATGTAGTTCTGTGTCAAATAATGCCTTCCAGATTCTTTCCTCATGGAAAGAACTGTGTGGCTGGAAATATCTCAGTGGACTTGCTTCGATCATGCTTATGATATTGGCAGATACACAGCCTTGATTCTGCATATGCTTGGCTTGAACAAAGCCTATGCAAACATAACTTGAAGAGAAATGTGTTCTTTTATAACATACTTGTGCGTTACTTGTACTCCAGTGACAAAGTGAGCTTCTCCGACCTCTAGGGCTACCATTGTGCAGGACCCAGGAGGACTTTACAGTTGAAAGTCCTGATGTAGGAAAGCATCTGATCAAGTGTTGTAGTCCCTAATTCCTTCTGTCACAATTCACACAGGGCACTTAAAGAGCATGTGAGAGGCTGAGCTTGGGAGTGAGTGTGTGAATGCTGAAGCTGCTGTCTGGACAGGCAGTTAGTCTGGCTGCTGAAGGATAGCGTGATTTCACTGCTGTGCCTGGGCATGCTCTGGACTACCGTGGAGAAAGGAGCAGGGCTTTCCCTCCTTGAAAACATTGAGAATCATGTTTTTCCTTCTTTCTCTTTCATGACAAGTGTTCTGAAAATGAAGTACTGAAACCACTTAAAATATCTACTCAAGAGAATGTCCAATATTTTCAAAGTCCACTGTTTTTTTTTTTTTGTTCAGGCCAAAACTACTCAACAAGTTTGTCCTGAGCTAGCAATTAGCTTCAGTTGTCCCAGAACCACATTCTTTGGCAAATAACTGCATTGGCTATAAACAGTGTCACTGAACTGTGATGGAAGTGATGCATATGATAAAAAGTCTTTGTAAAATTTGAACTGCAGTTTGACCATTGAGTGGAAGAAGAACCATTGTTGAGTGCTCCAGTGGCTGTTGTAAATGCCTTCTGGCAGGTCTGTAGTTCCCCAGATGATGTGGACCTACAGACAAACCTTAGGATGACAAACATCCATTCATTCTGGATAAGGCTAAGTAAAGCAGACTGTTAGTGAGTTGAGCATCATGGGGAGACCAGCTGGCAAAGTTGGTTAATATGCTGAGTAACTTTTTATGAAGCACTGGCACTCATAGTGCTGTCAGCAGCTCAGGGTAGGTAGGTCAAGAGGTGTTTTTCTACAATTTTGATAAGACCATTATCAATATTAGATCTAAAAGACATCTTTTGAGGACTGCCTGAAGGGAGGTTGTAGCCAGGTGGGGATTGGTCTCTTCTCCCAGGCAACCAGCAATAGAACAAGGGGACACAGTCTTAAGTTGTGCCAGGGAAGTATAGGCTGGATGTTAGGAGGATGTTCTTCACAGAGAGAGTGATTGCCATTGGAATGGGCTGCCCAGGGAGGTGGTGGAGTTGCTGACCCTGGAGGTGTTCAAGAAAAGACTGGGTGAGGCACTTAGTGCCATGGTCTAGATGACTGGATAGGGCTGGGTGCTAGGTTGGACTGGCTGATCTTGGAGATCTCTTCTAACCTGATTGATTCTGTGATTCTGTTTTCCACATCATGCAGGGAAGTTCAGATTTTCTGAAGTCTATCTGCATATTTTTCACCTGCTATTTAGGTTTCCTACAACTCTGAATTACACTGGGAAGTCTTGCAGTTGACTAACCTACATTGAGCATGCAGATCATTGGGTTTGCATACCGTAAGACAAGGATTTGTGCCTACAGTAGGTGAAGGCATAAATAGCCGAATGAAACTTCTCAGAAAAAAATAAAAATTAAAGGAAAAAAGTCTCATGCCTACAAAAATCCATACAGTTGTTTCTTACCTTTCATGTAGTCTTCATTGAAGACAGTGGGGATGTAGCGTTCAGTAAGTCTGCACAGAGATTAAAGTTCACACCTGTGGTGTTACTTTCAAAATCAAACTGAGAGCATTATTACAAAAAAAACAGCAACATTTATGGTTGCTAAGTGACAACAACACAGGTACCAGGAGTGTCCTTTGTTAAACTTAAGTACTGAAATATTTAGTACTTAAAGAAAATACAAATCTTGGTTACTCTGAAGTCTAGGCAGAATTTCCTACTTTCCCCTTCCTGTTCTCTGACCCATTCCTTTTTCTTTTCCATTTTCCTCTTCTTTTTTTTTTTTTTGAATGCCAGATCATTAAAAAAAAAGTACTGACATAAATAACATTTGTTTGTTCCCTCTCCTCGTAACTAATTTGCACTTTACAAGCCAAATAAAATTTTCAGTTAAATTTTCTTGCTTGTTAAAATAGAATTCTGTATGGGATACTGGTTGCAGCTTTATGAGTGAAAAGATCAATCCTCTGTCAACACAGCCATTCAGTGTAGGGAGAGATTTCACAGTATGGGACAGGCTTCCCTCAAGTAGACCCCATCTATATTTCATAAAGGAACAGAGATGTCTGCCTGCTCAGAGGTCAGCACACAAAGGTAATGGACTTCCCATGAGGGAAAGTAGGGAGATGAGGGAGAGAAGTGTATGCAGCAAGGAAGAGGTGGGAGTAGCACGTTGTGCCACACCTGGGTGCGCTTGGCATGGCATTTGGCTGCAGCTGTCTGGCACACAGGCATCTGCATGGACTCAGACTGGCTACAGCACCCTGACACTTCTGTGGGTGACAGGAGAGAGCGGAGAAGTCCTTGGCTGTGGAGAAGAAGGATTAAGGGGCAAAGATACAAAGGCAACCAAACTGCCTTAATGTCAGAGCTCCTTCTTGAGAAATGCAAGAACACTTTGCGCAGAAATGTTTTAACAAAGGACTTCTGGTCTCTTCCAACCTGGTTAATTCTGTGATTCTGTGGTTCTGTAGACAGTTACAGTACATTGTGAGAAGATCAAGTCAGATGCAGCCTAAGAGAAGAAGGGTTAGTTTAAACATTTATCTTTTAGTTGATGCAGTCTCTTGAGGTGATAGAATTGAAGAAGTAGGTGCTCCATGGAGTTGTGTGTTATGAGCTGGAAAACTCCAGTACCTTCCAAGGCTGGGCCCAAAACACAGATCCTTTTAGAAGAGCTGCCCTATTCTATTGGACTAATGCTGCGTATAAAACTTAATTTCTCTTTTATTGGATCCCAGCTAATTGCAAATGATTGTTGGGAAAGTCACAGGCCACCAAGGTAATTCAGCACACATGTTTCACCAAGTTTTTCACATATGTCTGGCAAGCCTTTCATAGTAGGAGAGGGCTTCAGGATTTTTTTCCTGGGCCTTAAATCATTCATTAAATTCTGTCAAATCCTATCAATGATTGGTTCCCTCTCTGTTTCCACTTTTGCTTATGTTTTTTTAAATTGAACAGTACCCTTTGTGTCTTGTAACATGACCTGCTTAAATGTTTTGAAACTCAGGATTTCCAGTTTGCAAGAAGCTGTGATAATGTGTAATTTTGTGTCATTCTGCCTTGAAGACTTAGTCCAATCGAAGTGAAAGGAGTCTTGCCCTCTATGTTGGTGGAAGCAGGACAGTCTTTGTTTAAACACTGTGTAACCTATAGAGTGCTTTAGATATGAGTGAAGATAGTTGTGATGATGATGGCAGAGTCCATTTCTGTAAAATCTCTGAGTTAAGCTTATATTGCCAATTCAGTGTTTTGTGGCTTTTGTTTTTTCAAAGTGATAAGCATTTTATTCTCACGGGTTTTATCCATTAAAGTAACTGAGAACTCCTTTGCTGTCTTTGTTGCCATTGTGTTTAGTCCTCCAGAGAAAATATTCTGGTATAGCTTTGCTAAGTATTTAGATTTCACTGTAGTACTTCTAAGATACAATCTCATGTTGTTGGAAATGTCTTTCTCTGAATGTATTGAGCTTTAGAATCATAGAATCAACCAAGTTGGAAGAGACCTCCAAGATTTTCCAGTCCAACCTAGCACCCAGCCCTATCCAGTCATCTAGACCACGGCATTAAATGCCTCATCCAGTCTTTTCTTGAACACCTCCAGGGACGGCGACTCCACCACCTCCCTGGGCAGCCCATTCCAATGGCAAATCACTCTCTCTGGGAAGAACTTCCTCCTATCATCCAGCCTACACTTCCCTTGTTCTGTTGCTGGTTGCCTGGCAGAAGAGACCAACTCCCACCTGGCTACAACCTCCCTTCAGGTAGTTGTAGACAGCAATGAGGTCCCCCCTGAGCCTCATCTTCTCCTCTTCTTTAGAAATGTGGTCATATGAAAATCAGATCAGGTGGGACTTTATCAATGTGGCTTTTCTTAAGTGTTGGAAATACTCAGTGTTTTCTCATCAAGCTTTACAGATCCAAGTTATGCAGCTACTTTTTAGCTGAGTTCACAGGCATTTTTAATTCTGGTAGCGAAAGTTTACTTTATAAATGGCTTGAATAATGCCAAAGGTAGAAAGTTGTCAACCAGCAGTTCCTAATTCAGAACCAAAGCCCTTTCTCTTACACAGAAGATCCTGCATGAACACCACTGCAGATAAAGGGTAAGGCTCCCAGACATGAGATCTATCAGAAGAGAGGAATGAGGCGTTTCATTGCTAGAGAAATGAGTGAGCTGTTTGTAGCACATCATCATCCTGTGATTTGAGACCCAGACCCTGCTCTTCAGAAAGGCCAAGAAATCTGCAGTCATTTTTGGTTATTATTTCCTCTCACCTGTTTACTCTGCTCTTCAAAAACCTGATAAATATTTTTAGTTTAATCATGTAGCTGACATTCAAGACAGACCAGTGTTAGTTTGAAACAGTGATTTTTTTTCTTTTTCTGACAAGGTTGTGTGGCATTACTGGGTCTTAGAGACAGCCAGAAATACCAGAGTATCACAGAAACGTGTGAATTTTACACTGCTTGGACCACAAAACCCAGCCTTGGCAGTGTTCCTGGGAGATGTTACTGTCACATTCTCCCAAAAGCTTATTTTCTATATATTTTAGTCTTACTGAAAACCACTTTTTCAGTGATTATTATTTTCATGTCTTCAGTATTTATAAGGGCAATGTAAATGTATTCTTCTGTTCTAGATAGAGAACAAAAAAGAAAGAAAAGAAAGTAAAAGAAAAGCAAGCTGCCAATGCAGCAGTAATTTGCCTTTACTGTATATTTATACAGCACACATTTAGTGTTTGGGATGGGATTGGCATCTCCAGCAACCTGAATTTCTTAATTTTTGACAAAGAGCAATCATAATTAGTGCATTGCTCCATCAGCCCTCACCTCATTGCTCTTCTCACTGTTCCTTGTCACCTACAGGTGAGCGTGGCAGAGGACAAGAGGTCCCTGCTGCAGACAGGGCAATTACTTCAGTTTTCACTGTTTATTCTGGGAGATACCTGGCACAAATTGAGACAAGCTAAGTAGACCAAAGATTTTTTGTATGTCTATTGTTTCTTTTACATTTCCTTTCATCCCCACCGCTGAGGAATTTGCCTTTGGTGGAAGACAGCTGTCTAAATGGAAGGAGGCTGATTGGTGCTGGAGAAAAAGAGCAATGGGAAATCTCTGGTTTTTTTGCTGTTGTTCAGGTACTGAACTATGAGTTCATAATTGTCATAAAGACATACCAAAATTCTGAGGGTTTCTGCTTGTGTCTGTCTGCTGAGGTGGGGGTGGGGATATTCCTCTGCATGTATCTTATCATGGTCAAAGGGTGGCAGATCTCAGTTATTAAGAGTGATCTGGATTAGTCCTGGTCTTTCTGGGTCACTAAGTTTCAAGCATAGATATTTCACATCTGTTTCTTATTCACAGCCACGAACAAAGTACAATACCAAAGGAGTCCCAATTTTAGATGTGCGTCTGGTCCTTTAAGGAATTCAGCTAGCTACTTAGAGAGGGAAAAAAAAAAGTGCAGCTATACCTCCTATTCAAATGTGCAGATTAGGCAAAAGCCCAGAGGTGAAAGGTCAAATAAAGCAGTTGAAAGCATTTTCTATAGACTTCCTGGTCATGGAGGGGAAAAAAAGAGCATGCAGTCCTCCAAAGCATGCTATAAAAGCCAGAAGAGTGTGAGAGACACTTTAATAGGTTCCATTCTTGATGAAATTCTTGAAGCAGCCTCACTTAATATGGTGTAGAAATCCAGTATGCCAGACATATTTGCTGTGTGCAATGCCCATCAATCTGTGGATGGTGGGTCCTTGAAGAAGTCTGTTCTGTAATGATCAGTTCAAACTTTTGTAGCTTGGTTAAAATTGCCTAAAACATTTGGAAGGAAGTGCTGAAAAATGTTGGTCTTTACCCTCACAGTTACTTCTTTTTTCTTTGCAGAGAGGTTGCTTTTTTGACATGGTTTGGTTTGGAGTTCTTTTGCTTTTCTGGATTGTTTTTATTTGTTTGTTTTTTGCATATATGTCCTGTGATATCATTGTCACTTGACCAACTTTGAATTAGCACCCAAGATAAACCAAATAGCTTTTGTGTCAGTGGCAACTTTCAGTTGAAGTTTTCAACACGCTTTAATTATTAAAGCTTCTTTGACATTTGGTGGCACAACTGTTCACATTTTGGAAATGGGAAAAAATAAGAATAAAAGTAAAGTTTATGTGAGACTCATCTCACATGTCCAGTTATACAAAAGCTGTGTGTCTCAGGTGTTCATACTGGTTTTCTTTGTAGGTAAGTAATGGGGAGAGAGAAGTACTGTAGAGGTGTGATACATTTCACCTCTTATGTAACTGTTGTAGTTACTTGATGATGATGAAGATAGTTGTATTCCGGACTGCAGAAAGCATCTTGGAGTAGGAGCTTAGTCTTGACACCTACATTTAAAACTGCTGAAGCCTGATGAAGTGAATCCCACTTCAGCAGATAGTGATTCAATTCCTTGTCTGCAAATGAGTGTCAGCGTTTCCCTGCTCCGAAGTACATGTTGACTTTTGCAAGTAACTCCAGTATCAGTGTAATAGTGACTGTGCCAATGTAATTCATGTAAATGTAGCTCCCATTTCAGCTCTCAAAAACGGAGGGACTGTGGCTGGTCTCCAAAGACAATCAGAGCAGAAAAAGTGGACAGAGACAGCGGTGTAGTCGCTAAAATTATTTAGGCTGATAGACAAACAGCTTGTGTCATAGGGATTCAGAGTCAATAATTGAAGTACTTTGACTTTCACTTTGAAAAATCTCAGCATTTAGTTTCTGTTACCCTTTGCCCGTTGGGAAACAGTCCATTATGGATTGCTGTTCCATGAAATAAAGTTGTTGCCTCCACTGTCAGGCTCTCTCCCAACTCTTCAGTGGTATCAGCAACTGAATTCATTACTATGAAGAAAGGTGAGGCTGAGGGAAAGATGAGACGGGACTAATTGGCTGAATGTGTTGGAGCATCTGAAGGCAGTGTGTGGGGTGATGGATAGGAAAGGTGCGAGAGTGGAAGCAAAGGTGAGAGCGTGGGAAGACGTTGAAGTCTAACCAGCCCTGAGGGTAGACCCGGCAGTGGATGCCACTGCAGCAGAAAGAAATCTTTTTTAACCGCTTCTGTTACAGCACTCTTTTTATTAGAAGAAGAGGTTTCTGGCTTTCCAAGAGCTGTGCATCGCCTGGTGTTGGAGGTAACAAGGCAGCCAGGCGAGGCAGCAGCGCTCCTTTTGCGGGGCGTGGAGCACCCTCTAGTGACCGCTGGGGCCGAGCTGGCCGCAGCGCCCGGGGCCGCTCCCGGCGCACGGCGCCGTCTGGGCAAACGTCGAAGGGCAGTTCCCCCTCTCTTCGCCGCGGTACAAGACGCCGTAGCAAGGCAAATGAGAAGCACAGGAGCTTGGAAACAGTGCTTTAGGAAAGGGTGCCTTTTGTGAGGTATGCGCTGTGCTGCCCCAGTGGCCACGTAGTGGTAATTAGTATTAGTTACTGGGCTTTGCATGGGCTGCTTGCTGGGACACTGTAAGTGGAATTTGGCTAAAGCAAATGTCCCACTCCACTCAGAATCCATCCCCCCGTAGCTGACTTCCGTATTTCCAACCATGGGTCAATGGGCATGAGCCCACTCCAGAACTGGACCACATTTTTCCCAGGGCAAAGCTTGTCTTGAGCCCTCAGACCTGGTGCTGCATCAAACCCACTGAGATGTGGAAGGAGGACGTGGGCTTTCATCAGCCCTGAATGCCCAGCAGTCCTGAGGATGGAGGATGAGAGAACACCACCTGAGCTCCAGGACCCCTTAGCATGTCGGGACAGGTTGTGAAACTGCTTTCTTCTGAGCATCCCTGACTGTTCCCCTGCTAAAAGCTTGTTTGTGAGAGCTTGCTTTGTTGTGAGGGGAGAATTTCCCCTCTCTCTGTGAGCAGGTTTACTGACATTTTCTGTCAGATGTACTGACAGCTGAAAGCTGTCAATTAAAAGGGAAGAAGTCCAGCTGAAGTGCTCCCTTAGTAGCGAGCGTCTTTTGTCCTCAAACACCAAGCTGAGTATGGGCAAACTGATGTTTGGACTTACATTTAAACAAAATGCTGCATTGTTTTGAAGGGAGTAAGACCTTTACAGATGTGTTCTCATGTGCCATGAAGTACCATTAATTTCCTGAATTGATTTTCATTAGTGGTCTGATTCTACCTAGAGGAAAACTCCGTTATTCCTTTAATGTTAGTAAGAGAAGAGCTCACTTTATCTCCTTTCCTTTTTCCCTCTCCCTCTCCCTCTGTCTCTTTCTCTCCCTTTCCTGTCATCCTAATGCTCTAGCAGATATGATATGAAAATAATCCAAAGTCAGGATTGGTTTTTAGAGTTAGTCACTGTGTTTCAAGTAGCATGAGGAATGGTCTCTTTGGAAATATGTGTGTTTAGGTGAGTACATGCATATTGAACGTATGTCTAGTGTATTCTGGAAAGGATGCAACAAGCAAAACAACTTTTTCCTCTTGAGATTCATCATCTTTTTCTTATGACCTAATCTCATTGCTTCTTTTGCATGGTCGGACCAAATCTTTAGGTCTGTACAGGGCCCTGTTTGGTTTAAGCAGGCTTGGATGAGATCTTTTGTCTCCAGTTTTGAAAACTCTTCCCTAAAGAGAGAGCTCTGTAGTCCTAAAGGTGGAAGGCACTTAAAGCAGTGTTTAAGCCTGCCTTTATTCAGGAAAGAACTTAAGCACAGCTATAATTCCAGAGCATGTGCAAAACCCCTATTCTGATCAAGAAACATAAGCACGTGTGTAATGGTAACACGAGGTAGTGGTTTCTTCTCTCTGGTTTCTAGATGCAGGCTTCAGTGTAGATGCAAAGTCCAATGGAAAGGAGTCTGGACAAATCAATATGGCAAGAGAGAAGATATGGAAGGAAGGGATTGTTAGGTGATTTACGTGGATTTTTGATACAGTTTTGTGTTTTCATTCTGTTCATTGACCAAGCTGCATGTTTTCAAACTCACATAACATTATTTCAGACAACAGCACATAGTTGCCTAAAATAACAAAAACATATTTTCTTGCCATTTAACTTTAGTGAAATGCAGAAAAGAGAAAAGTAGTAGAAGTATTTCTACTTTTTTTTTCTTTTTTTTCTTCTGCAACTGGATGATGGTGATTTGTATCCCAGTATTTTACTTTCTTTACAATACCAAGACACTATCTGGCAATTTGATCTGCATAAGCCCTTAGAAATCTGCCTTTGGCTATTAGCTTGAAAGTCAAATAAACTTCATTGAATTCTTTGGCATAGAATGTGTACCAATTTAAGGTGGCAAAACCCTTTCCAGGCTGTGGGCTCTAAAACTTACATAATATTATTAATAATATTATCTATAATAATAATAATCAGCAATATATTAGTACAATAATAGTAAAATTGTAATAATATATAACAGTAATACTATTATTATTATTATTAATAATAAATTTTTAAAGGCTCAGCCGAGTCTGATACTTCCCTCATTGTATGTCCAAAATCCCTATATAAATTGAGAGGAGCCATGTCTATGTGGAGGCAGGATGGAAAGGAATCATTATTAAAACCTGCTTGTGAATGAATTTGTTAGATCCCGTCCACTGGAGAGGAGAAACTGACACTTCAACTCTCTCAAGGTACTGGAGAAAACCCCAAAATATCAGAGGCTTAACTGCAGTGGAAGTCACCCAACTGAAACATTATACAATGCTTTGAAATTTCAAGAAAAAGGTTCTAATGTTTTGCCTGTCTTGTTCATTGTTTGGAGATTAAAAGGGAGGAAATCAACATCCCCATGAAATACAATTAACTGTAAATTGCTTTCTTTTCATACTGTTTGTAATGAAAATAGGAATGTTGCCAGAAGTTACCTACTCTGCAGAAGCACAGTAATTCAGTGGATTTGGACTGCAAGAAAACGTTTCACAGTGCAACACTGGATTTCTTTGTGCACCAAGAATATAAGCTACAGCAATGCAGTGTTGACTCTCCATTACTCTGAAGAGAACAGAAGTCATCCTTACAGTGAAAGAAACTAGAGCTCCCTAAAGTGAACTATAAAATCAAGCTGAACTTGTGCAGGGAGTTGATGCTGCTGCACTTCAGGATCCAGGGCAGAGAGAAAAAGCAGGGTTTCCCTTTTCAAGTTTCCCTATCAGTATTTGGAGCTGGCCAGAGGCTTGCTCAGACCCTTTGACTGACAGAACCTCAAGGCATATGAGGCAAATGGACTACTTGAGATAGGCTCATCTGGGTGACACACCACCAAAATGAAATTGGTTCTTCCAGGGGTAGCTTTTTCAGATCCCTATTACACTGGTGCTATTGTGTCCAGGGGTCTTCAGCTCTGTGGTCCCCTTGGAGCAACTAGAAATGGGATTTCCTGGAACCTGGTAGGTGGCAGAGTCATTCCCATGAGCAGGGTTGGGTGGACAAGCCTTACCTTTGCCTTGCCTTGGGGGGAAATGGAGCAATGCTTGCAGGACAAATGACCAAGGTCCAGCCTGCAGCAGTTCAGTGTACTCCAAACATATCTCTGAAGAAGTACATGGCCATGTTTCACCTTCTTCAAGTCAGGATAGGAGTGGAAGAGTGCACAGGGACTTACTGCTGTCATTGTGTACCATTTGGAAAAAATGCTTCCTGAATGCCAGGAGTCATCACCACCTCCAGAACACTTCCAGTTTTTTTCTCCTAAGGAGCAGGAGAGGAAAACATGGGGAGAAGATGAGGTCATCAGTTTCTACTAAACAATGCTCTGACAAGCCCTCACTGTCTCTTGTTCTTTTTATCATGTAAGAGTTCTTGGTCAGAGGGCAGGACCTTAGTACAGCAGGAATTATCTATTCAGTGCTGCAGTGCTTTCAAGCAATGTGTCTGTGGCTTCATGTTATTATAGGAAGCATTGGGAAACCATAAACAAGTTACAGTAGGACTGACTCCTAAAATTTACCAGGTGATTGGAAAATTAATACATTGACCTCTTTTGCTTTCCCCTCAATTTTTGGCGGTCGTATTTTCAAGCTTTCAAAATATCCTGACACCAGCAACTGTGTCTTTTACAAAAGACATACAATGTTGTGAGTTATCTGAGCAAGAGAGTTGTGCCAATACTGGATTCTGAGTGGCTGTTTACGTGTGGACTTCTACACTAACTGGTACTGAGGAGACTTTAAAAAAAATTATTTTATTTTGTGGTTTTATTGTTGGTTTGGTTTTAATTTTTTTTTGTTTGTTTGTTTTAAAGCATAGTGCTCCTAAGCCTGAGACAAGGGACAGTATTTTGCTTGCACAGGTGGTAGTTTTGGGGTGCACTGTGACTGCCAAGTGCTACAAAAAGATGAATGAAAATATGACACTTGAAAAAAAAATTACTATCACACTCCAACTGGGAAGGGACTTGCTAGTGAAACCATCTCATTTTTATGCATGGATAGAGCTGCAAAGTAAAAGAAGAGTGTGGAAAATTGAAGTCTGTTTATGGCCTCTAGACATTTGCTTTTGAAATGTGTGTCTTTTTGTGACTTCCCTTCCTTGGCAAGAAAAAAGACACCAAAAAAGAATTTATTGTCTTAATCTAGTTGCTTCTTCTTAAAAGAAAAAAAAAAAAAAAAAAAGACAAAGTGATGTATTAGGCTAGAAAGTGTCTATAACCTAGGAGTGAGGTTAATAGATAAATATAGTTGCGGTGTGAGTGGGGCTAGACTTCATTAACGTATTTGGAGCTACACCCGCTTGTACCAAGTCTGGCTTGGGCCCTGAATCAGCAATTCCCCAGTGAATAGACTGCATGAAACTAGTGCCGAATTTGGCCCATTTCATCTGACATCTGCATCCTGCCTCGAAGTGGCATGTCACACTTACTGCACATCAGATCACACCTGCCCAGGCGGTCGCAGGCAATTGACTCTTTTGTAAAAAAAAAAAAAAAAAAAAAAAATTTTTTAAAAATGCAGTCACATATCATCAAGAAAAACAACATTGTTTTAGGACTCTTATCTCTTCACTCCCAAATATCCTGTTTCTTCGAGCTGCAGTGGCCAGGACCAATAGAAACCTCTTCCTGCCATTGGCTGACTTCATTTCCCAGAGTTAGCACAATCTCATCCGCTCTAAACAACCTCATCAAAACTTCTTTCTGGTCAGAGCGAAGCAATAATTATTATTAGCAATTATTAGCGATCAATAATCTTGATCACATTATGGCAAGCACTATTAAGGTAAGAAAGGGGTACCTTTTTTTGTTGGAATTTTTTTTCAGTGCCGTGCTTTTTGGTTTCCTTTATCAACCTAGATAAGTTAGAATTGGGCAACACCCCCACTGCCACAATAGAGGACAACAAGATTTCCTTTGTACTGCCTAGTAAATTTCCTTTTTCCTACTCCAACCATCCGCAAGGCTTAAAAACTTCAAACTCGGAAAAAAAATTGGGTTTTTTAAATTCAGTCTTCAGTGCTGTGGATTGCATAGGCGAAGCCCTTTTAGGGGAGCTTCTGAAATTTCTTGTAGCTATCATTCTGACAACTTGGATGTGTTTGCGAACTGCCCTAAGGGGAGAGGGTGCGCACTGGAAGGAGAAAAAGGGGTCCTGAGAGCGCTTCTGGATACCTTTAAATGTTTCTCTTCTTGATGGGGACACAAGTGGGAATGAGAGGAACCGGCTCTTGTTTCTCTCTCATACAGGTGTTAATTATGTGCTTTTCTAGAAACTCTTATGCTTATGCTCAGAGTCTTTTTCAATGTTATTTTAATGGTGGTGGCAAGATCGCATGGGTGTGTTCTTAATTTGTTTCAATCTTTTGGACAATAAAATTCCCTTACTGGCTTATAAATTGATCTCAGTGCATGGTTTGTTTGGGCTTTTTTTCCCTTTATTTAAGAAGGGCTTTGCTGAGTTTTTCGTGTTGTGCCACTTAGAAAGCTGAATAAATGTATTTGCCTGTCTGTCTAGTTTTTGCTTCTCTGTATGTTGCAATAGAGAGCAGTTGCAGATACAGCAATAGCTGTGATTAATTGCAGAAGTATAACTGTAAAGGCTTTGTGATAGTGAAACTAATTTTACGTGAAGAACATAGCAGCATGTGCAGTGAGGATTCTGCAGCGTTGTGTTATCGGCTTTGGGATCAAGGTATTTGCTTTTTTTGTGTTACTGTGTATTTCTTTACTTTTCCAATTACACCAGAGATTTAGTAAGAGAGATGGGATAGCTGTGGAGAATGCTCATTAGCAAAGTGGAGCTGCAGTTTGATTTCTCAGTAACTTCTGCTTAGAGGTTTGCGTTTCAGAGATATTGAATGGTTTCTTTTCTTACGGTTTTTGAAATGCAAAAGTCTCATCCGAAGGCATTGCCATTAAAAAGACTCTCCTTTTTTGCAATCAGTGATGCTTTCAGGAGGTCATCTATAGAGACAAAGATCTGTATTTGAGGCCCATATCTAGTATATGCTGAGCGACTCCTGAATTCCCTTTGGTTTTGCTGCACGTTTCAGAGCACACAGGACATGACAGGTGCTCTATGAAAATCCTGAGGTTCGGGGAGTCATGTTTTGCTTTGCTAACATAAGGGTATGTGCCGAGATAACAACACTGGGTTTTGCATCTGTTAGTCAGAGCGCGCTGTTAATGTTGATGGGAGATACTTTTTCCAAACAGATAGTAGTGAGATCAGATATGCATTTTGAGCTCTTACTGGTTTGGTTGGTTTTTTGTTGTTGTTATTTTGTATGGGCTGATTTATAGTGAGATAAATGATTGTAAACAATATATATTTTAAAAAATTATTTTGCTTTCACCTTATATCCACAGACGTTACAAACAGCTCTGTGCAGCTGTGTATTTTATAGACAGGGAGTGCAATGAAGTCAACAAATCCTCCTGAGTGAAGTGATGTACTTGCAGGGGGAAATAGGCACCCCAAAACATGGAGGATTTTGGTGCCCAGAGTGTTAGGGAGGCCTCATATACCAAAGCAAGCATTTTAGTTATGTGAGTGCAAAATGTAATGTTACTGGAAAGAAATTTCAGATGCTTTGTACTGTAGATGCAGGAAATGTACTCTGCTGTGAAGCTAAGCCAGTCCGAGGAGATTCAATTCCTCTTCTATTCTGAGTACATAAGTCATTTAAATGAGAGATTTCTGAAATATATTCCTACTGAGGGACAAATGAGTGTTTGTGCTCTTACTAAACAGCTATGTTTAGCAAATGTTCTTGGTCAACTTCAAGGTAATGGCCTGTGTTGTCTGCTAGAAAAGGTTAACCCAGCTGTTGCAACTCAGGTGAAAGAAAGGTAGAGAGCTGTATCTGGAGCCTGTGTGCTGGGAATTCCCTCTTTTCTTTATGGAAGCTGTGGAGTCCTTGGATGTGAAACCCGGGTTGTGAATCACTTTGTATCTGTTCATAACCGGGCAGAAATTCCTCTAAATATAGACAAATGCAAAGGTGGCTTTCCAGTAAGGCTGTCTGATTCACCCTTCCCACCCAGCACACAGTCCCTCCGGGACACTCAGGGCTCACAAGAAATCAGGTTGGCTTGACTGGTACTAACTGGTATCTGTGCAGGCGAGCGTTGGTGTCAGTTGTCTGGCACTGGGTTAAACATCACAGTCGTAGCTTTACTGGGAGATATGTTTCTTCTTGTCCCCTGCCCCTCCTGCTTCCCCCTTGCCCTCCATGAGAGGGAAAGTGCCTTGGCAGAAGGTTTCTCCTAAGAAGAAGGGTGCACCAGTGACTTTTCCCCTACGCTTTAATTCTGACTTCTATGCTGTAAGAGCAGCCACCCTAACTCAGTCCAGGGAGTTCTCCCCCTGTCTGCAAGCAGATCTGGCTCTCCTGGAGTGTAGCATAAGCAGGTATAGAGAGAAGGCTGGTGGGAGAAGGTGTACATCTCCACAGCCAAGGTTTCGATCTGATTATGCAGTCAGGGAGCTGATATTTGCACTGCATCCACCTCCTTATATGTGGAGCACATGTGGCTAACCATACTGGTTATTTGGCATTTGAATGATATTTTTTTTTTTCATTTGGAGATAATCTCCTTGTAGTCAGGATTTCAGAGATGAGGTGACACGTTTCCTTCTGGCACAAATAGTATCTGACAGCTATGCGCAGTAGCACAGCAGTGCAAAGTACTGAAGTCGAAGGCTATCAAATTAGCACTGCTAATTATAACCATCCCACTAGTTACTATAAATACAGTAATAGAAAATATCAAAGGCTTCTGAATTAGGCATCTGTCTGTTTTGGTTTTAATAGAATGGAACAAAAAATATTTAAGTCTTGCTTCAGGATGAAGTAAAAATACTTGTCCTGAAGGTATTTTTTTTTCTAATATCCTATAATGGAGGAAAGAACATCAAATTAAGAAAAAAACAAAATAATTAGAATTCTAATTCCTTGTCATGTACCAAGCCTTGTTGTATTTCTCTCCCTGCTCTGACAATGCAGTTACACTTAGAAAAGCTCTTCAGTCTTGACTTTACAATGACTTACTCCTTATACTTGTGGATATTCTTTTACTCTAATTTATTTCTAAATGTGCACATACCCACTTTCCACTCTTGTTTTCCAATGTACTGTTCACAGGGAACTTAGGATTCTTGGAAGAAAAAGTCTGTGTATCTGATAAAGGACGGGAGAAATCTTTGTGGGTTCTAAGGCTTGAAAGATTATGGATATACTGATTAAATCAGTGGCAAGATTTTTATTCTGTGAGGAATCTTAGTCTGTACTTCTGTCTATAGCATTCCTTTTTTCTCACTTTCTTTACTTCTAAAGACAAGGAAAGCTGGAGACAGTAAAAAAAAAACAAACCCAAAACCAAACAAAAACCCCAAACCTGTTCTTGGCATATGGAAACATTTAAGTCTTTGTTTAGAGGACTGCATCTGCACTGAATTGCATAGAACTAGTAGAGTAATTTGTACTTCTGTCCCCTTTAAAAAAAGTATAAAGATTATTCTCTTTTTGTTCTCATCTCAGTTAGCAAAGGATCAAGTAGGATATTTAACTTTAGGCCTGTAAATGCTTCTATTGACTTTGGTGGTAGGACACAACCCTCTTACAGCTAAGCGTAGACCTGAGTGCTCTGAAGCATCAAAAGCAAGAACAGCAGGAGTGCCTTGAACCATTTAGCCTGATCTTGCACTCCTTAATTCAAAGTTTCCACCAATTTAGTGAAGATTTTGTTCCTGTAAAGGCAGTAGATTCAGACCTGTAATTATTTCCAGGTAAAATAGTGTTTCTGACTTGAATACAAATGGATCATTTTAAGGAAAAACAGTCATATGAGAATAGAATAAGATATTTGGGGGAGGGGTTCATGTTAGTTTCTTTTGCTTTTAGTCAGCTGTCCTTTAAGTCAATCTGGTTTCTGGCTACATGTGCCAAAATGAAGTCTAATAGAAGGATTTTTCTTTCTAGAATTAAGTCTTCAGGCAAGGAACAACAGCTGGAAAATGCATGTTTGACTGTCGGAATTGGTTTGTTTGTTTCTTTGTTTGTTTCTTCACAAGAACTCTGTTATCTCTTATCAAATTGTTCTTCAGCAAGTTCCATGAGTTACAAAAAGCCTTTCAGAAATAGTTTTTAAAAGCCCAAGTGCTCATGGAAGAATGGCTTGTTGAAAGATAAATGCTGTAGTTTTGATAAATGCGAATGCCAAAAGGGATTGTTTATTTCCCAAGTGACAGCCTGTAATCCAGTGCAAATATATAGTGCTGTTCACTTAAAAAGAAGTAGGCTTCATAGTGCAAATTTCTGAATCAAGCCATCAGAGTTATTTTGAACATCAGCAAAATGGAGAAAACAAAACCTGGGTTTGTACCATTTGCATTATCAATATTAACAAAGGTGATACAGTAGATTTTCACATGCAGTGCCAAACCTTGTCAAGTTAACAAAAACCTTTTCATTCACTACAGTGTGGTTTCTATTCAGGTTCCTCATTAACTGTTAAAAAAATTCTTTTGGTAGATGATTATACAGTAGAGAAATAGTAGCAGCTTTTCACAGTGTCAGTAGTGAAAAGGCAATGGTTGGACAAAATGGTATGTGTCCCACTAGTCATCTTGCTATCCTTAATATATATTTGTGTATTATAGAAGAAACTTTGGCAATGGTAGAAAAACTTCAAGGCATTGCTATGCAAAAGATATTAATATTTTTCTTAAAGGATTAATGTGTCTTTATGCTTGAAGGAGTTATTTGAATGTTCTGCAATTGGATAGTGCTGGTTCTTCAATTTATTCTCACCACCCCCTTAAAAGAAGGACTGTGTAATCCTCTAAGCAGCTCATCACAGCAAGCTGAGGGAGAAGTTCCAGGAAATCTGATTGCAAGTCATTATCAGAAGGAAATTACTTCTGCTGTCTTTGGGAGAGTTTTCCTTGGGTACTGGGTTACTTATTTTAACTATGCCCATAATCACCTTTTTAGATTAGACATTGTTTTCAGGAAAGGAATATTAGTGCATAAAAAACAAAGAATAGAGTTTTTTAATAACTATCTTGTACAAACCAGAGATTAATCCTTCTGGTGTCATGTCATAAATGGAATTTGTTTAAAAGTAAAATGAATAAAATTACAATTGCTGGTATTAAAATGTAAGTGATTATTGATAGGTTAAAAAGAATCATAAGTAATAGCTATTTTTAAAGGCTAGACCGAAGGACACATCAAGTGAGCCTTTATCTCCCTTGTCATAGAAGCATAGAATCGACCAGGTTGGAAGAGACCTCCGAGATCTGCAGTGCATGTTTGTTTGGAGTGTATACTTCAACTGGTGTGACTGAGCAGGTGTAACTTTTTCATGCTAAGGGAAGATCTGACTTGCTTAGTTGAATGCACATTTTGCCAGGTTAAGCAGTGCCTGGGGAAGGAAGTACAACAACAAATTACAAGGACTGGGTGTATGCAAATACCTACAGGAAGGGGTGGTGAGTAACTCTTCATGGGAAGTGGCAGAACTCTTGAAAATGGCCTACCTGACTACAGAGAGATGAGAGAGCAAGATACGAAGAAACATTGCTATAACTAGGGAAAAAAAGCCACAGGAGGCTGGAAATGTTTTGTTTGACAAATCTCTAATTATACAAGTGCTGAGAAAAACAAATAGCAGCATGTTAGTTCTCCATGGAAGACTTTGCAGAACAGCACTGCTAGCCTGTAAGGTTTCTTTAAACCTCATTGACTTGAAAAACATCTTTTTTTAGATGCTGTGTTTATTACCTTGATAAACAGTAAAATGCTGCCACAGCAATTACCTTGATGATAAAGAGTTTGTAGACAGATACTTCCTGCATTCATTTCCTACCGAGATAAGTCACCAAAATCAGGGACTACCAATACAGGAAATGCTTTCAGTACAAACTTCCTATCTGGTAATATCTGATTCACTCAGAAGATCTAAGCCCTTCTTGGGTGATGTAAAGGTAATGTGCTACCTGTGGCATTTAAGCCACAGTACAACACATCCATTCTTGTTAACTATTAAGCTCAGTGCTGTTATGCTGTCCTATGAAATATCAGGGTTTATTTCTCTGTAGTGGTAGGAAAAAATGACCTTGCATTTTTCAATACTGCAAATTAGGATGCTTCAAAATATGGTGTCCTTCTGTCACATGGTGAGCAAGCAACCTCCTCCAACTCAGTATTGCCTGCATCCTTTCTTTATTTGTATGCATCACCAAATAAAATGTTTTCTTCCCAGCTCTTGAGGTGGACTTCCCCAGGAAGTTCAGAGCATGTTCTGGGTTTATTAAAGAGTCACAGCCATCTCTTGCAATCCACAGTGCTATATAGTTAGCAGAAGTGACTGAAACAGAAATTTTGCCTCTCTCTACAGAGAAATAAACCCATGACTAACCTGTCTGTTTGAACTTCTGCTAAGGAAAGAAAAGTAAAAGAGAGAGACCTAGAGCAAAAGGAAAGTAAACAAAGACAGAAAACCTCCATTGCTAATTGTAACTTTAGGATAATTGATTTCAGGCACATGAATAGGATGGATGAGGATTTATGAAACCCAAAGTGAAATCGGGCCAAAATCAAGTCAAGAGTGTTTGGCCAATGGCTTGACTGGAGCCAGGCTTTCACCCAAGTTATTCAGGAGTTCAGCCTGAATTTTGCATGGTTTTGCCAGTGATTCTCTTCGAATCATTCCAGGTTTCTGCCACTGTGACTGGGATTGATATCTTAGCCTTTCCCCATAGAGTTGAGTAGTCCTTTGCTATTGTGGCTTCATAGACATCACTCGTTTTCATCTTCAAAGAACAGACCAGTGTTCAGTGATCTCCTCACACTATTATGGGAAAAGCAGTTGTTTTAAGTTCATGTTGTAGCTTAACAGGCTGGGAATCAGATACTGGATTTACAGACCCCTCCAGAGACTGTATGGCACACATTGCATGGAGTACCAGCTGTCAGACAGAAGAGTCAGGTCTCCACAGGCCTGACAAAAGTCTTGGTTACTGCAGATGGATTCTATAAGTTGAAGTTAGTTTACACAAGAGTAGGGATGAAGAAGCTCTAGAAAGTTGCCCTTTGGCTTTGTGTTTGCAGAGATATTGGGGAAATGCACGCTGTTCTCCTGAAAGCAACACTTTTGGGATGTGGTTAGCCAGCTCTTATCTGCTCACATACCTTTTTATTATTGTTAGTCTTGGGTGCATTCACATTAGCTTTCCTCATGCGTAAGGTATTCCCCTGGAAGTGCTCAAAATTGTTGCTTTTCACTAATCAGATCAGCTCACTAAAGCGGTGGCCAGAGACATTTTTCACATTATTTCCATACAGCCATTGCCTTTAAAAAATGTTCCTGTGGTTTGTCATCAATGCAGTTATATGTACTGTTTTCATGGAATGCAGAATGTGATTGTTTAGTCTATGTAAACGGGATAAAAAAGAGAGGGATCCTGTGCCTTTAATGTTGTTTATAACGGTTAGACAGAGCTTGTCAGGTGAAGGTTAATTGCTCTCCAGTTAAAGCAGTTCTCTGCACAGATGGGTTATCAGAGCTGAACACTCGTTACAAGATTAATCTCATTTCCGACAAGACTTCCCTTTCCTTCAACTGATTTTTACTCAGCCATTGGACCTGTCACCAGCCGTTAAAAGAAGGGTGGGTTACCTCTGGGATATTAATGCTTGTGTACAGTGAAACAATACAAAGTGTGTGTCATATCGGTAGGGAACATCTTTAGGAGACAGCACATTTCAGTGCTGTTCTGAAGGTCGAGATTCATAAACAACAGAAACAATCAGGAACATTTGTATTAACCCTCTTAATGAACATGAGCTCCAGCCAAATCATCTGTAGGCTGGTTTTTGTGTCTGCTTTCTTCTATATGTAGAACTAAAGTATACTTTTAATTCCAAAGGTATATTTTTGCTGAAAATTTTAGTCAACAACTTCTGAAATTATGCAACCTGGGGCTGTGTTTCTATGCAGTCAATTAAATGATGTATGTGGCCGCTTCAGTTAATGCTTCTTATTTTCTTCTCAGCAAGAGGAAGTATATCATGTTGGGCACTTGAAGTAATTAAAACTTTAGGAATGTTGTCATGGCCTCTACAGTAAACCTGTTGAATTTTCCTCTTTCTGTAATCTGGAGTAGATCAGAACCAGATCCGTTATATCCAGTGGGCTACAGATGTATAAGATGGATGTAAAGCAAGAGCACATCTTACTCTTATCATAATATTGCCTTATTAACCAAGTTTGCAGCAGATATGATGTTCAGCATGTTCAGATATATGTTCAGGATGATCCTGAACAGTTGCATGGAGTGAATTCAAGGAGACTATGGCATGAAGACAAAAGTTTTCCTAGAGTTTGGGGTTTTTTTCAGGAGTTCTGATAAATCCAGAACAACACAGCGTGGCAAAAGTCTGTGGCTGCCAAATTTCTTACATGCAGCTTTAGTCAGTAAATTCCAAAACACTAAACAAATATTCAAGGCAACAAACAGGGTGGCTCTTGCGTTTCCTTAGAGCTTCCTGTCCTGGCACTGGATTAACATGATCCTGTCGATGGTGCTGAGTCTCTCTGTTGACTTCAGTGAACTTTGAATCAGGCTAGATTGTCCCAGGCAAAGAAAACAAGCTGTGGAGAGTCACAGGCAGCACAACGTTCACTGAATGATTGCTGTAGATGTGATCCACCCAAACATACAGATAACATGCTGAACCAGAAGTGTCTGAACTTCTACACTGCTGTTTTAGATTGAGAGTGTGCAAGTTTGCCTCTTCACATTGGGCTCTGCAATACCAAAGTGTTGTCCCCCGTTTTCTCTTTGTCAGACTAATAAGACAAACCCAGCACATTTTATACACCTGTAATGATAGAAGTGTCTGCACATGTACAGCATTAAAAAAGTTAATTAGTGAAGAGACTTAATTCCAGAGAGATAGCAGAAATTAGCATTTCTTATGATTTGGAGGGGAAAAAAATAGGAAAAGAATATAAAGAGAAAGTTCATCATCCCTGTCTGATGCACAGCAAAAAAAAGTCATCCTTTTTCTTACGGGGCTCCTACATAGTGATTGAAATTAATTTGTACTCATTGTTAGTAATACTAGCCAAGAAGCAGTTAATCTCCTGTAAAGGTAGCAGTGAAGGTCTTTATTGAAACTCTTTATTTTTTATCTATGTTTTAGAAACATTTAGCAAAATAAGCAAATTATATGAAAAATCATTTCTGTAAGAAGAGGTCTATCTGCAAGCTTCTGAAAATGTCTTCTTTTTCTTCTTTTGTTTTCTTTTAATCATCAAAATAGTCTAATGACCTTACTGATTAATTCATACTTTTACTTTCATGAGTATTTAAAAAGTAAAATTTCCTTTCATTTAGAATCCACAGGTTTTAAGGAAATGTACTCACTACAGTTATAAAGCTGAAGTGAAAGATATCAAAGCTACCTCTGGATATCATACTCTTTAGCAGTGTGCATTCAGAGCCAAAAAATGGAAGTGGAGTCCATTACTGTTTGAATAAGATAGGAGAAGTGCATCATAAGTCTTTACAATCCCATCTAAATCATTGGTGTTTTATGCCAAAGGAGACAAGTTCAGTAAGAAGTCTTTAAATGGATTCAGTTAAAATTAAACAAAACCCAAAATGATCCCTAAGGATGGGTTGACTTTGGATGAGTATCTGAAGGTGAAGTGCTGACAATTGCAGAGTGTTGCTATGCCACTTACTTGCTTTCACTGAAACGGAAAAACAGAACAAACCCCAAAGCAACCTACTTGTCAAAACTACCTTTCTAGAAAAGGTAAGGAAAATTGAAAGTGGTTAGGTTCTTGGTTCATTTTTTTTAGTTAGTTCCTCTAGGAGAAGTCTGTCTTTACTAAAATAATGGAATTGAAAATTGAATTAAATCAGTCATGCAGCAGATTAATTTGATCATAGACTCATAGAATCAGCCAGGTTGGAAGAGACCTCCAAGATCATCCAGTGCAACCTAGCACCCAGCCCTATCCAGTCAACTAGACCATGGCACTAAGTGCCTCATCCAGTCTTTTCTTGAACACCTCCAGGGACGGTGCCTCCACCACCTCCCTGGGCAGCTCATTCCAATGGCAAATCACTCCCTCTGGGAAGAACTTCCTCATAACATCCAGCCTACACTTTCCCTGGCACAACTTGAGACTGTGTCCCCTTGTTCTATTGCTGGTTGATGTTCTCTTCTTTCTTGTATCTTGCTCCCTACCTGTAGTTTTAACCAGCTGAAATGCTAGACAGCTACACTTTGTCAGAACTCATATACTTTTCCTCCCACCTTTAATATAAAAGAATTGCACTTTTTATTTTGCAGAGTTGTAGTTGTTCCCTTTTAAACTCCTCAGGCTCTTTATTTGTTGTGTTAGGCTTTTATTCATATGGGTATCAGTGGCATGCCTTCAGATAAAGGCATTAGGTATCACTATTGATACCCAATGCCGTGCTCTTGCGGTTTATAGTCTCACATTCAAAATGGGATGGCAATGAACTGCTAGTTGCCAAACTGCTTGGTGGGCAAGTCTGTTGCAGATTTGACAGCTACTACACCACTTCTTAAAAATACATTCAAGTATGTGCTCATTAAAGCCAAATGTGCTCATTAACCCAAAATCTGTAACGTGTGTGTAAATGGTTGCCTTCTAACTCATTTTGCGGGAATTTTCTCTGTAATGGTATCCAGATTCTTTGACATTAGCACGAATCTTAGCTGTCTTCATAGTCACTTTGTTTCCCCACATCTTCACCATGTACTCACCTAACTTTTCAGAATCCAGAACAAACCAGATTCGGTTCCAAGACTGTTTCTTTTCTGAGCTTGGACCTTCTTAGTGCTGTTTTCCCTTTCCATGGAGTGTTTGCTTGGCCTCAATCTGTGTCAGTCTCAGCTGCTTCATGGTACATGCAATTCTTGCCAACTCTCACAATTTTTATAAGGAGTCTTGTGATAAGTAACATTTTTGTTTTGGTTTTGCTTGCTTGTTTAGGGGGCACTTTCTTAAATTATATGAACTATTGCTGTCTTCAGTTTTCATTGACAGAAGACTCTCTAGGACTAAAGAATGTACCCTTAAATCTTAAAAGCCAGGAGGTAGACCCAAAATGCATTGCTATTAAATACTTTCCATTTCTGGGACCTGACTTATAAACAGAACATGTCCTGTAACAAGGCTGAACTCATCACAGGCCAGAAACCCTGCAGAACTGTACACACCACCTGAGCATTGCTTGCCTCTTTCTTCAGGGGTTGCATGTGGTTGTTAGTACCACTTAGGTCTTAACCTTGTCCTGTGTGCAGAGGTAGATCTCACACAAAACAAGGACCTTGTCTAAGGGTCTGATACACACAAATGCTCAAACACCTGGAATTTTAAAGTGCATTTTTCAGTTAATAAAAATAGTGAGTCTAACATTTCTGGTTGTGTTTCTGCTTTTTAAGATGTGTTTCAGATGGATTCTTACCATCAGGTATCTTACTCCTGAAGCTGTAAAGATATAAAGCTGGAATTCTAATCTATTGGAGAAACATTTTCTGTATAGTAACTGACAAAAGCTTAAAATACACAATGGTTATAGTATTGCTAATCAAGGAGATGTACCTCTATATACTTTAGTAGCATTTTCTCTCTAAATATTGCAATTTAGGGGCAGGAAGTAGAGAGAATCAGTTAAGGAGACTGGTAGGTTGTTTGAGAAAGGTCAGTGTTAGATGGGGGGGGGTCTGTGAGCCCTAAGGCATTTTTTTCCTAGCTGCTTTTCTGTTCCTTCCATTAGTAGAAAGAGAAGGGCTCAGAGAAATTCAGAATGTTGAATGAGATAACATGATAAGAAAGGTTCTCTATGACAGTTTAAAGGTGGAGGTAGACAGCAGTGGGGAGGAGATGGACTTGATGGAGCAGGTCCAGAGGAGGGCCACAGAAATGATCAAGAGGCTGTAATACTTCTATGATGACAGGCTGATGGAACTGGGGTTCAACCTGGATAAGAGAAGGCTCTGGGGAGATATAATAACAGCCTTCCAGTACTTGAAGGGGGTCTACAAGAAGGCTGGAAAAGGACTGTTTATAAAGGCCTATAGTGATAGGACAAGAGGCAGTGGTTTTAAGTTATATGATAGTAGCTTTAGGTTGGATGTTAGGAGGAAATGCTTTATCGTGAGGGTAGTGGAATACTGGAACAGGTTGCCCAGGGAGGTAGTTGAGGTCCCATCCTTGGAGATGTTCAGAGTCAGGCTCAACAGGACACTGGGCAACATGATCTAATGGAGGATGCCCTTGCCTACTGCAGGGCAGTTGGACTAGATGACCTTCAGAGGTCCCTTCCAACCCAAACTATTCTATGATTCTGTGACACTGAGATTAAGGTGTCAATAAGGAGTGTTACCATTTCTGTCAGTAAAAATATTCAGAATTCATAGTTCATGAGATGATGACATGTGCTTAAAAATAATGGAATTTCAGGGAATAATGTATGTGTAGTTAATCTTATCTGTCTCTTAACATTAGCAGTCACATTTTTTTATGCTGGAATAAAACCTATGTTTCAGGTTTTCAGCTGACTCTAGAATTTAGGTCCAAAGCAACCTAAGGTCAGTAAGATCATGAATGTTGGCAGCTGCTGTTGTTAAAAAGGAAGCTTGATAAATACTCAGAATTAACTCTTTTTGGAAGCTTAGGAAAAATGAGGCACATGGGATTGGGTGATGCTGAAAATGAAAATTCTAAGCTTGATAATGACACTAAAATTAGATATTGATCAGAATCAGGACCAATGTGATGACTTTCAAAATAATTTACCAACTACTGCATAAGCAACAAGCAATAATAACCAGTGACAGTGCTGAAAAAAGCAAAGTGAAAGGTGGCAAAACAAGACCTGTCAAGGAAGTACTTTGAGTCATGAACTATCCTAAGGAGGACAAAGTTTTAGACTTTTTCAAACCACCAGCTCAGTATCTAAGTGGTGCTAGGAGATGATGAGTATAAACTATAAAATCTCTGGTACTTCAGAGATCATTCACAGGCTTGTAAATGATACAGACATTTACACCAGGCTTGTGTAAATAAATGAGAATATGGCCAAACAAAGGAGAACAGAGGCCCAAGCTTCTAAAAAAAGTCTAGTTTTACAAGCAAAGCAATCCTTCACGAAAATTCCCTGATTTTGCCTGTGAATTAGACAAGTGCACAGGGAATCCAAAGCCTGGAATAAGAAGGAAAAAAAAAAAAAAACAACACAAAAAAAAGGATTCTGTTTGATTTACAGAACAGTGGGCAGTTGTAGAAGACTTATTTTTGTGCAAAGTTTCTTTTATTAACTGGGACTGGGCCAAAGCAGAGAACTCTATTGCACCCTTCAGCTGCAATATGGTAGATGATGTGCAAAAGCCACTGCCATCCTCTGAGATAAAACCACTGCTGGAACGGATGTGCTGCCCTCTGCAAGAAGGAAATAGCTTACTTTCCAGGCAAGTTGTGTCAGGGCAAAGACAAGCACTTCCCTACCTGTGATGTACTTACAGAATTGGCTCTCTGTTTAAGGAGTTGTGATGACTGTGGTGGTGGTGTGTTGGGTTTAGGAACTTCCCCACACACACTGTTGGAATTTACCAGACTAGCTCGGATGGCTTGGAAGTAAGATGAAGCTATATTTACAGCAAAGCAAAGTATGCAAGCATATACACACAATATATTTACAAGTATTTACCATTATATACAAATTAGTAATAATACAGAAATCCAAACTCCTTCCTGGACAAAGGAAACTGCCCAGAAGGAGCACAGAGCTACCCTCTCTTTCCCAGACAGACAAACAAAACAACCAGCAAAGCTCAACCATGTTATGTGCTATCCAAAATTAGAGGAGAGATATTAGAGCAGAGTTAGTAGGAAGCAAATAGATCCAGTGTCCCAGAACAGAGTGGGACAAATGGTTGACATTTTGACTTCTTATTCCTCTCTGCAAACCAATGAATAATACAGACTTCATCATTATTTTCTTTGCCCAAGCAATAATCTAATTTCTCTCATTAAAATACTCCAATTAGCCTCAGACCAGCACAGGTGGTCCCAGCACAAGTGTAGAAATAGTACACCAGGAGGAGTTATTAATTCATTCATGTGAATACCTTCTCCTTATCACACATCTTGTTTACAGGGCAGGTCATTTAGCAAAAGGTTTAGCGTAACATATCAGACCTTCAGAGTCCATTTGTAAACATAGCTGGCTCAGAAAGAATCTGCACTGTGGTTCCCAGGTTTATCCTGCTGCTAAAAAGCCCAATGGAGCTGTCATAAAATATTTATTTTAGCAGCCACTGTGTTTTTCTAAGCTATATCTTCTCTATTTGCTGTAGTATGAATGTATTAATATCTGTCCATTCTATCCCAGTCTGTTGCCCAACATGGCCACTAAATACCAAATGCTGATTCTATCTTATTTTAGGTGATGGAAGAAATTTAATGCAGAAGCTTGCAACAGAGGCATGCATTTCCCTGACCTTCAGTATATTTTCTTTCTCTTTCTCCTTTACTATTTCTTTCTGATTCACTTTCTAAGTTTCCTAAAGCCTGTGGGTTTGCTTATCAAGTATAAAAAGCTTATCTCTGAACTAAAATGAGTATTTTTTAAAGTTATTTTTGTGCACTGCTCCAGAAAAAAATACCTTGGTCATGGCCAGATGTTGAAGTCTTAGAATGCTAAGCAGTAGATTGTCATATAAATTGTAACCGCTGTGTATATCTTCAGCACACCAAAGACCTCATGAACGTTATCTCATTGCTTCTGATGTTCTCAGTTTCTCTGGTTGACTTTGTTGTGCTCCTTGGCTTCCCAGTGCTTCAGCCACTCCAGTCTTACAGACTTCAGCCTATTTTTTAATCATCCATATTCTTTCCTTCCTAGGTTTCTTTGATCTCCTTTAGGACTTCTTCATAACTTTCACTGTTTGCTTTTTCATGCGGATTTCAATTTCTTTGCTTTATGTAATCCTTAGTTGCCCTCAACTTCTAAATACATGTTTCTGAAGGACGGAGCTGCTTTCACACTTTCCAGCATCTTCATGCATGCATTTTAACACTCCTTTTGACCAGAGACATAGCTCACCTAACTCTACAAATTTAGGTCTTGTTGAAGAGTGACTTGTTCTTCATGGGAAAATCTTTCCCTTTGAATAATGAAAAGAAAGGAGGAGAAAAAGTCCCAAACCTTCACATTTGTATGGTCAGTAGCCTGCTAATTGCTCCTATTATTGCTAGCTAACTACAGGGTGGTTTTCCTTTTTTAATTCCCATGTTATAAGCCCAGTGGAAACAGAGACTTTTGTAGCATCAATGAATCACAATGAGTTTTGTGCGTGGGTGATCTGATGGGTAATGACTTGGAGGTAGGACTGGAAGGGAGGCTTTTCAGTTATGTCCACACATCCACAGTGTGACTTGAAAAAAACCCACAATTTATTTTCAGAAACAGCTGCTCTTTTAAAGGGTCCCATCTGAGACACTTGCACTGTGATTTTTAGAGCTTTTCCATTTCCCACAGAACTGGTGTCATTAATTATCTCTCTGCACTTGTAATCTGTCATGAAATGGGACATTATGCTACTCAACTGCTAAAATTTCATAGGCACTTAGTTAATGCTGAAGTTGTTCTGTTGCTTTGAGAAATACCTATAAATAGAGATCTGCTAGCTCCTGTTTGCAGATAGATCTAGTTAACATCAGTAGCAGTACTCATGTAAAAGATTAGTGTGGAATGCAAAATTCTTAACTACCAGGTTTTAAAATGAGTAGTACAGATTTCACTGCAAGAATTGATGATTTCACTGACACTTGAAAACATTTTAAGTTTTAGTACTATATCCTCAGAGATTTTACTAGAGCTATAGACACAGGAACCTCAGAGTTTGAAAACTGCACACATGGCTGCATTTTCAAACAAATGATTAAAAAACTAAAAATTACATGTGATGAATGTTTAGTGTACTCAGCATAAGCCTATTTGTAGGAAAACATAAAACATGAGAAGGTGTGTGAGGAATTTCTAGCAAACATTTTCTCCACTGTGGTGACTGAAGTCTGAATCTACAGAAGGTAATAAGCAGCTTTAAAACATGCCTGGTTGGTGATGAAATACTCAACGTGAGGAAGCAAAAACCTTCCTGAGGCCTTGGATCTTTTTTTTCCCCCCTAATTCTTACAAAATAGCTGGTTTCTAAAGGTCTGGTTTAGATGTCAGTCTTACTGGTAGTGTCTTGTGAGCAAGCTTACATATGTTTAAAAGATGTTCGGTAGAAACAACATTCTCTTAGTAAAACCAACTGTGTGTCTCTATTAACTCTGATGGAGCAATATGAGTTCATACTGAGTGATAACTTTGGTTTGGTAAAATTAGAGTCTTGAGAAATTCATGCTTCAGGCAGATTCCTAATTCAAACACAGATACTTGAGGCTGGACGCCTACATCTCTGAGTGCATTGTAATTACTTGTAAACGTATTGAACACCCACAGCTACAAAAACTTCATTAATTGGATGTGTTCCTGGTTAATTGAATGATATGTTTTAAAAAACTCTAAGACTTTCCTTGGTTAAATTCCAGTCTTCAGTCTGTCAAGCTTTCAGATGGAAAATACAACATAAAATCCCACCTTCCTGTTCTCGTGTCAAGTGCTCTTGTTGACTTACTGTTTTGGCTTACCTCAGCTGTTGGCAGCCTGTGACATTATCAAAAGCCGAGCCCAAATATTGCAGTAGGGCAGGAGAGCTCTGCACACTAAGGATGAGAGGCATCTTCCCTTTGGTGGGACATACTGCATTAGGAAATTTGTCCCAGCAGGGACCTGCAGGGATATTCTCTCGCACTCTGGACTGATACCTAAAGCAAGAAGGGGTTGGGTTTGATAGGGAATTTCAGGAGGGGAGGACACCATCAATGCTGCACATAGTGTTTGCTTCCACATGTTCTCCACAGTGAGGTGCAGAGATAGACCTGGGCAGTCAAAGGGCATCTAAAAGTGGAGAAATCCCTCCAATTTTGCCCTCACCATCATGATAGTGACACAGAGAAGGAGATCAGCTAGAGCAGAGCCAGAGAAAGCAGCTCCACAAGGAGCCCAGACAAGGACAATTTTTTTGTATGGTTTTAGCTGGTTTTGCTCCAGACTGTGCTGAGTAGCTCTTTGCTTTTCCTTCCCCTTCCTGTGTCTTTTCTATTAACTTACACTCCACTTCTTGCCTACCATGTGTAGTAGCCTTTCATTTTTTATTGTCTTCTGTGTATTTCATTCACATTGAAAAATGTCAGGCGCAACTCTCGTAGTCACACTATGCACTTGTGCTTTGTATCTGTTTCCCTCAACTTGTGTCCCTGTCTGTCCACTGCTTTCTTTGCCTTAGTTTTGTACCCAAGATAGCACAGTCCATCATTTCTTTCTTCTCTGTAGCACTGCATAACATGAATGAATTGAAAATTCTACTTAGGTGTTTGATAGGTCCTTTTTGCTGCAGTACTGTATCAGTGTAGATGTCCACAGGAAGTCAGCACATCGTGTTATGAGCGTTGCCCCAGAACAGCTTCTCTCTGGAGTACGCCTTTCATGCTGTGTTTTAGACTGTGGATTTTAATTGTGAGTGACTGCAAAGTCCATTTTTTTTTGCATCTTTTGTCAACAGAAAAAAGAAATTAGCCATATTTTTACGCTGCAAAAGCAGTGTCTCTCTGCTCAAAGAGTTTAAAACTCATTGAATTCTTGATTTGAGGAGAAACATGCCAGCAGTTGTGTTGATGCTACAAGTATTTCTCTCTACCTGCATACTTCTCATGGACAACAAGGCTCAAATAATTTACTTTTATTTCTTCTTTCTGCTTTTATATCCTCGACAAGCCAAATACAGAAAGATTTTAAAGTGGCATGGTGACATTTGTCACTGACTAATCACATGTGTCTCAATGAATGGCATGCATTATACCTATGGGAGTTTGGTGTATGGGTTTTCTTGGTTTACTGAATACCAGGTGCTTTGGAGGTTGCTCGGGTCATCCAGGAACTAAATCAGCATCATCTCCTGGCTTTCCCTTCTTACAGAGTGACATGTATCATTTTGCTTTCTTTAGTCCATGCTTTCATTTTATTAGATTGCAGAGAAGCATAAATGCTGTCTGTTTACACTCCTTCCTTATTCAGCTTGAAATAATGACCAAGTATGGCTTGAGCAGTCTATAAAAAGACATGGTAGTTTCTGGCTGTCAGACATACAAAGGTGTTCCTGGAAGCTCCAAACTCAGAGTGCAAATCAGTTAGCCTTCTCGATGATTTTGAAACCTCAAATCCTTTGAAATAGTTGGCAACTTGCCTGTTGCATATTTACAGTTACACAATTCTTCCTCTCTGACTTTTAAAGGTTCCTCCTTCCTTTTAAGTCCCTTGGCAGCATCAAAACAGTTTCTCTCCCCCCTCCTCAGCTCTCCTCCTTCTAGCGTGCTCTCTCTCTCCCCTTGCTATGGCACATTGTTCTGTGGAAATAGCTTGTTTTGAGTTCACACTTTGTTTTCCTTCTGTTTTTCTGGGAAGCTGGATGTGGCACAAAAGATATGGGAGCAGCTTGTAGGAAATGGGTTTGTTTGGGGAAACAATAAAAGAGAAACAGCCTGCATACCTCTCCTGTATGTTTGAAGGCATAGTGTACAGTATATAAAGAGAGTTGGGGGATAACTTTTTCAGTACAGGCCAAAGAAAAGTAAATAAAAGTATTTAATGTCTGTGTATCTTAAGATTTGCATCCACATGTCCTGCTTTCATACAGTAATGATTATCAGACACTTTGTCTTAGTGGTGAGGTATGGGAAAAAATATCTTAATAGTTTCTGTTGCTGGAATACATTAATGTCTCAGGGTTTTGTACTTGAAATTGTCTTCATTTGCATGACTTTCTTAGTTCAGTTTTCATTACTGGCATCAGGTTACCCACCCTTTTTGTCCTTCTGGAGCTAACATTGGTACCATTGAAAAACACTGTCAATATCAGAGGTGCAGGGCATGGTTTTAGTAAGAGTGATAAAGTTGGTAATCACTAGTTCAGAAGAGTAACTGCTGCAGGGAAAAGCTATGAGATTTTTTTTGCCACATCAAAGGAGCCACCACCCACATTTTCCTTGTATTCTTCACATGTACAATTAAAAATGGGCCACAACCTGTATCTGCTACATACAAGATTCATCAGAAACCATGGCTGCAGAGCCACTAGTTAGCACAGTAAAGATGAAAATTGAATTTGTGCAGTAGTGGGGAGGGGAAGGCAGAGATAAAGAAGTAGAAAATCTTTTGCAGTAATTATTTGTATCTTGTGATTTTGGACTGGCAGTTTTGTTTAGAAAGTCATTGCTTAAATAAACTAATGAGAACCCAATTGAAAAGCAAGACTACAGGTGTAATTGGAGCTTTGGGCTTGGTATATGCAAGGATTTCTTGTGGTTGTTCTATTTTGCTTTGTTTGGGGGCAAACCAAGACCACTCACTCCAACCTTTGTCTGTCATAGGTATGAAACGTCCTTCCTCTGATCTGTTGGCTTGGCTCCCTCTCTAACTGCAATATATCAAAAACTGCACCAAGCTCTTTGACTTATCTCATAGTTAACATTTGAGCTAAACCAACAATCTCCTTTATTCTGGTTCAGCAGAGCAGTTTAAATTTACTTAAACATAAGCACGTGCTGAACTTCATTGCACTTTTACTAAGCACTCTCCTCTATTAATCTGTACATGCGAAGAAAGAAATGGATGCTGCGGCCTTCAGCCCTGTATTAATTTCATTAGTCATGGTTTGTGGCAAATGATGAAAATAATGTGCTGAAGTATGAATCAAGTATTAGCTATAAACAATTATAGGAAAGTATGTTAGGCTATACACTGTAAAGGTTATCACGACAGGAAGTCATATTTTACGTACACAGTGGGCATACTTGGAGAGCTCATTCTGACTTTGGAAAGATTACCCATCTGAACAATATTCCAGATGCTTGTAAAATGGGGAATACCATGAGGAGCATGTAGGGCTGTATATGTATAGATTCAATGTGTACATGGAAGATCCAGAATAAAAGGTGGCTGAGGAAAAGGAAGCAAGAGTAGTGAAAACAAAAGACTTCCTGTTGTGTGAAAATGGAAAGCACTCTTAATGTACTGATTTTTTTAAAAGCAACAGCACTTTGGGGTTTAATTCATTACCCAGTGCAGAGAAGTCAGTAAGAAAGTCAAGACAAACACACTTGGAAGTAAATAAAAATATCCGTACCAATGAAGATAGCTTAAGCACTTTTTGCAAAAGCTATCAAGCAAGGAAATTAAGGGTGAGTGTTCTCTAAATGGGTAGGTGAGAATTTTAAATGTGCATGGAGGTGAACATAGGGGATTATCTGAGACGATGTCAGCCTGGTGCATCAGGCAATAGGATTTCCAGCTCCAGGGGTCCCTGAGGAGGAAGCCGAGCTGCAGGAAAGCAGTGCTGCAGATGCCCAAGAACAATTCCCCCTCCCCTCTCCTTGGGCTGATTGCCATGGCTGGCTGCTGGTTTGAGAGGACCAGCCAGATTTAACGTGCAAGATGCCCAGTGGACACCTTTTTGTTTTCCTACGATTTCTGTGGGGTAACTAATATTACATGGGAGCTAAAATTCTTCCTGCAGCCCTTCCGACCAGACAGAGGGTGACCCACGCATACATGTGTGCGCACGTGCGCAGACACCACGCGCGGGGGGCTGCAGGGAAGTGGTGGGTCACCTAGAAGTTCAGTTCATGGCCATCATCCAAGTGTTATTTCCCTAATGCTGCTAGACATTCACAAAAATAAAGGTTCATTTAAAAGGAAACCGATTTGGATGCTCTTTTGAGTTTTACCGCTTGTATTTAATTCTTTCATTAATGCAATGGTTGTAAAGGTCTTCTTATTCCTTCCTATGCATTTGTCTTCACTTTGCTGATGAGTTTGTCTTTGGTACATAGCATACCTTAGACAAAAGTATTTTAGTGCCTTATTTTTACTTTAAAATTGGTTTAGAGGTTGAGGATTAAATGATTTTAAATGTGTGTGTATAGATACACTTAAGTGCATATATAAAATGGGCACATCTATATAAATATATATATAAATAAATGTACATGATGGGTCAACCCACCACAGCTAACAAATATTACACTTAATATACAAGTAATGTGTAATAGCTTCAACTAAATGATAGGGAAATGAGCTGAAAATGTTACCTTCTTGTGATAACACAGGACATATCTTTTGAATAAGGCAGAAAAGTAAAAAGGTGTGGTATGATTCCATGATTCTGTATTCTATGATCTTTATTTTAAGAATTTTCTCAATAAAGTTTCCCAAAGCAGTGTATCAGGACAGTTACTGGCTCAAGCACAGCCTTTAGTTGTGGACAGATGACTAACTCACATAGTAATCGTTGAAGACATCCCATTCGAACTGCTGGGGCTACCCCTGATGTCAAAAGTTTTAAGAGGAAATATGGAAGGGATAGTATTTGATATGTATAGTATGATTGATGTTTTGGTTTGGGAAGCTGGTTTAATCCCAAGACTCTTTCCCAAAATTGTTTTCCACTATTAGCAGAAGTTCAAAGCAGGTGTGCCATACGGCCTCAGTTCCCCTCTGATTGGGCTGCAGGCCACTTTACAAACCTCTGCCACCTGTCTTGTCAAATAAATCTTTGCTTGAAAGATTGCTGGAAAAAATGTTGCTGATTTGTTTAAAACAAAGTACAAGGTTGGCTGATCCTTCAAGCTGATAAAGTCTTATGTTAAAAAAAGTGAGGTAGAAGCAATGGGCTATCTGTAGGATCAGGCAGAAGCTGAAAGGAGCTTTAATATCCCAGTTTTCCCAGTTATCTGGGCATTTGGAAGCCCTAGGAATTAACAGCCAAGCATGAAAGAGGAAAAACCATCAAGCTTTCAAAGTTCACAATTTACAATACTGTCAAGATGAAAAGGAAGAAAAGTCTATTATATTGACTGAAGAAACAGTTCTTTCAAACTTCAGTGTTGCAGGTCTTTATATGGATGGAAGTGCTAAAATAAGCGTACAAAGCTAGGGTTTCTTTTAGAGTGGATATACAATATACAATCTGCAGGAGACAATTGTGTTGGCTTTTTTAGCACTGATGAATTAAGGTTGACATAATCGTTCAGGAATAGGCATTCTGAGCCCAACTGATGATTGTGCTGCTCCAGCCCTGCAGCCACCTAACCCTTTTCATTGAGCTGTGAGTGCAGTGGGTAAAACTTGGTGTTACCTCAGACTCTAGGTGGTTTGCCAGTGCTCTCTTCATGCAGAAGGAAAAGTGGAATTGGACACATCACTGTGTAGCACTAGGTTATCTGCTTTATTCCCCAAACGCTTTGATATAGTCATGAATTTTGAGGCCCATTTTCATTCAGAACCCTGATATAGTTCTTTGTTAACTGTGCATGGGCAGAGTTGCTTCCAAGCATACCCCTTTTGAAGTTACTTGGGTGTTGAATGTGCACTGAAGTAGATGAAGGGTGGGGGCTTTCCTCACTGCATTTGAACAACTCCACTGCATTTTTTGATGGTGTCCATGTGACATGTGTGAAGGAGTTTCTTATTTCCATTTGTAAACTTTGAGGTTAAATTGTTCATGTGTATTTTACTGTCAGATGAAGGAATTGATTGTGGGATGACAGCTCTTTAAATCAGGTACTCATGGATGCTTACTCTGGAAGTCAGTGGTTCATCAGCTCTACTCAGTGGGATAATTCTAGTGTGTGAGATGCAGAATAGTCCCAAATACAGCATGGGGCTTGTCATGAGAGAAAGATATCTTCTACAGCAAGACCCATTTTTAGTAATTCTTGCCAAAATTTCCCCATCTGAAATAGTGTAAAGGTGATGATGCTTTTTTTTATTTTATGAAGCAGGTGGTGACCTGAAGTTGAATTCTTTGTGCTATAAATATTACTCTATGATGGAAGGAGATATCAAGAATATTTTGGTCAAAAATAGGATTTCAGGAATGACAGGCTGTATGTAAAAACGTTATGATAAAACACCACAGTCAATATTTGAATTGATAATGTTTCAGTATTTGTTCATAAAGAACCAAAACGTTAAAGCTTTGGACTTTGCCATGAGGCCTCTGTTGACATTACAAGTCCTAGTGAAACTGGGAGAGTGACTTACACAAAGAGTATCTTAAACATCTGCTGCTGTTTCCCAGAAATGAATCTGTCCTGCATTTTCACAGAATCATTTTGATGGATGCTTGATTATTCCTTTTTTTCAAGTGGGAGTGCAGCAGTGGCTCTCATTTGCTTCTAAGCATCCTTTGTATTTTTCTCAGCAAGAAGTGAAGCTATCAGATAATACAGCACTGGGCCTGTATTTGGATTAACACAGACTATCTAAGTGTTCTTTGCAAATAGGTGGAAGATGTTAGCTGAGCTGGCAAAAAGATTCTCATGGGTGGAGGTGAGGACAGCATCTGTCTTTCCTATTTTCTACTTGCCAAGACTTTTTGTTGTTCCTGAACTCTCTCATGAATATAATATGTGGATTTTTGTCTGATCTAATGAATCCAAGACTCAGAGATTCAGTTGGAAAACATATTCCAGATGTGTGCTGTAATTTCTGACTCAGGTGACTGCATTTTAAGCAGTAACCTTTTCTAGTATGTTCCACACACCATACCAAGTGTCTTGCAAAACAATTTCTTTTGCAAGCGGGCAGAAGAGAGTTTGTAAAAGCATCATGATTAATAAGTGGTAACAAGGCTAAAGCATCAATAATTCTATCTATTGTTTCACTGATTGTTGCTGGATGCAATGAATCCAGGGCTCAAAGACTTGGCTTTAAAGCAGAACTGCAAATTTAGACTAGAAGCTCTTCAAGCAGTTCAACCACAGCTTGCTTTATTGTGCCGTGATGCCTGTTGCAGACGTAAGCAGAGCACAGTTGCAGGCTGGAAGACTGCCTGCTGCTCTGCAAGGTTCTGGTGTCCAGCCTCACATGTGCCTTCTGCTCCAGTGTGGAAATGACATTCCTAGCCTGTTTGAAATTAGGCTTTCAGTTCAGATAAACAGCTTTCTAGATTATCAGAAGATTCAATCTGACGAACAAGAGAAAGAAAAGTAGCAAGTGAGAAGAGTGACTTGGTGTAGTCTGAAGCAGCTATACCAAGATGTGCATACTGTGTGCTCGTACATTTCCATTTGCTCTCTTTTAGGTATAATTACATGTAATGAAATGGCACAAAACTTCAATAAGAAAGGTTATCAAGTATACGAGGGGCAGAGTGCAAAAAAGAAAAAGCTTAGTAGAGCTAATTGCATGGTCTTAATGAGAACAATCTTCCCTCAGAAAACGCAGGTCCTCTCCAAATGTAACTCTTAAGATCTTTTAACATCTGCAAAACACATGTCAGTGCATTACAAGTCATCCTTTTAATAAACGTTTCGGTGAAAGTTCTCATATCCCAGGGTTTTTTTCTTTTTCTAATTTAAAATGGAAATAAGTCTTAGTATGTCAGAATTCTTCATAGAATGGAGACTTAATTTTTCTGACAAGCTGTAGACATCCAGCAAGTGCTAGCAAACATGAAATGTGGCTGTATGGAGGTCTAAGCTTATGCTTATAATATGTTATTGTGAAACCAGATTTGAGCAGAAGTAAAAATTGTTTGTGTTGATGAAGAGCAATGTCATAAAACTGGTGTCAGAGAATAGATTACATAAATGCAGTGATAGATGGCAAAGCTAATGAAAAGTTCTCAATTGCACTGTTGTTGCAAGTCCCTCATAGTCGAGGGTAGCAGGTCCGTTTTGAAATGTGGGAATGCTGACTCCACAGGCAATAAATGCACTTGGGAGGTGGTGGAGTCACCGTCCCTGGGGGTCTTCAAGAAAAGACTGGATGAGGCACTTAGTGCCATGGTCTAGTTGATTGGTTAGGGCTGGGTGATAGGTTGGACTGGATGATCTTGGGGGTCTTTTCCAACCTGGCTGATTCTATGATTCTATGATTTTACTGTCTGCAGCATTCCTCAACATGCAACGAGGGCTGTTGTTTTATTTGTGTCTCCTCATGCATTCTCCTCTTTATGTGTAGTTCTTGCCTGGTGTCCTGCTAAGTGTGGCCAGTATCATACTGGTACGCTAGAATTTTGGCAGTGCTGGCTACTGAGCTCTTGACTTTCAAAGTCCTTCAGAGATTTTTCTTAAGCAACAAATCGCTGGATAGATTTTGGAAAACCAATAGGGATAAAAAAAGGTGTACTGAACTTTTCCTGTTACATGGCTTAAACATTAAACCACAAAAATACAGGAAGAAATGAAAGAAAAGAGAGATTAATATTTTGAGATATACATATATATACACACATACAATGAGTGTACTGTCTAGAACCATGATTCAATCTGATTTCTGTGCAAATTAATAGTAATTATGTCAACTCTGAAGTGGAAGTTGGGTTGATGACATGAGGGGACAGCACAGAAATGTGTTTCACACACAAGCTGGCATATTCCCTAATCAGAATTAACATGAGAAAAAAACATCACTGGGTTAGAATGTCCTACATAGTCTTTTAAATTTCTTCTGCAATATTCTTTCCTCACTAACTCTTAGCTCAAGCAAATTATGCTAGACAACTGCACACCTTATTGTCTTCTCTAACCATTTTTTAGGTTTAAACAAACTTTAGGAAAAAAAGTCTTTGTCCTTAGTTCCTGGCATTGCATACAAAGGACAGGTCAGCTTGCATATACTTCTCATGATGGGAACTACTTCAGTCACATTTCCTGTAACTTTATGTTTCTAGGCCAAGTAATCTTGCATTTGATTAAGTAAATACCTTTGTCCTCATGACTTTACGCCTGCTTTAAAGGCGTTGCTGAACCTATTGTTCTGCAGATTTGTTAGTCTGTTGTTCTTTTTTCTTTCTTATTTTTATTTAAACTTATCAGTGAAGTAGAAGTCAAAACCATACAGATGAAACATTCTGTTCTTTGATCATTAATAAGGAAAGTTTAAGTGAGAAATCAAGTTTTGCATAGTACAAAAGAGCTTAACGAAGGAACACAGTTTTATGTTTTGATGGTGTTAGCATGAGAGGAAGTATGTGAAGAAGGGAAGATGAAAGAATATCCTTGTGCAGTATGGACTTCAGAGAATATTACTAACAGATACACTTCTTAGACTTGCATGAAAGACCTTTCTCACCTTCCACTGTAAGCAGTATGTGTTGCTTGCTTCATATTAGATTACTCAAAGCACTGTTTACTAGAAATGAAAGACTTAGTTTCTGAGATGTCATGATAATATGTTTTTGTTACGTGAAATCCAGGAAGATGACATACCCACCACTACAATTATTACCACAGAGGTACAAAACTTGGCAAGATTTAAAGGAGGCTTATAATGCATCTATTTTAGAATATTTATTATGTTTAACCTTGCTTTATCCTACTCACTACTTGCTATTGCCAAACTGCTCCAGAAAGAGCATTAATATGGATGAGATAAAAAGATGAACATGTAAGCAAGGAATAAAAAGTGTTTACTAGCCATAGAACTGGCCAAACATTGTCAGTATTAATAGTTTTGTCTACGTTTATACGTGGCCAGACAATGCAGCTATTTTTCACAACGGTGAGCGCCAGCAATTGTTATGTTACATTTAACCCAGGAGCTTGTATTTAGAATTACAGCAGAAAGCACATTTTTTTATCCCTGTATTTAAGAAAGAAATACCCACACGGTTTTCTGTCCACCATTCAGTGTAGCAGTTTGCTGCTACAGCCTGCCTTCCACAGCTTATGGAGGGCTATGGTTTGAAGGCTTTAATTAGTAAGCAGAAATCAAGCAAAGACAAGATGAAACGATGCATGCAAGGACATCTTTCTGTCTGGTGTTGGGGTATCAAATGATACCTGTTATCAGACGTTCTTGTATAGGCAAGAAATTCTCCATATTTTTTGATGCTATTTCTATGCTTTCCCACAGTGTGAGTCTCATATGAGGTCACATCAGATTGTGTAAGCTCTGATTTTCAGTATCTCTGCGTCTTGCAAGGTCAGTGAATTCAGCAAAGCCTAGGCCAGAAATCCTCACCTTTTAAGATCACTGAGAGGATGGCAAGAAGCAGTTGCCAACCACAGACACACAGTTCCCACTTGTGTGTTGCAGAAAACCATTCCCTGTGTGCACGGATACATAAGGACCACATGTATCACCTGCAGTGCTTTCTGACAAATAGGTAGCAACAATCCTGGCTGCATTTGAAGGAGAGGGGACAGTCAGAATGACAGCCTGAGTCCAGGCTAAGAGAAGGAGTAGCAGAACAGATGTTAAACATAGATTTCATGTTTCCCAAAGCAAAACCTCAATCTCACTTATGTGCAAAAGGAGAGAAAAGATAGTTAAAGAGGAAGTAAGGCTACTCGTAGTTTAGACTATTTTCTGTAGTTATGCTGACTCCTCAAAACCATGTAGAAGCTTAGATGGCCAGTTCAGCTTTTGTAATGTGCTCAAGGGAGGGGTGATACATGTCCCAGTGTCCTTCAAGTCAGGCCAGCAAATATCAGTATGGGCTCTCAGTAAAACGTCAGAGATATCGTCTATCACAGAGTACACTTTAATAAGCCTGCCACGTAAGGTCCAACCCAGCAGCGTGCAGAGTTGGCAGAAACTCAGTAATTCCAGCAGAACCTTTGCAGACCTGTCAGCATGCTCTAACTGATAGCTAGCAGGATGGAGTGCAGATGAGTGTTTGCTTTAAATCAGAGCAAAACTCTGGCTAGCAAATTGGACTTTTTTGGTCCATTAGTAACTAGACCTTCTTTCCTGAAATGTGAGGTCTGAGTCTGTCTCTTGGGTTCATTTATGTTTATCTTGGTTTTGCCACAATCTTGTAGTCATTCACACAACCTTCATTAATTGGACTCATATTTCCAGCCTTTGCTATCCTACTCAGGAAGCTAAAATACATGTACTTGCCTTCTTTGTGCCACATAATAGGCACAAAGTACCTATTATGTACCTATTACAGTACCAGCAGTATTTGCTGTCATTAGTAATGCAAATAAATAGCAAACCCACAAGTTTTTGTTTGCATTTATGCTTAACCTTGAGCATTAACAATTTAACTTACATTAGGTGGAGTCAAGTTTCATAAGAACCAGAATAAATTTGCTTTGTTTTGCTTGCATGAGGGCGGACAAGAAATATTTATTATACAGTGTTTGATGCCTGTTTTGAAAAGATCTCTTAGTAAATAGGTCTGGCTAACAGAGCAAAATAATTGTCTGGTGTATTTGCAATCTTTTATCAGCTTTCCCCTGTGTAATTCAGAGTTCCATGTGTTCACTGGAGCTTGTCATTCCAAAATTTTGACTCATGTGTTAGACCTGCAGTAGGGTAGAAAAGAGGGAACTGTGCAGTGAATAGTCTCAGGAGTGGGATGCTTTGTGATCGCCTGGCCAGTCTGTGTGCGTGGGTTGTTTTTATTTGTTTGTTGGTTTGTTTTGCAGGTTGGGGGTTTTGGTGGTGGTGGTAGGGTTTTTTGCTTGTTTGTTTCTCTTTTTTTATTGAAAACTCTTATGGACTGCTGAGAACATTTTGTTTTCTGTTCAGTGTAGCACTTTGTTTCTTGTGACACAGTCCCTGCTGCTTTACTACTATTCAAGCACATCATGTCCCACTGCTGGCTCTCAGAACAGTGTAGCCAGTGGACAGTTTTTGGAGAAGCAAGGGACCAGCAATCATCTCCCTCCACACTTTCTTGAAAATCAAGAGCCATCTGCAGGCTTTCTCAGAAACGATTCAGCAGAAAAGACCACCATCACAGCAGATTTTATCAGGCCAGAGACCCACGGGAGTCTGAGGGGCATCACAAAAAGGGGAAGCATCATTCTGACATCTCTTCTGCCTTACAAAAACGTGTTCTCACCCTAAGAGGCAGCAGTTTGGTAGCTGGGCACAGGTTGTCAAAAGAGTGTGCAAAGCAAGGGTGCTAACTGTGGAGTTAATACAGATGGTGATAGCTGACAGTGACCTTTGCACTAAAAGGACGTCTGAAAAGCAGTTATGAAATGGTGCAGATCACTGTCTGAATTTTGCATCCTGGCCTCTAGTGGGAAGCATTTGTGTTAGTGATTCCATCACGAGCCTCATGGCATTTGGGGGGCTACTTGAAATCGCATTCCCAAATCAAGGGATTTAGGGATGATTTCAATTTTCATGAGTAGTAATAAGAGGAGAATGATGTCCTGTCCCTTGGGTTTCAGAGAAGACTTTGAATATTAACAGAATGCACCCTCAGGCCTCCCAAACCAGGCAAATAAAAAGAATGATAAATGCATATACTCACTTAAAATGAACGAATACAAGAGCTGATTTGTAGGACAGCAATGTGATTGCTGGACCTTGTGCAAAGCCCTCTTCCAGCAGCCAGGGCAGGTGGGAGCCTGCAGGCAGCCACCTGTTTCCCTGGTGGTGCATCCTTTTCCCCTCTGTCGTCCCCACTGCATCCTCCTCTGTTGGCAGGGCCACAGGGTTACTGTCGGCCATCAGCCGCAAGGCTGGCAGCAGTGGGGCCCACGCACGCTGCCTCGCAAGGGTGCAGTTGTGCACGGAGCACCCTGATCCAAATTTCACTCAGACACCCTCTCCACACCTCCATCCTGGCCCCCATGCCTCCAGTTATTGCCAGCTGGCCACCTCCACGGCTGTTGTCATCTGGTGTGCTGCTGGCTGAGCCTCCTCCACCAACCCAGTGCTCGGACTTGCTCCACAGCTGCTGGCAGGGCCCTCCTGGCAGAGAGGGAGGTGATAGTCTGTACCCTTGCTCCGTTTTGTTTCATGACAGAGCCATGGTGCCAGGGTAGGAGGAGGGAGTTGGGTTACTCTCCATTTACAGGCTTACACCTTGTGTTCACCTTAAGCAGCCCCTGGCAGTGGGGAGCTTTCCTTTGGAAGGCTGCTTTTGGAGAGGCTGCTCCCAAGCCTGTGCTGTGCTGGGGACCAGCAGGAGAATGGGAGCCCAGACTGCCTCCTCTCCCGTGGCTGAGTAGCCTCAGCTCAGGCACAGGAGGTCTCTTTAGCAGCAGGAGAATGGGAGCCCAGTCTGCCTCCTCTCCCGTGGCTGAGTAGCCTCAGCTCAGGCACAGGAGGTCTCTTTAGCAGCACGTTGCCTGCCCAAGCAAGGCCCGAGCACCACCGTGACTTGTCTCCAGATAATGTGGGGAAGGATTTTGTGCAAATACCAATGCATGATGGTGGGATGAGAGGGTGCACTTCACTCCCTCTGGCGTCTGTCTCATCTCCAGCAGGCTTGATGGCAGCCACTCTACCATGGAGGAGCCTGGTGAGCCCTGCCACCCTTGAGGACCATAATCTCAGTGCAGCTACAGCAAGGGAAGGTGACTGTGGAAGCCCTTACCACAGCACAAGAGCAGGACGCCCAGCCAGGCAGCCTGCCATGAGGGGTTGCCGAGAGAGAGAGGTGGTTGGTGGGCATTCGTACCAACCTCAGGGCTGGTGGCAGGCATGCTAGCAGAAAGATCGGGATGCCTGTGCCTAAACGTCTTGGCTCTCTTTCCAGAAGGGACTTGGACTGGGTCCCAGAGGAAGGAAGAGGAGCTCCCAGTGAGTCACCGAGGCCTGGGTTTCAGTCACTCCTTGCAGGGGAAGTTTGAAGCAGCGATGGCAGCTTGCTTATGCCCCCAGTGGATTTGGTCCTCCGCATCCCTGCCTGGGATTCCAGTCCTGAGCTTCACTGCCCTGTCCTGTCCTCTTCCTACCACTATTTCTCAGTGTTTGGTAGCGTGGTTGTGCACCTTCTCAGTGGCTGGCAGGAAAGGTCTCCCCAGGAGCAAGATTCTCCTTGCACCATGTTCTGGCAGCCTGCCTGGCATCATAAGTTCTCACCTCCGACAACACCAGTGATGTGCTTAGAACACAATGAGCACTTAAGCAAATGACTGGCTGTTTGTCTTCTGTTGAGATGGACATGCATTTTTTTTGCTTGAGGCATATCCTGGGAGTATACCTGCTCTGACACACGGTCATGCTGACTTCTCTTCTCTGGTTTGCAGGAAGCGTTATCAGTGGTTAGCGAAGACCAGTCGTTGTTTGAGTGTGCGTACGGATCACCCCACCTTCCAAAGACAGAGATGACAGCCTCCTCCTCCAGTGAATATGGGCAGACGTCAAAGATGAGTCCACGTGTGCCCCAGCAAGACTGGTTATCGCAGCCTCCAGCCAGAGTCACCATCAAGATGGAGTGTAACCCAAACCAGGTTAATGGGTCAAGGTAATAAGGCCAGTATTCATGTGGCTCAAGTATGCTTTTTCTTGTGATGATTGTAGCTCAGTTGTCCAAATCTGCAATCTAGCATCATTTTAGATGCTCCACTGTGTCCCACCTGGCCACCAGCTGCTGTCACAGAAGCCTAAAGATCTCTCATATAGCATAGGTCACACCTGCCAGCCCCATTCGGTTGTTCCAAAGGGTCTCAAATGGTGTGTTGCAGACACAGTCTTCTCTTGTGCTTGTGCAATATCTTCCTGTGTTTCATCTGGCTGTGATGTTCTGGATGTGAACTTACATTGCACACTAGCAGAAAGAGCATATATTAAAGCTAGCAAAATACCATTTTGATGTAGTCTGGGGCAGCCCCACATGTAAGGATGTGAATGGACATTGTCAAAATACAGAAATCTGGATAATTGCTTTTGCTCTAAATATAACCAAACAGAAAAGCACAGGACTTAAATTCTTGTAATGGCAAAGCAAGTGAACTATTGAGCTTTACTTTTTTATTGTCTCTAAACATACAACCAAAAATGTAGCTGTTGAGTTGGATTTAAGAAGCATTCACATTGTAGAAACAGTGTAGTCATGGGGGCAAGCAGGGGAGTAGAAAGGAATAGAAAAAGAAATTACTCATCTCAACAGGCATAGCCATAGAATGTCAGTGCATTAATTGTTGTTTTGTGACTTTTTTCTATGAATGTCACTATGAAGGAGAATTGTGTCAATTAAGCTGAAAGAATAATGCAGTGGATTTGTGGATACTAGAGCTAGTAGCTCTCCTAAGCATAGGAGCACCTGAAAAAGCACAATGAACTTTTTTCTTTCTTTCTTTTTTTTTCCAAGGAAATTATCCAAACAAGTGCTTTCCTGTTTAAAATGCCTGACTGTCAAAACAGTTTTCCTTTGGTGTTGCTGAAGGGCAGAGATCCAGAAAGTCAGTCACCCACAGTTGTTGGTGATGTAGTAGTGAGGACTGGTATTCATATCTCTCTTTCACAAGCACTCGCCTACTAATCTCTTCTTCCAACATCAGCTGTTTAGAGAAAACTCTACCCTGGGAGCTGTGGTTACTATTCAGACTTGGTGTACTGATGTGATGAGCACTACGAGCAGAGCAAAATGATTTGACAGCTTGTCAAACAGAATCACAGAATTAACCAGGTTGGAAAAGACCTTCAAGATCTTCAGGTCCAACCTGTCACCCAACACCTTCTAATTAACTAAACCATGGCACTAAGTGCCTCATCCAGTCTTCTTTTAAACACCTGCAGGGATGGTGACTCCACCACCTCCCTGGGCAGCCCATTCCAATGCCATTCTTTCTGTGAAGAGCTTCCTCTTAATACCCAGCCTAAACCTACCCTGTTACAGCTTGAGACTTTCCTCTTGTTCTGTCACTGGTTGCCTGGGAGAAGAGGCCAACCCCTGCCTGGCCACAACCTCCTTTTCACTGGCAGAAATGCAAATTGTGATGAAGTCAAGTAAAAATTTCTAGTGAATAGTCAAACGTTTGAGATACCTAGAAATGATTGGTGAACTGCACTCACAAAGAATTAGTGGAAGTCTTCTTATAAGCCTGTTTATTCAGAACCTATTCACAACCAGTTTCAGGGAGGTGCTTTTTCTTTTTTTTAATGATAAGAAACTGACAGATAGAATCACAAATGCAGCATTGTTTCAAAAAGAAAAACGTTTTCACCTGCTTCTTAAAATTACCTCTAAGTATTTGCGCTGACATTTCTGAGAGAGAACTGATTACAGTTTTTTTTCAGTGTAAATCCACAAGAGAAGATAATTACCGCTAAGTCGCTAAGTGTTACTGAGATTAGTGATAATAATTTGTTTGTAATGTTGCTGTAACTAAAGTCAATCATACACAGATTAATGTTTAAACATGCTTCCAGATCTTAAGGGAGACTCTAGATGATACAGATCGTTTGAAATCGTTGGTTGGTCACAGAATCCTGAATTTGTTGTCTTAGATTCCTGAAATATGTAGCTAACCTGTTTGTGAGTCACAGGTACTTGGCTTTTTATTAGCTGAAGCCTTGTCCTTTCTAATCCTTGTTAACAGCATTGGTAAGGGTTATACTCTAGGTTAGGACCAAAATGTATGCCCACAGTCAGACTGGCTAAATTTGGTCTGCAGGCAAAACTGTACAGCCTTTGAGTGACAACAGTGTATAAAATGTACTGTCACATACTAGCATGCCCTAAACCAGTAGAAACTGGGAGAAGCTCTGATTAGGGACCACAGACATCTCCAGGAACTAAAGCATCTGACTTCTGTAGGGACTAGCTTGGTCCAGGGAGGGTCAGGCACTGTGATGAATCTCTGTTGTTGCAGAGTGCCTGGAAAGGCAGAAGAGCCCTATCCAGAGACCTGAAAGTGGTGTTGTGGTTGGCTATCTGGGTGTGCAACTGGGAGAGATCCCTTGCTCAGTGCCTGTGCTTCTCTCCTGAGATCTGTGCTATTACTGGATCAAAACAGAAGCTGACCAGGGAGTGGAGAGCCACAGCACAGCCAGCAGACCAGAACATCCCAGCTGCAGGGCTAGCGTTAGGCTCTTGTGTCTCTTCTGAACCTGTAGTTTTGTTGCCCACCTGCCAGCCTGACTGGCTGAAGGCATGAACTCAGGGTGGGGAGCTTGCTGCTTCTATCATCCCAATTTAAGGTGTGTTCACCCTGTAAGTGCGAACTCAAAATACTTTCAAGGGATCAATAAGCATTCAGAAGCCCTGAATTAAACAGGCTATTTGGACATATCTTCGTAACACCTGTCATTTCTCCTTCCTTTATGCTTTCTTCTGTTAGCCTGTGCATACACTGAATTGCTTAGGCTGGTACTCAGGCTGTCTGCACTATCCAATGATAGGAACTGGCTGCTAATTTGGACTACTCAAGTTGCCCTTTGCAAAGAGAGCTACCCGCAGGGTATCAGAGTATCCTGATCTCTTCGCTATCTGCATAATGATCTGCACCATTACTACTGGAATAAGCATCTGTTTTCTGAAGCATGTGTAAACTGAGCATTGAGGAATTGTCTTTAAATCAAAGTTTTTTGATTACAGATTCACACAGAATCACAGGATTGTTAGGGTTGGAAGGGACCTGAAGGGTCATCTATTTCCAACCCCCTTGCCATGGGCAGGGACACTTTCCACTAGATCAGATTGCCCAGAGCCACATCCAGCCTGACCTTAAAAGCGTAGCCATGAGGCATATTTTTGATTCCTACTTTTTTCCAGCAGAACTGTTAATTGTTTTAAAGATGTCATATTCAGGAGTTGCTGAAGCGTGGAGAACACCTGTCACAATCTTTTGCACCATCTTGACCACAGAATTAACCAGGTTGGAAAAGACCTCTGAGATCTTCAAGTCCAGCTTGTCTTTTAACCGTTCTAAGTAACTAAACCATGGCACTAAGTGCCTCATCCAATCTCCAGGGACGGTGACTCCACCACCTCCCCGAGCAGCCCATTCCAGAGGCCAGTCACCCTTTCTGTGAAGAATGTCTTTCTAACATCCAGACTAAACCTGCCCTGTTGCAGCTTGAGACTATGTCCTCTTGTTCTGACACTGCATGACTGGGAGAAGAGACCAACCCCTGCCTGGCCACAACCTCCTTTCAGGTAGTTGTAGAGAGTAATAAGGTCTCCCCTGAGCCTTCTCTTCTCCAGGCTGAACAACCCCAGCTCTCTCAGCCGCTCCTTGCAGGGCTGTGCTCCAGCCCCCTCAGCAGCCTTGTTGCCCTTCTCGGGACACATTCAAGCACCATTACAGAATTAAAGGGATGAAAAGAAGCAATTCTATATTCCTCTTATCTAAGAAAAAAAAAAGGTATTAGGTTTACCTACTCCATCACTTGGGGTTTAGTGCAAGTCCACTGAGCAGCACTAAATTGTTAATTTTATTCTGGACATGATCACTCAGAGCTGCTTAATGTGGCCATCATTAGAAAATGAACAGCTGAGCAGTGGCCATTTTTTTCCCAGTGTATGTGAGCTGTCACAGGGACTGTGCTGCTGGAAAAGGCTTTACAAGTTAATGCTCTGAGCAGCAAAATGTGTTTGAACAAAATGCTGCTTTCCTAAAGGGCACATTTTGGCTGAAAATATAATGGGAAGAAATGTAATTGTGTAATTATGTCTATATTTAATTAAAAATAGCATTCAGCATTGGAGGCAGAATTTCATTCATTAATGTGATTGGCCTTCCCTATTAGCAGAGCAATGCACAGTTGCTACCTGGATAAAGCAAGGAAAATTCCTACTTCTCTGCAATTTCTAAAACATGCCATGCTGAAAAATAGACAAAAGAGAACATTTAAAAGGCTACCAAAAGCAGATTGTCAGAACTTCATTTTTTCCCAAGTTACCTCTGTATGTGTATGTAACATATATATGTTACTACATTTCAGGAAATGGAATACTGCCTAATATGTGATATTCATGTCAACTGTAGAAAAGAAGTGTCTATCACTCAAACCTTGCATAAAATGAAATTATTTATCAGTAACAAATTATTCCTAAATATTCACATCACATATCCTGATGTGCTGGTTAGTACTGACAATATGATTGCATAGATGCTGTAGCTGCATCTCCTAGAAATTTGAAAACCATTTGTTCCTTCCTCAAGTCCTGCGTGGCTTTTGCCATTTGTATGTTGGAGTTTCACTGGTTTCCTGACAGGTTACTTGCTATTCATCACATACAGAGCATTGGCCATGCTTTGTGCAGACAAGTGGTGCCCTGCCACTCTCTAGGTTAGTATGCATTTATTATTCTGCAGAATCCTTCCCCACTCTGCTTGTTTGCAGTCCATAGATTTTTTTTCCTTAAACAAATTGCTCAAATAGAATCATAGAATCAGTCAGGTTGGAAGGGACCACAAGAATCATCTAGTTCCAACCCTCCTGCCATGGCCAGGGACACCCTACTCTAGAGCAGGCTGCCCAGAGCCTCATTCAGCCTGGCCTTAAACACCTCCAGGCATGGGGCCTCAACCACCTCCCTGGGCAACCCATTCCAGGGTCTCACCACTCTCATGGTGAAGAACATCCTCCTCACTTCCAGTCTGAATCTAACCACCTTCAGCTTTGCTCCATTATGCTTCATGTGCCATAATGCTTCCTGTGTTAAAAATGAATATGTGCAGTAGTTGGAGAGCTTGGAACTGCTTTTCATTTTCAGTAAAACTGTACTTGCTCTGTTTACACCCATTTTTCTACTCGAGGTTGTCAGAAAGGGCTCTAAAGTACTGCAGCCACATTGCAGTGCCACAGAAGTGCTACCTCTAGGATCTCCAAAGTATCCTCTGTAGTGTCCTTCCTATGTGGGAGCCTGGGTTTGAATAATATGGTGTGAAGAGGATGCAGACATGGTGCCTGACTCCTCAGAGTGGTAACCAGACAATACTTAGCATTGCAGTTTTTTGCTGTCCAGCTCTCCCTCCTCACTATGTTAGACTGCTTCTTGGCCATATATTCTGTCATCTTTAAGTGGGGTATAAAATTTTAGGAGTGTACTGAACCCCTTTACACATCAACAATTAAGTACCCGCTCAAAGAAGAAATGAACTCTCTCAGCTAACACTTTCCCCAGATCTACTTTGGCTGTAATTGCCCTTCATTAAATCTCAAAACATAGCAGTCTCAGAACTGGCATTCCTGTGAATACTGAAAAAATAACATTAGAATGAAGTTAAAGGTTTGGGTCTTTTTTCAGTCTGCTGCAGAGGGATTAGGTACATGTTTTTCTTAAACAATAGCACTATTTTTAAAGCAAAACCCTGCTGCACAGCTCCAGAAAATATAGCCTAAGGGCCTGTCTTAAATTAAATAAAGCAAGAAAAGTTTAAATTAGAGGTGTCATTTACCTTGCTGTTGTTGCATACATAATGCACATTGTCACAGGTGGTATCAAATTGAGGTTTTTCAGATGCATTGTGTCAGTACAGCCATTCTGTTTCTTCCAGATACATTAATCAAATGAGAAATGTTGTGCCATTGTGCAGTCAAGCTTTCACCTGAAAGTAATAATTTCAGGCTATTTATTGCTCTTGAGTCAGACCAAAGATTCACCCTGTTACAGTAAGGCACTATAATATAAATCTGGAGATTGCCTATGTCATACTCTTCCTTACTTTTCTGTTTATTGTTCTTTGCATATTTTATCAAATTAAGTGTGAGCAATTGTATTACAAAGGATGAATGCAATCCAAGTTATGCATTTAGGGTGAAATTCACTTCTGTGAAAGTGTTCCCATGAGGCCCTAGGAATGGCTGAAACAACGTTTAAATCAGTGGGACTCCATCATACCCATGGGTGGGATGATACAAAGGTAGCTTGGAAGAACTGCATTTGCTGGTAGGCAGTCAGTCTTTTCAAGGGAGGCTAAAGTGGAACACAGAGTCTTATTCAGGCCACAGATAATTTTCACTTGCCATGAGCAGTAAGATGATTTCATTGCAAAAGCATTTCAGAAGTTAGCTGCGGACGTTTTCCAACATCAGATTGGCTGGTTCAGAAGTTTTAAAGGAATGCCAGGAATAATTAGTTGCCATTAAGATTTAATCATGTGGAAAATGTTGATTTAAGTGCTACCAGTTGTTGCTTGAAAACCACTTGAGAATGAAATTACCACTTAATATATCTTTTGTACTGGCTCTTTTGGGAAATACCATTTTTCTTTGCATGCTACTGTTCTAAATTTTCATCAAAGAGCCTCTGTGTTCATCTGATGCACAGGAGGGCTTTTTAGAGTCCAAAGTGACCTCAAGTTAGGCTTTTTGTGTTTGTTTGTTTGTGTTTGGGGGGTTATTTGTTAGTGGCTTTTTGTTGTTTGCATTTTTTTGGGGGGAGTTTGTTTGTTTCTTTGGTTTGGGGTTTGTTTGTTCTTTGATTTTGTTTTGTTTTTATTATTATATTTCCTTTGATGGAAATCTTCTAAGTGGAAACTGTTTTGTGCTATGCAATCCAGCATATTGGAGTGGGTAGCACTTGAGGTCTAGCCATATGCCAGCTGATGTGCCCAGCCACTAAGCAGGATGCGTTAATCTGTATGGAGCTCTGTATTGCTGCCCTACAAGAGGACTGTGATGCTCCTAGGATACAGCATGATGTGCTTTAAGCTAGATAAGGCAACTCTACATTTTCCTCCATACTGGTGGGTCTAGTCAAAGCATCTACATACACTTTGCTTGCTTCCAGCATGTGAAGAACCAGAGTTAGTCTGCAGTAATCACCCTGACATCACTTGTTTTTCAAGAGCATAGCTTTTTCCACTGCTGGAGCACAACCCTGTGGGCTGAGGCTCAGTGCCATCTCTTCTACATCTGGTGGTGTACCACCAGCAGGCAGCCCTAGTATTCTTGGTAAACCTCAGCTCAGACTAAACAACAAGCGTGGTCCAAGCCCCATGGCAGCCAATGGGACTCTCCCCTTGGTCTCTCTCAAGTCAGTCCCCACATCATCCCATAGCAAAGCTGGATAATCTGTTTTAAGAGGATGAATTCCCTAATGCACTTGCTGGAGCTGCCTATGTAAAGCAGCAGTTTTAGGTAAAAAGACATGGTGTATCTCAGAGTGATCATCTTTTTTCTCACTCACTGGATGGCTGTTGGAGGCATTGCCTACCAAACTGGGAAAAGTGCAGATTCAGGATCTTCTCTGTGCAGGACTTCATGTATGACTACTTCAAGAAGTTCCTCTGAAAAGCCACCAGTTTAACATCAGTGTGTTATGTGTGTGCATGATTTGTCCTTGAGGCCAACATGTTGCCAAGGAGGAAAACTAAACCCAGCTCACCACTATGATAGTTACTTTATTGCTGCATTTTGGGGCATGTAGGCCTGGAAGGTGCTAGCTAAGAAAGCTTTTCATTCTGGGATGTGTGCTGGATTGAGGCTAATTGGAGTAGTCTAATAAGAGAAATTAGATTATTGGTTGTAAAAAGAAAATGAAGATGAAGTGTGTATCATTCATTGCTTTGCTGAAAGGGATAGAGTCAAAGTGTCAACAGTTTGTTCTTCATTTACCTCAGAGCATTTGTTCCCTTCACTTCTCCTTTGCTCTGCCTCTAATATCTTCCAATAACAGATAACAAGTAAGCTTTGCTGATTGTCTGTCTGTCTGGGAGAGAGATGGGGTGGCTTTGATCGCCTTCTGGGCTAAAAAAGTTGGGGCTCTTCAGCCTGGAGAAGAGAAGGCTTTGAAGAGACCTTGGAGTAGCCTTCCAGTATCTGAAAAGGGCCTACAGGAAGGCTGGGAAGGGACTATTTACAAGGTTTTGTAAGGACAGGTCAACAGAGTAATAGGTCTGAACTGGCAGTGGGGAGATTTAAACTAGACGTTCTTTCCAGTGAGGGTGGTGAAACACTGGAACAGGCTGCCCAGGGATGTTGTAGATGCTCCCTCCCTGGAGGTGTTCAAGGCCAGGGGCCTCCCATCTAGTGAGAGGTGTCCCTGCCTATGGCAGGGGGTTGGAGCGGGATAATCTTTGAGGTCTCTTCCAACCTAAACCATTCTATGGTTCTTTGTTTGTGCAGGAGGGAATTTGGGTTTGTGTATTATTTCTAAATGGTATATAATTGTAAGCAGTTGTCAATATATTGTGTATATGTGCTTGTAAGTTTAGCTTTGCTGTAAATAGAGCTTCATCTTACTTCCAAGCTGTCTGAGCTGGTCTGGTAAATTTCAGTAGTGTGGGGCTGAAAGTTCCTCAACCCACTACGGGGCAAAATGTTAATTCACAACTGGCATGGTTACATTTTGGATTGACTACTGATGCTTAAATGGTTTGCTTAGCTTTGGGAATTAAAGGAGGAGACGAGGACAGCCGGAATTACAAAAGTGCTGAGCAACCAAAACCTTCAATATGGGTGGTGAAATATAAAATTAGTCTTCAAATAATGGCACAGGGCCCCACAAGAGTTATGATCACTGCCATTATTTGTGACTATTGCTGTCGTTACTGCTTTATTTCCAGTGCAGTGTTTACTGTGTCTAAAGCATTTAGAGCCAGTGGTTGTGGTGGTCCTTCAGTCTGGCACAACACATACACTGTCAGTAGGTAGGTTGGTGCTGACACAGTGCCTTTGAAGATAAGTCCTCTTCCTCTTCCTCTTCATTAGTAAGTGTTTTTTATTTTGATCAGGGTCATATTGATGATGGTATTCAGTGGTTAAAGTTTGGGAATAGCATTTTAAGACAAAGCAGAAGGCAGGTATGAAAAAGAAGTGACTAATCATTAGCTTTACCATTGCACACCCATCAGCTTCACAGCCCCATGATGCTAATCACAAAATAATCAGCAGACATTCCATAGCCACTGGGAATTGTGATCTCCATACAAGATAGCACTTCTGGTTTTGCCTAGGGTGCTCTTCTTTGCTAACTTCCTATATGATCCCTGCCACAATCTTTTGCACCAGGCATGTGTGGTTTGGGAAGGGCTCTATCTCCTAGTATTTCATATGTTATGAAACCACAAGTACAACAGTCTCTCAAGCTCTTGAAATAAAATTGAGAAATGTAATCCATTACCATTATAATAGAATTTCTATAAAAATAATAAAAGAAAAATGGGAGAAAATAGGTCCTGAAAGTTATAGGCCAACTGGGAAGTTGTTGTGGCTTTGGCCTTAGCTATCACCATGTCAGACTTCAGCCTTCTCCCAAGCAGCAATCTAATTGTAAATTATGTATATACAGAACATCATTCCTTAGCTTTGGCTTTTAGTGACCCCCTTCCCTTCTTTGCCTTTCTTCACTCCAACCTCACACATAAGAAATATTGAAGTGTTTGCACTAATGGAGAAATGACAACGTGCAGTCAAACTTAAACCAGCTGTTTCCCCGTACTGTGAGCACAAAGAGCCAGGCTGGTAATATTTATAGCTTGACTGGCCTCTAGTGAGCCAGATGCTGACTGCCTTAATTTGCTTTGATGGCCTTAAGGCTTGAAGCAGCTGTGAACTGCAAGATAGCCATGGAAAGTTAGGCAGAAGAGAAAGAAAAAGGGAAAAAAAGATTGTTTCAATTAACAAAAAATATTGATAGAAAATGAAGGGCTGCTCATGCACAGCTCAGTAAAAAAGCATTTTCTGTTTTCCTTACAGAAAGGCAGCAATGTTACTTGTGTTGGTATGTGATGTTTGCTTTCTTCATTCACTGGAGGATGCAACCTGAGGCAACTCAACATGCCACACTGAGACTTTTCTGAGCAACCCCTGGGCTGGTCCTACACAATGCTGAGGACCTGCAGAGCCCAGGGTACCCCATACAGTGGTTCCTGCCTCTGTTCTCTGCTGTAGGAATGTGTTACACTGGGGATGTCCTATGTCTGTTGGGACTGTTGAAGGCCATTTTTATTACTCCTTCATTTACCCCACATGGAGCAGTGCACATGTCTGCGAACATGGCCCAGTGAAGACTTCAGCTTTGTCTCCCTTCCCTTCCCTTCCCTTCCCTTCCCTTCCCTTCCCTTCCCTTCCCTTCCCTTCCCTTCCCTTCCCTTCCCTTCCCTTCCCTTCCCTTCCCTTCCCTTCCCTTCCCTTCCCTTCCCTTCCCTTCCCTTCCCTTCCCTTCCCTTCCCTTCCCTTCCCTTCCCTTCCCTTCCCTTCCCTTCCCTTCCCTTCCCTTCCCTTCCCTTCCCTTCCCTTCCCTTCCCTTCCCTTCCCTTCCCTTCCCTTCCCTTCCCTTCCCTTCCCTTCCCTTCCCTTCCCTTCCCTTCCCTTCCCTTCCCTTCCCTTCCCTTCCCTTCCCTTCCCTTCCCTTCCCTTCCCTTCCCTTCCCTTTGCCTTGGGACTGCTTTTAATACTCACCTTAGAGCAAAGATAAACAGACTGTCATTGTGACTTCACCATCCACTTAAGCCAGCTTTAGCTGCCAGCACAGGCCCTGAGGGGCTTCCCTCCCTTCCACAGACCCTGGCAGATCACTGCCACCCTGGCTGTCTCCTTTCCTGCGGGTGAGCATCGCCCTCACACAGCCACCCTATGTGGGTGGGTGAGTGTCTCAGTTGTAGCTAAGCACTGCATAACCCACCCATTTATTTACTTATTTGTGTACTTGCTGGGAAAGCAGCTCCTGTCCCAGTTCACTAAGCAGTTGTGTGAAAGCCTGTCTGAGTGCCCCAGGGCTTTGTTGGCTACGTGCATTTTCTGATATTTGAATGGCTCTGTTATTCTAGAGTCCTCTGCAAAGGAATTTTGCACTGCTTTCACAAGAAGCCTTGGAAGGGAAAATAAAATCTCTGTTCTCCTTTCGGCACATAAGTGTGGTGGTGCTCATGCAGCAGATTTAAGGGCAGGTGCCTATACAGGAGCAGAGTGCTTAGTGCACTTGCAGAGCTTGGCCTGGTGTATGCACAGAATAAGCCAGATAGCCACTGTCAGCTGTGGTGCTGGGCAGTAAGTGTTGAAAACCAAACTGTCAGAGCAAGTGCTGGGGCCTCTGATACTACCATTGAAAGCACTTCTCAGTCTTTTTGTAGCACCTACAGGGATCACCACTGATGCCAGGGGAGCAGCCCCTGGGGCTCTGTAAAGCTGCTGGAGTAACCACACTCCTGCTCCAGTGGCTGGGAAGCACAAACACTTCACCAGAGAGAGTCAAGTTGTGCCCAGTGATTGCTGCCAAAGGGGGAGTGTTTGCTGCCAAAGGGGGATCTGCATGACCCCTCTTTGCATGTCACTGCTGCAGCAGGTCTCAGCAGATGTGAATTCTCATTCGTAAAGAGGAAGAGATGTAGAGTGGGGCAAATAAGAAAGTTCAGGGCTCTAGCTGTGTAACCCTTTGAATTGATGCTGTGGACTAAAGCACATCAGGTGTGCTCTGTGTAACAGCAGTAGTTACATTATCCGAGGAACATTCTGTGTTATTTTTGTCATGAGCCAATTTTTCAGTGTCAGGCTATTTTACAGGGCCAAATTCCCTGCATCTTGAGTTGCAGTGAATGGAGGTGAGCCTGAACATACTTTGCAATATACTTAGTATGAGATGACCTTTATATGATGTGGTTTTAGTTAGATATACATTTGACTATTTTGGCACAAATTTTCTAAGGGAGGTAGCATTATGGAGCTCTTTCTTATGTCACTGGCAATATGAAATGGGAGAGGTGAGAAATCTGTATCCTGTAGGACAGTGTCATGGTTTGTTCACCAGAGCCTCACAGAATGAGATCTCTTGGTAGCTCAGCATATCCTCTGATCTGACCAGCCGTGGGCTGAATGAGAATCATGCATGAAAAAATCTTCAAAGATATCCCTACACTGCTCTAGTCTCTCGAGACTACGTTTCTGCAAGTAGTCTTTGTAAGAAATCTGTCCAAGGTGTAGTTATTAAATGGACTTGTAAAGGTAAGTAGCTACTTGGAGAATACAATTTTTCTTATTTATTTCCCTCTGAAATTCAGAAATATTAAAGAAAGGAGTTTATATTATAGGAATGTCAAAGAGATCATGTAAGATGTTGCTGATTCCTAATCAGTGCTTCTCTGACACCTTGCATTTTAATACAGCACAGGTGTTTCACATCACATGAGATAAATAATAGCATAGTGCAGAGGGAAAAATGTGCTTGATACACTTACTTATATGTTTCATGCACTTATTTATGAACTTATATGTGCTTTCATCATAGTCAATGATTGGCAAAACTCCAATCCCTTTCAGGAGGAGAGGGTGCTAAATTTAGCTATCAAATAAGCTTGATTCTAAGGTCTAAAGACCTATGGAGAAATACTTTTCTTCAGCAGACATTTATTGGCAATCAGACCTGAATCAGCTCAAGACTGGACAAAGTGCTCTGGGGTATCAAAACTGCAGTCTTTCCAATCTATTTACTTATTTGTTTAGTTTTAAATTCCAGGTGTAGCAGGGTGTGTTTACAAAGGGTAAAAATAACACACAGCTGTGAAGAAAAACATCTTGTGCTTCTTTTCAGGCCTGGAGCTAAGGGTGAATCACTGCAGAGCTGCACCCTTTACACTGGGCAAGCATTCTGACAGCTGCTTTTCCACTGCTCCTGCTCCCCTGGTGGTTCAGAAAAAAAAGCAGACTCACAGAAAGTCCTAAAAAAAAGAAGGCTGGTGCAGACAATCACTCTCTTGTTCTAAAATTACCATTTTCTACTGTCTGCTTGCATTTTCAGTTTTGTTTTCATCTACTGTAGAAGTCCGTTCCAGCAGTTTGAATTAAGCCTTGATTCAGTTGTATGCGTAAGCAAACGCTCAGTCTGAAGTACCTCAGTAGTCGTTGTAGCTGTTGTGCTGCTCTTATGTGCTTAAAGTTAAGCATGATGTTGGAATACATACTGAACTGCGGATTTGCTTGTCCACCCAGTAACCTAACAGGAGAAAACCCTTGGCCATCTGCTTCTGGAGTTTAATGAAAAGTTATGACTTATTTATGATGTTCTTCTCCACCCCCATCTGTTTATATTCAGATCAGAAAACCAGTTCAGAACCCTGTCAGGTTGCCAAAAGATGTGTGCTACTACATCATCTCTCACATTACGTACTGGTCAGAGTTTACAAGAGTGGCTTTAATACATGATTGCCCATAGAAGCAGTCTGGGCTAATATTGATGTGATCACAGAATCACGGAAGTTTGGAGGCTGGAAGGGACCTCCAGAGATCACTGAGTTCAGCCTCCCTGCCAAAGCAGGATCCTCTGGGGTAGTTCACACAGGAACACATCCAAGCAGGTTTTGAAAGTCTCCACAACCCCTCTGGGCAGCCTGTTCCAGTGCTCTGTCACCCTCACTGTAAAGAAGTTTCTCCTCATGTTGAGGTGAAACCTTCTGTGTTCCAGTTTGTAGCCATTGCTCCTTGTCTTATTGCTGCTGATCGGCAAAAAGAGATTGGCTCCATCCACTTGACACCCACCCCTCAGGTATTTGTACACATTGATAAGATCTCCCCTCAGTCTTCTCCAGACTAAACAGCCCCAGGTTTCTCAGTCTCTCTTTGTAGGGAGGTGCTCAAGTCCCCCAGTAATCCTTGTGGCCTTCTGCTGGACTCTTTCCAGCAAGTCCCTGCTTCTCTTGAATGGGGGAGCCCAAAACTGGACACAGTATTCCAGGTGTGGTCTCACCAGAGCAAAGTAGAGGGGGAGAAGAACCTCCCTAGACCTGCTGGCCACACCTTTCCTGATGCACACTGGGATCCCATTGGCTCTCTTGCCCGCAAGGGCACGCTGCTGGCCCACACAGAACTTGTCCACCAGCACTCCGAGGTCTTTCTCCATGGAACTTCTTTCCAGCAGGTCAGCCCCTACCTGTACTGGTGCCTGTTGTTATTCCTCCCCAGAGGAAGGACCCTGCACCTGTCCTTATTGAACTTCTTAAGCTTTGCCTTCAGCCAGCTCTCAGCCTGTCCAGATCTTGTTGGATGACAGCAGAGCCTGATGGGCTGTTGGCCACCCTCCCACCCCCCAGTTTTGTATCATCAGCAAACTTGATGAAGGTACACTCAGTGCCCTCATCCAGCTCATTGATAGATGTCAAACAAAACTAGACCCAGTACTGATCCCTGAGAAACGCCACTGGCTACCAACTTGATTCTGTGCCATTGATGACAACTCTCTGAACTATTGTGGAGCCAGTTTTCAATCCACCTCACAGAGAAGTCAGCTATGCCACATCTCCAAAGCTTATCTATGAGGATCTTGTGGGAGACAGGATCAAAAGTCTTGCTGAAGTCAAGATAGATGACACCTGTATTTCACCTGGCAGCAAAACTTTGATGTCCCTGTATCCTAAGATCCCTTTCACAGAAAACAAAAATAAAGTAGCTGTGCCAGTTAGGCCAAAGGATGCTGCTAGCATCTAGGTCTCCCCAGAACAGACCTAAAAAGTCAGTGAATGGGCCAAATGGTTCCTTCTTTTGTCTTTGTAACATAAGTTGCCTTGGGAGACAGGATGGACAACTGCATAGATGTAAGAGCAGGAGCTGGATAATGTTTGCAAATACATGTGATTTAGTATGTAGCCTCATTTATGCATATATGCCATTTGTATTGGTTAAGATAAACATCTTAAGCACAAGCAATCAGCACAAAGGCTCTTTTTCAACATGTTTACTTCTGAAAGAAAAAGTTACTTTGTTTTGCGCAGCTCTGTTTAGGCAGAAGTAAACTGCATTCCAGAATTCTATTTAGAGGTATGCAGTGGGATAGAAAAGTTAAAACTGAGAGGCTAATGCCCAAGTATTCTGGATCTCAGAGGAAAGGCTGATTCCACCACCGCTCACTGACAAGCAGGACCATGTGCTGACTCTATCTTACTTTGTGGTTATTATTCAGTCCTGTGGCTGACAAAGCATTCGTAGGACATTTACAGAAGGCAGGTTTCTTATGTTATATGTTATGTGGCACCCGAGATAATTCCATACCTGAACAAGATAGGTGAGGCCAACATTTCCCAGGCAGCATTCAAGGCCCCCTGTTCCTTCTTCAAATGCAGATGACAGTATCCATTGAATGGCTTCTGTGATGTATCTTATTTTTAAATTGAAAGCATCAGCAGTTAATTTTTGAAACAAAAATAACACAGCATAGTAAAATGAGTAGTTACACTGCACAGAAAAAGCTGGTAAACTTAAAAGATACTTTCAGTATTTAAGATGTGTACTGTCTTTTCACCCAGTGCTAGTTCTTTTTTAAGACACATGCATGAGAATTATAACTGCATTAATTCCTGACCCAATGCCCTGAGTCTCTTGGGCATTGCCTGAAATATCTTCCACATCATTTTGATACATGCTGAGCAGACAGTGGTCAAAACTGTGTATTGTTTTTCCTCTTTTGTTCTCAAATGGTAACAAAACCTTTCTGGGAAAGCATTTGTAATCTGATTTGTGTTGGTACCACACTGACATTGGTGCCCAATGCTTATGAGAGCTGGGGAGAGTAACAGGCTGTCTGGGTGAAAGACACTTTGGGGGGAAGATGCTGAAACAGGCTTGCAGGAGACTGGGTCTTGGAAGGTGTCTTGATTCTCTGGACTGCACATTAGTTGTAAGAAAGTCAATCGAAGCATCACAGCCTGACATCCTGCTTGTTTAGTAAGACCACAGTACAGTTTCAAGGGTTAAATGGCAGAACTAAAAGAAAGCTTGTTAGTAATATAGCATCACTAAAGGAACCAAAACCCAACCAGCACCCTCCTTCCCTTCTCAAATGGCCTTTTTCACATTTAAAGGTATTCCCCACGGCTCTGTTCTTTGTTTTGGTTTTTGGTAACAATTTTTCTTTCTGATGAAACACATTGTAGACATTAAATTAAGGGACAAATATGTCTGTGTCTGCCAGAAAGAAAACTGTGATGCAATTAAAATGCCATTAAGGAAGCCCCTGTGGGATGTTAAACCTAAAGACTCTATTCAGAAAGCAAAGCCAGAATTAAAGAGGTGTCTGGTTCCAGATCCTCTGCAGTTTTCCATTTCTTGACTATAGTACCGTGGAGACTGTGCTAGTCGGGAGCTGAAAGGTTTTTCCAGTCGTGTGTGTGGTATTTTGAATCATGACTTTGGCAAACGTTCCTTTTCTGTAAGCCATACATAGAAGTGTCTCTACACTGCGTGGAACAGCGCAGCAGCATGGCCCTCGTGAAACAATGACAACAGTACAGATGGGAAGATGTCCGGTCCTTGGACAAGCTTTATCCAAGTAATAATAGTTTTCCCACAGCAAATCTGCATAAAGTGCATCTTTGTATTTGCTGAGAGCTGTTTGTGAGATGTTTGGAGAGAGAAGTGCAGCTACTTGGAACCATAAGGCTCAGCAAGCCTGTGATCACGCCTCCGTTACATTGCAGTCTCTGGAAATAAATTGTTAGTGTTTATATGTTTGAAGATACCTAAAAGGCTGATTCTTTGAAGATAAAAGTATGCTCTCCTGAGGCTAGTAACTTTTTCTGAGGTGGCTGAAGGAATCAGCAAAGTCAGTGAGTAGCAGATACTGAGTTTTCCAGTGGCAGTCAAGCCCTAGTGCTTGAGTATCCTTTTTTCTATTTCATTCAGTGTGATTCTTTGCTGAGGATACTGGTAGAGACTGGAATAATAATAGAAGCACACCTCTCTTCTCTATCTAGGAATTCTCCAGATGACTGCAGCGTGGCAAAAGGAGGGAAAATGGTTAGCAGCTCAGACAATGTTGGGATGAACTATGGAAACTACATGGAAGAGAAGCACGTTCCACCCCCAAATATGACTACAAATGAACGAAGAGTCATTGTACCAGCAGGTTAGACCCTCTGTACAAAAATTTCAAGCAAAATACTACATTGCCTCTAGGTTTGCTAATGTTATTTAAGAAGATTTGGAGAAAAAGTGGCAATGTGATACATGTGACCAGGAAGAAAAGAGCAGTAATTTCCCACTGTTAGTAGGAGAGCAAGCTGAGAAATAGTATAGTGAAGCTGCTTCCTCAACTTGTTCTTCCTATGTCAGCAGCAGAGCTGGCTGAATATGAGCACTCAGATCTTTGTCTGACTTTTCTCGCTCCTTTGGAAGTGTTTCACCTCAAAGTGGTCAAAATGAAGAGCCACTTCCACTTCCTAACACCATAGACTAGCTGGATGCAGAGTCTAGGGGAGAGGAAAAAGATCACTGTACCACATGATATCCCTGTATATACCAAATGCAGTCCAGCCCTCAACATGCTAAAATCACAATAGTCTTGGCAAGCTTGGTTTTGGGATCCAGCAGCTAACTGATCAGGAACATATTCAATCCTCTTGCCTTGTCCTCCAAACAAACTTCTGCTGGACAGTTTGTTGCCTCAGTTTGTAAAATAGTTAGCATGCCAATAGCAAACTAATATTTTAGCATCATAACATACATAGATATTCATAAGCCACTGGATATACACAGCATAGTCACTGCACCTGCACACTGCACACAGAAGGGCATTTTTTCTGCTGATTCCTCTCCAGCAGAGATGTGCCTGTATGAAACCTTTCTGCTGCTGCTATGTTGCTTAATGTTCTTACAGTTTTTCAGTTGCAAAGACATGCAAGAGTACTGACTGTGGCCAATTTTGCAAGCTGTGATTATTTCAGTTATTTGTCAAGATATGTGTGGACAAGTATGTTGCAGTATCCTCTGCAATGCTATTGACAGTTCTGTTCTAAAGACACAGTCTTGCTAGTTGGAAGCAGACCACACTGAAATCCATGATATTTGAATGCTCTTCTTACTTATTTGCCTTTTTGATGTTTGGCACCTTTCTTTTTTAACTTATTTAGTAACCCTTAGCATGGTTAGCTCAGCAAGATGTTTTCTCAGTGTGTTCCTGGAGGTGTGTTTTGAGGTGGATTTCAGTGACATGCAAGGCACAAGATGCTCACGGTCACAGCCTTGCTATTTTGAAGTCCCCAGAAGAAACGTATGGGTAAAAAAATCAGCTGAATTTATTTGACTTATAGCATAGGCAGTGTGCAGCTTATGTGGCAATATTTAGGAATAAAACCCAGCAAAATTCACATTTTCAGCTGTGTAACTTTCTAGTTATCATAAATAAGGAGTATTTAAAAACTATAAATATAATAAAAATGTTTTGGTAAACTTCCTGGAATGTGTTTACTTCAAGCCAAAATAAATGTGGTTGCTGTTCTGTGCTGTAGGTGTGGTCACTCTCATCCAGACCCTCGATTTACCACCAGACTTGCATCCCTCTAATTTGCTATGTATTTCATACCATATGGAGAGATTCATTTAAGGGGGGAATTTAATGCACTTTCAAGAGCAGAGAAGCCCTCTGAAGCTTCAGAAGATTAAATATTCTGACTTGCAAGGGTTTAAAATACTGAGAGAAGCATCAGAGAGCAGAAGGCACTAAATGGGTGAAGTACTGGAGGCTAGCAGCAGTATGACATACTGAATAGTTTCTAGCCTATGGAAAGTGTTCCACCCTCTTTCAGACCAGCCCAAACAACAGTCAGAAGAGAGGGAATAGCACTGAGGTTAAGCCATAGAAAAGCTGTTAGACTGTGACACCAGTCTAACCCAAACAGTTCAATGATTCGTGTTGATGTGTGCTTACTGTAACTCAAGAATAAGGAAAGATAGAATGAAAGAGAAATAGAAAAGGAGATTAGAGGCAAAATGGAAATTCAAGTTGGAATCAGAGATTAATTTAAAACCAGAAGGTATTTATTTATTTGATCTTTATGTTTTGTTAGTCTGGACTAGTTCTTGGGTTTTCCCCCAGGTGGTTTTGTCAGTACTTCAGGTAGTAAGTGAAAACCCGTGCAGGTGCCACAGAGTAAACTAGTACAATGAAATAGTCTAGGAAAGGAGGTGCAGAATATTTTAACATCATCCACTGTAGTTTATGAAATAACTAGCTAAGTCTGTGAGCGCTTACTTTGCTTATGCCCAAGAAACAGTGCTTCTGACCTGAGTGGAAATTCAGCAGAGAGCTTTGAAAATGTTCAGATACAAGTCTCGGTGCTGATAGTGAGCTCTCTTAAACACTTCTCTAAGGATGCTATGTTAATCTGTGCATAACAGTGCATAAAGGTAGCAAGAACAAAAAAAAATGGAGGAGGAGCTCAACAACAGAGAGTTTGTTGTTAATAATCAGAGCTCGCAGGTCTTCCCTAATTTTTTTTCAGAGGTAATTATTCTCCTTTGCAACCAACAGGCCAAACAAATTCCTCATGTGTCTCCAGCAGTCAGTAAATAGGAGATTGTGGTCTCTTCATTTTGGTGTGGTCTGCATTTGTTTTACTGATGCAGTGCATCAGCACTCTCCCCCCTCTGCCTAATTTATCCTTTGTGATACCACCAGATCCTACGTTATGGAGCACAGACCACGTACGCCAATGGCTGGAGTGGGCAGTGAAGGAGTACGGTCTCCCGGATGTGGACATCTTGTTGTTCCAGAACATCGACGGGAAGGAGCTGTGCAAAATGACTAAAGATGACTTCCAGAGGCTCACTCCAAGCTATAATGCAGATATCCTCCTGTCACACCTACACTACCTCAGAGAGAGTAAGCTGTTTTTGTGTCTTTATGCTAATGGCTATATTCAATTGGTGGTTTGTATCAGTCACAGATTTAATGGTGTGGATACACTCAGCTGGGTTTTCAAACGTTTGTTGTGAACACTCCTATTCCTAAGAACATAGCAGGGAGTCTGATTCAAAGCCTTTTGAATTTGATTAAAAGATTCCCATTAATTTCAGCTGGCTTTTACTCATGTTCTTTGAAGAAAAGAGTTAGGAAATATGTTACAGTATCACAGTATCATCAGGGTTGGAAGAGACCTCACAGATCATCAAGTCCAACCCTTTACCACAGAGCTCAAGGCTAGACCATGGCACCAAGTGCCACGTCCAACCTTGCCTTGAACATGTTCTGCATGTCCATCTCAGAGAAAAATCAGATTGAAACCCAGCACATTCATTGGCATCCTGTAGGAAGAAAATCACGTGGGATTCAGTGCTAATGTTTTTTCTGGTCACATACTCATTTTGTTTTAATGATGAGAATGCTAAATAAGAGTGCAAACATTGATTCATAAGGCAAATTCCAGGCATGATTGTAAGGACTGACAGCAGTTTGCTCTGAGTTGAATCAAGAAGATTTCACTCAACTGAATGAAAGTTCTGTAAATTCATGGGGGAAAAAACCAAACAACAAAACATCAGTCCCTGAAACAGTAAGAACAGTAGTGCATAGCCAGCATTTCAAAGGGAGAGAATGGACTAGTGAATTCTTGGCTTGAGGGGTTTCATCAAAGCTTAAGGAAGATTTGCAGGTTTGCCTGATTTTCCAGAAGTTAAGGTGAGCATGATTTTTAAGATTCAAACCAGCAAGCGTTGCAACACCAGTGCGGTGCAGTCTTCTCCACACGCACACTGTCAGCAGTCAGTCAGAAGTACTCTGCATTCAGCACGCTTCATAAACGAATGCCCCAGTGGAAGCTATAGCAGGCTGAAACTCTCAGTAGACTTGCATTCAAACAGTCCTGTCAGGGGAAAAATATGGTTTTAAAAAGGTAATTCACATTATTTTTTTCTTCATTTCGGTGTTGCTTTTTGTTTTGTTTTGTAGCTCCTCTTCCACATTTGACTTCAGATGATGTTGATAAGGCCTTACAAAACTCTCCACGGTTAATGCATGCTAGAAACACAGGTAATGCTGGCACTGCTCCCGTTGCTATAGGTCATCTTCTAAAGGCACAGGATTCCTTTTTATGGGTTGCTTGCTTAAAATGGAAATGGTAAATCAGTAGGGAGGCAAGTGTAGCCTCTCCTTGCTCTGTGTGTGAGTTTTATGCGCAGACACACAGAAAGAGGGGCCACGTGGTGCACAAATGGTCTCCTTACTGGTAACTTCTTGTGTCCTGCAAGAGAATGGGATCCCTGACACATGAATAACTTCAGTTTTGGGGCCTTTGTCTCTGAGGACCTTTTTTCTTATTGTTTCTCATTGTACTGTCAGATGTACTCCATGGATCCCTAGAAGGTTGGTGGAGCTCAAAAGTGCTTCAGCACTTGCCTAAGTGCTGTGGGCTCTGATGAATGGGAACTCTCTCCCCTGCCATGCAGTATATATTGTATAATAGAGAACAAAATACTCTATATAGGCAGTTAGCTCGTCACATTTGTCAGGTACATGGGACATGAGCTGAAAACCCCACTAAATTTGATGCTGTAATCTCTACTTAAAGTCTGATCTGAATGCTAATTTTTACCCTTCTGTTATTTGGCCCAGAAAATTATTGAGCATAGGCAGGAGAACAATACAATACCTGCCTCAAAAAAATCTGTCTTTCAGGACATGACAAAACATTTATGAAAATAATTCAGAATAAATTTCAGCTTGCTCTATCAGTTGTGCAACAGAGGATGACATGGAATTGTATGTATAGTCTCAGTATACATACTGATTTAAGATGTTTGGAATATTGCATGATCATGCCTGAGGGTATTAGTTTTACCTACAGTGACCAGAAATAACAGTTCTTTATGAGAAGTGGAAAAGATAATGCAAAGGATAATGCAAAAGCAAAACAAAACAAAGCAAACCAAACCAAACTCAAAATCAACAACAACCAACCAAAACCACAACAAAACAGCAACCAAAAAAACCCCAAACAAAACGAAACTAGACAAGTGAAATAAACCCCACCTTGGACTGCAACGCCTCTTTCTTATTAGCATTTTCACTGTGGTAAATGGCAGTGAGCTTCTGGCAAAATTAGTTAGATTAGAAGGTCTCCATCTGAGATGGTTTGCCACTTGCCATAGTGTCCTATTGTGGGCTGTAGGCCTGCTGCAAACCCCACCAAAAGCAACAACATTTCCCACTGACTTTATGGGGTTTGGAATAAGCTTTGAGCCCTTTTTCAAGACAAATGGACTTGATGGCCTTTTTGATCTCTGGCTTTCCAGATTCTAATTTGCTAAACGGTTTTCACATACTGTCATCCAAGTTCAGCAGTTCTTTGTGTTATCTTTTTCTTTGTATATGCACTGACAATGATGTTTTGAAATTAATTTCACCAAAATGAGATTGCCTCAGTTTTGTGTCATGGGGAGTGTGAATAATATTATGCTGATCACTGACTTAAGGAAAATTAATTGTTCTGCTGACCTAATATCTTTGGAGTGGGATTTTCAAAGGGCCCTAGAAGAGCTAGAAACAAGTTGCTCTTGAAGTCAGCAGTAATTACATAAACCCTTTTAATGGTCCTAGAGATAGTCATTAAAAGTTTACTGATATAGCTAGAGCAATTTCAGACCATGAGATACCATTTTCTGTGTCAAGCTCAATATTTTTCATGTTTTCACTCTGTGAAGAGAATAAGATTTATAAGGGTCTGATCCAAAGCTGACCAAAGTGTATGAGAAGGTTCCCACAGACACCAAGAGGCTTTGGTCCAGGGCATACAGTCTCCCCACCTGTTTGGGAAGTGCGTGGAGTAACAAAGAGAAGGCAAAGCTTTACTTTAGAGGATATGAAACCACTTTTCATTGTGGAGGTGACAGTGGTAAATGTTGAAGGAATTTGCTGAACTGGACTGTCTCCTTCCTCAACATGGGTTTTGCACAGGCTTTTATGCAGTAATTGGATGGATTTAAACAGGTGCAAAGGCTATCAGCATTAACATCTGTATATAACAGTTCTAAGGTGGAAATTAATTTCTTATAGTCTTCATTCAGACACACTACCAAAGGGAAAATACCAGTGGTCTCAGGGACTGTGAAAATGAACCTTTAGATACTATGTCTTCTTTCTCTTTAGGAGGTGCCACTTTTATTTTTCCCAATACATCTGTTTATCCAGAAGCAACACAAAGAATTACATCAAGGCCAGGTATGAACAATGATCACCTTTTATATGCTGCAATCTTGCTCGGTTCATCTCTTGAAGTATCTCATTCTTCTCTTTCAACCCTCTTTTTGTATACAACAGGTTAGATTTTGAATACACACACATACTGCATGTCTTTACTTTATATATGCCTGGCTATATATTGTTGTGTAGAGTGAGATGATTAAATTGAACAGTTTACTAAGTCTGCTTCTTCTGCACAGCTCAAAAGACCAGAGAATCAGAAAACTTCAGCCCTGTTCTTTAGGGTCTGTTGCGTTGTCCCAGTACAATTGCTTTTCAATGTGCTTCAGCCATCTGTAAAATGAGGCAATACTCTCTTTTATAATTCCATTTTATAATGTCATGAAAGTGTTGTGGGTGTGCTGGCTTTTGAAAGGCTAAAGGGAACAATTAAAGAAGTTAAGGACATTGCTATGAAACAAAAAAAATTCGTTATGTCAGCCATCACCACTGAAGATGCTGGAAATATGCCTAGCCTGGACAGTAGCTTTTCCAGTCTTAGATGCAAAGTGCTGTGTGGGATGTCAAAAGGAGTGGCAGCAGCAATACAGAATACAAACTTTAAAGGAAATCCCTTACCAAGACAGAGACATACATCCAGTGTTCTGAAGGGACATGCATACACTTGGACTGACTGAGCTCTTGAGAAAAAATTCATTCTCTCATTACAGAGGGGAGGCTGGATAGCAAATACTCTGTGCTCTAGGGTGCAATACAGGACAGTACATGCAAGAAATTATTTTATGTACACTTAAATAAATATGTGTTGTATGCATGTCTGTAGATTTGTGAATTGATAATCAGAAAGATAAGTAGGGAAACAGCTACCAGACCATTATGTGATTAGGTCTACTCTGATCAGTTTTCAGGAAAACAAACTCATTTGCTAGATTCATTTGTCTATAATAGTGAATAAAAAGGAAACTACTAATCCAGTACATACATTTACCATTTGACTTTTGTAAGATGTTTACTGAAATACCCTACAACCCATTACAGTAAAAGTGAAATCAGAGTATGACAAGAAACAAAGCAAGAACTCACCAAATAACCTGTTACCATCTTAAGTTGTGAGTGCTTCAATGTTCTCTACCATGATCTATAGTCATGAGTGCTTGAACATTCTCTACCATGATCTGTAGTCATGAATAACTGGGAAAAAGACACAATAAAATGTGATATAAAACTGAGAGATGACACATGATTATGTTATCACTTAAACCCAAAGATTCCTTAAAATGATACCTGTACAGGTGCCCAGAAGACTTGAGAGAGAGAAATGAACTTGCAATGTGTTAACACTTGAATGTACAAGTTGGTAAATGTAGTATAGGATACAAGTTATTTGCATGTCTTACTGACTTCAAAATAGCCCTCTTCATTCATGGAAAAAAATAATTTATTGTGGGTTATTTATGGCACAATGAAAGCCATTCCTCTACTTGTTGGCCAAATGGGGAATAAAAGAAGCAAATTAAGCATCACAGTAGAAGATTGTGTGGAAAATCTAACTGTGTCATAAAAAAATTGGGCAGTGTGGCCTTCTACAGAAAAGCTGTGTGAATCACCCCATATCTGAAAGGCTATTTACAGAAGGAGAAGGTGCTTAGAGCAAGCCCTGAGAATATGGAAAATCTTTCAAGCATGTTGAAAGACACAGAAGTTTGAAATTGTTCAAGTCAGAATCTGGGCTTGAGGAAACCTGATATAATAATCAAAATAAAGAACGACACAGAGTGCCTGCTCAGTCTTAATGTCAGAAGAAAGGATTAAAGAAAAGAAAAAAATAGGCATTTTCCTGAGACATGGGAGCAGATTGTGGCTCTCATGGTCACAGGTTTTAGTAGCACCCAGAAGTTTTGAATGGCACAGAGGAATGTGGATGTGAATATAGATAAGAATGTGAAGCGTAGATGCAGAAGCAACTGCCAACTGTGCAGAATAAAATTGGATGCCCAAAATGGTTCAGGAATTTCCAACAAAAATTAACGTGTAATGTAAGACCTGCATGTCCTGCAGGTAATAACCATGCCTGCTGGGAGGATTTCAGACAGAAGCTATGAAAGAATACTGGTTTTATGGGTAGTTTCCACAGACTTGAACAAAAACTGGATCTCTTTTACCCCATGAGAAATTCCATGGTTTCATTGTTTGTTTCCTCCTCACCGTGATGGAAAAACGAAATAACTGATTTTCTCTAAGTAAAAGTTTCTTTAAAAGCCACATATCAGTTATGGTGAACTCATTCATTTCATCTGTAATTTAAATCTAACTAATCTAAATTATATTCACAATGAAACTCAATAACCAAAATGCTTTACGTTAACGTCCTCCTTGGTTTACACAACTACTTGTGGGAGTCATAGCTTGACTATAGAGCATCTCTTTTCTTCTGTGCAATCTGTTGTATCCTAACTAAACATTTTCTACAACAAACTCTTATGAGTTTGAAAATATTACTTTATTTTATCTTTTATGATTTTAAAGTTGCAAAGATTTTTTAAAGTCAGAATTTTAATTCAGAAATAAAACCTTTTTTTTTTTTTTAAGAAAGAATTTTGGTTTTCTCTAAAGAAACATTTTGTTGGCTTATTCTGTGGCTATCCTTGTGTTTAAATGTCACATTTTGATTAGACTGTGAAGAAGCTTTTCCATAACAAAGCATCGTTAGTGTAAGAGGAATAGCAGACCCTGGGGACAATCACTTGATGACATGACAGACGTCAAAAATTGAGGAGAGGGGACATAAAATATAAGATGGGAATTAGCCAAATCTTGGGGTGCAACTCTGGAGAAAGTAATTAAGCATTGCCATTGTTAAGGCACTACAATAGAACACAGGAAATGAGCAGAACTTGCAGTAAACTGCCATGACAAAGATGTATTTCTTCACTCACCTTTACAATGGAACATGAGGTTTCAGCAAGCTGAAAGTAATACAATGAAGCTATCAGGAGCACAGGAAAACCTAATATGGGTTTGTCTACATGTCTCATCAAACAGGAGTATTCCCATCAAAGATCTGCCCAAGATAAGGACATGCTGTACTAATATCTCATGAGTAAGAACAGATCTGCTTATCTAGTATAGCAACGTGTTTATCAAGGCACAATACTGAACTAGGAATGAAGGTGGAATTTTGTGCTATTTCAAGAAAGGCTGATAACTGGATTTTTCTTTTACTGGAGAGGGCGTAGTCAGAAAACCATCCTACGATGTGTTGAGTTACAAGGAGAAACAATTTTCTCACAGTGTGAGTTTTTTACCAAATGCATTTCAAGGCTACAAGTGCCATTAAAAACAAGCACAAAGTATCACACATCCTTCTCAGTGTACAGGTGTCTGGTAGTTTGGATATCCACAAATAGAGAGGGGGAGAGGAGAGGGAGAGAAGAGGGAGAGGAAAGGGAGAGGAGAGGAGAGGGAGAGGAGAGGAGAGGGAGAGGAGAGGAGAGGAGAGGAGAGGAGAGGAGAGGAGAGGAGAGGAGAGGAGAGGAGAGGAGAGGAGAGGAGAGGAGAGGAGAGGAGAGGAGAGGAGAGGAGAGGAGAGGAGAGGAGAGGAGAGGAGAGGAGAGGAGAGGAGAGGAGAGGAGAGGAGAGGAGAGGAGAGGAGAGGAGAGGAGAGGAGAGGAGAGGAGAGGAGAGGAGAGGAGAGGAGAGGAGAGGAGAGGAGAGGAGAGGAGAGGAGAGGAGAGGAGAGGAGAGGAGAGGAGAGGAGAGGAGAGGAGAGGAGAGGAGAGGAGAGGAGAGGAGAGGAGAGGAGAGGAGAGGAGGGAGAGGAGAAGAGAGGGAGGGGAGAGGAGAGGGAGAGGACAGGGGAGGGAGAGAGAAATACAATTGTACAAGTTGCACAGCCTAATGACAAACACATAACTTCTGTGTGGTTTTTCACCCCTATTTGTCTGTAGTATCTCTGGGCAGGGAATGAAAGAACTCAAAGGAAAAAATAATCTGCCACGAAGGTAGAGAACTGGCCAGGCAAGACTGGACAAGATACATGCAAGCAGCCAAAACTGAGCCCTGCCTGCCCTGGCCCAGTACAGACAGAGTTCAAAACCCCTGGAAACATGACCCCTGTGGTTTTTTAAGTGTAAGATTTTGGGAGATGACAGTGCTGGCAGTGCCAGTTTTCCCCTTAAGCTAAACAAGCTAAATAAATTAAAGGCAATTTGTTTGTGAGTTCCACATTACATTTTATTTCTGTTGAGCGCTTTAGCTCATAGTGTCTGGAAATGGGCAGAAATGCATCTATTTTGCTCAGAGCCAGTCTGTGACTGTTTCTTTATTTCCTGACTGGTTCCACTTCTGAACATAACTTCTAAAATAAAGCACAAGCACCCTTAAGAATATAATAGTCCACAGCAACTCAGTTCACCTAGGTGGTTACTGCTACCTTCTCCAGATCCTGGACAGAAGTCTCTGCTTTTGGCAGCAATTTTAGCTAATGTGTTCAAGCCAGCTGGAGAAAAGGAAAGGCAATTGCAAAAAGATTTCAAAAGGTAAATCAAACATTTAAACTTAGTACATACAGTTTATGAAGAAAGCATTTGTATTTTAATTTCTTAATTTTTATATGCTAAAGAATTTAACTAAGGAGAAGTAATGAGTAGATGAAAGAAGAAGTAAACAAGCATCTAGCTGTATAAAGTTCAGGGCTTTGTCCCAAGAAGCAGGAAAAAAGCTATCCATTTTTTGGAAGGAGTGTAATATGCATATATATTTATGTATGTATGTGCATTTAACATTTAAGCAACTTCACTGTTTTCACACTGTATTTCTAAAGGTCTGCAAAGATACTGGGGTATGAAAAGGGAAGTGAAGGAGAAGGAATTGTTAATAATTTGAAATTACTAGAAGAGTGAGGTTGGCAAAGTGCAGCAATCAGTTATCTCAAAAGGTTGGCTCCTGAATGACAAAAGTGAGACCAGAGGGTACATCTGAGGATGATGAGATAATATCATGGGGAGAGCACAATAAAATGGGTGATGACAATGAGAGGTAATACAAACACAAACACAAAACAGTAGTCTAGAGGAATCTCCAACAGAGAAAAACAAGACTGTTGTCTCACATATTTCGGCCTATAATCAGCTGCTAAAAAGGCAAACTCAACACAAGCTCAGTCTTTAAGGTTTTAGTAAAGCATGACAACAAGAGCCTAGCAAAGAATAGCACATTAAATCAGCTGAAGTCTATCTTCATAAAAGAAAATGCTATTCCATGTTGAGATCAGGAGGGAATGGAACAGAGTTTATGCTTAATCTGAGCTGACATCTTGGAAGGCTTTTCCTTCAAGACTAACAAATTGTCTGTGATGCACAGTGTATGTCATTCCTTGGTATCCTGAGCTGAGGAACGGGACCAAAGGGAGTGCTCTGAGCCTTTGAAAATTATGGACTTTGTAGAGTATTTGTACCACCTATTTCAGTGCAGTTCAGACAACTGACGAGAATAAGCACCTCTAAAGAGCAGCACAGAAGGCAGTGTGTGTTAGAGACAATAAAGGTAATGAAGGTGTAAACAAGGAGTGTAATCCCCTAGAAATGTGTCCCTTATAAACATAAACACTTTGTGCCACATCTACATGATTCAGTGTATTTTTGCTTTGCAGATTTGCCATATGAGCAAGCCAGACGATCAGCATGGACGAGTCACACTCACCCCAGCCCTCAGTCAAAAGGTAAAAGCATCTGCATACATCTAGTGCACTTGTAGTAGACTCAGGAATTAACTGATTTGAGCTACCTTAGCAGTCAGCTCTGTAGGATTTTCACCTGTGCCTTGGCTTGAAAGCATTTTAGCTGCATGTAGGCCATACTGGCTGGAGTCACTGGAGCACCCACATCCTTCCTTCAACTCAGGTTTCATCAAGTCCATGACCATACAGTCTTATAAAGCTAAATCCTATTGTGGCCGTCATGGAGTGGGGAGCAGCAGGAGTCCCAGGCCTGTGATCTATCACAGATTTGGCAATGAACTTCCAAACTGGAAAAATAACTATGTGCTTTTTTCCATTTTCAGCTACTCAGCCATCATCTTCAACAGTTCCCAAAACAGAAGACCAACGCCCTCAGTTAGGTGGGTGTCATTTTGTTTGAATTACACCTGGGTGTGATGGAGTTTGTTGAACGTCATGAGAAGGACAACTACAGTCTACCAACCAGAAACAAACTGCAACATCTCATTCAGATCACTAATGAGAGCTCCAGCTGACGACCAATAAATCCCCAGAAGTTGGCTCTACAGCTGGATCTGAGATGATGGCTCCCATGGCCATTAAAAATTGCTTTTAATAATGTTTAATGGCATTGATGACCTTGCAAAGTGAAAAAAACCTGTTAAAGTCCCTAGGTGCAGTTTAGGTACAGAGGTGGAAGGTAAGGATGTCAAAAGACCAATTACTCCACTCTAATTGAAGTGCTAGCAACTGGAAAATGTACATGAGCAAAGAAATGGAAATGGATTATATATTTGAACTGGGCTTTTGAAATGAAACAGTAGAAGGTGAAGGGTTCTCTGTTGCGAAACTGAGGAGAAAGTAGTTTATGAGCTTGTAGACTACTGGTTTTACAAAATGGGTGCATTTTGTGTTTTCAGAGCAGATAATCCATGGGTTAGGTCCTAATTCCTTACTGTGAATTCAGCTGTTTTGGACAGGTAGCTAGAAACCACCAGAGAGATTTTGAGTCAGTTACAGCTTTTGTTAAAATCAGCAGGATAGAAGTAAGAAATGTAAGGGGGTTTGGAGGATTTTCTTAGCTCAGAAGATTCTGAGCCTGTTTTTATCGCACAGATTTCAAATCATTATTCTGGTATTTGTTATAGCTGAGGAGGACTGTGCACGTGACTCACATGCTGCCTGGGAACTGTTTCACTGCTTCTTACCCAAACAGCATGTTATCTAATCTGGCCTTCCAACCATGAGCATCTCTCAATACACTGATTATTTATGTAAGTCCTTAGGACTATTTAATGGCTGTGTGTGAGCTGCACAGCTTATTTAAATGTATAAGGAATGTAACCTGATTATCTTTTTGGCTGTAAAACTGGCGGCTATATGAGAGCAGCTGTCTGGAGACAAAGCAACCCAGTGACAGAGTTGTTCAGCAAGGAGCTCTTGGCTGTGCCTGCAGTCCATTGCTTTGGCAGTTGTACTTCTGCGGTAGCCTTCCCTTTTTCCTGAATTGTATTGCAATTCAGGCCAAAACAAGTTTTTGTTTCTGGAGAGAATCTCTTGAGGAAAACATTGAGATGCTACTAGCATTGTGTGGCTGACACAGGCTTTCCTGAAAACTCTAGTTGCAGAGTTAATACAGGGGAGCCCTCACTGGCCTCCAGTGGCAAAGAGTAATCAACCCAGCCACATTTCCTTGTTTCAGCCGTGCACTCTCAGCCCTTTTCTGGAGGCATAGGAAGAGTTAGCAGTGTGTGGGAAAACAAATGTGTCTTTGCAAAAGAAGTTACTGTCCTTTGCAGAGGGTACTCACTCCATCAACCAGCTGCAAGTGTAAATTGTACTAGAGTTTGCCTGTATGTGTACTTCGTTCAAGTAGAAATCAAACTACTTCTGGGCCAGATTTGCAGTCTGTCTGAATATAGACTTATGCACACAAAAGGCAAATGTTTATCCTTGGAGTCGTTCACATGCACACCCAGTTTTAAGGGAAACAATGTACATATTGCAATGCAGAGAAAGGAATTGCTTTCCCCAGTGCTGGACTGCTGTACCACCAAGTGGTGTACACTGGCTTTTACAAAGTTCTAAAAATAACACTTAAAATATTTGAAATCACTGTCACATGAGTTTAAATCTTTCTCTCATCGTTTTCTAGACCCATATCAGATTCTTGGACCAACGAGCAGCCGACTTGCAAATCCAGGTGAGAAGGCTTTTTCTGATTTAGGAGAGTTCTATTCACTTCTAGCATGCCCATTTCACCTTTAGGGCCAGACCTGCAAGGCAATGTGTCCAGTTTTACCACCTTCTAGTATGACTCGGTGGGAACCCACTGTCTTGCAGGATTATGTTCTGAATTACACATGGGTAGGCCTGAGGTCAACGATTAGGATAAGAACTCATGTATCTTAATGTAGGTGTCTCCATACGATATAGGGGTCTTATTTCCTGTGGCACTCATTGGAAACTACTCTGCAGAGATACTCAAATCATCCTAGAGGAGATGGTTACATTCAGTCAGTCAAACACCTCATTGTGGGTATTTGAATTCCTCATATCAGTAGGAGTTATCTTCAGCTCCCTAAAGACTGGAATTTCGTTAAAGCCTGTAAAATATCTCATCTGGCCTCCAGGTACCCCTCCAGAAGGGTGCAGGTCTCTTAATAATCTGCACTGTATGTTTCCCAGATTGTGTTAATCCACAAATCCACACTGACCTTGACAAATAAGAAATTTGGTGATGAATAATCCAAACCACTAAAAATATTTGCAGACAAGGCAAGTATAATCTGTTTGCAGAGATTGGCTTAAACACTTTAAACATGGTCTCCTACTCTAAGAAGGTGACAGTGAGGCACGTTGTGGACAGGGGCTTGTAGCATGTTTCAGCTAAAGCCAGGGAACCACCTTGGTGAGTTAATAACACTGATTGCAAACTGTGCAGATTTCACTGTTGCTTCTCTGAGTCCACAGGACACACTGTGGCCATACACCACCATAATCGACATCATAATCTGCCACAATGGATTGACACTGTAGGTGCCACTTCCTATTTCCTTCGCTTAAACAGCCGCAGAGCACACAGTGTCCCTTGTTCCGCTCTGCAAGCCTCCTCAGCTGCCTGTGCTTCTTCCTACAGCTATTGTCTGGCTTTTCAAGGCATGAAATTGCCAAAATACTGATCCATTTTCCTTCACTTTATTCCGAGTGACATTGACCACAGTTCTAGATTAGCTTACTTTCTAAACAGTTTTGCATGTCATAGGAAAGCAATTAAGTATTAAGAAGAGAATTTTTTGAATGGCCTTAGGGAGTGACACAGATCTTAACTGGAAATAATGGCCTACCTGTCTTTAATTTATTTGTCAAGCCTGGATTTTACAATTTGGTTAGGCATCCATTTGGTAGACTTTATGACTGTTGAAGACACTAACATGGTCTGGGCTGGGATACTGTTTTAACATTTGGATATAGAATTCCTACACATCATCATCCTTGTGCTTCAACGTGTTTTGTGTGTTTATAAATTGATGGAATTACTCACTCATTAAAAGGAAATTGACAGCAACCATTTATTTTCATAGGACTATATATTACATTTGGAAGGCAAGTGTTTATGTTAGAACATATGTTGGATTGCTTATTCAAAAACTGTGTTTTTTCCAGTGCTGAAGTGTTTATTGATTTTCAAAGGCTAATCCTCTTGTTATGTTATGTGTATTAAAACTTGCATGCCTTGCTCATACCATGGATTTTTTTGTTTGTTTGTTTATTTAATGCATGTTAATGGAACAGAAGAAATTCATTAAGGACAGTTTGGATAAATATAATTTAAAGGAGTATGGGTTTCAGTTGCACTGAAGTATAAACTGCTAATGGATTTCACATGCTACTCTGGTCTGATATTCTAATTCACTACTATGAGCTTTCTAAAGAAAAGCTTGTTTATTCTATCCACATATTTGGTTTGGGGAAAGAAGAAAAAAAAGAAAGCCAACTGATTCCTGGTCAGAGATGTACTCAGAAGTTAGCACATACAAGCTGATTGGCAAATTCTGCTGACATTGTGCTTGTGAAAGAAGTTGCCTTGCAAGCTGCTTCGGCTGTGTTTTGCATCATTTCAGTGCTGCTTTGTTAAGAAATGCTAAGCTTTTCACATGAGCATCAGTGGCAAGGCCCTTTGAAATCTACTTTGAGTTGCCTAAAATGGTCAAATTTTGTTCCTATAACTCTGCAACACAGTTCTGTAACAATGACAGCTGACTATTTTCTTTTGAAGATTAAATTGGCAGAGAAGTGAGAAAAAAACCTCAATGTTTTAAGCCTTAATCATTTGAACCTACTTGACACAGAACAATGACTACAATGTACATTATGGACCTTTTCACTGTTCTTGCAAATGTTTGGCTCTGTGGTTGTGTGCAGTGCAACAGCAAGCTAATAAAGTTTCCGTTCTGCGCTTCCCCAAATGCTGCAAATGGATGATATGGTTTGGCACGAGCCCAGCTTTCTCTAAACTTCTCTATTTTGTGTAGGCTTATTCCATAGCAGAGAACATTTAGTTGCAACATAATGCTGTGACAACAAGCAAAGTGTTACGCAAGTAAAAGCTGTTTCTCCTGAACTTTAGAGATTAGTTTCCTAAATGAGCACCAGCAATTGTCGACGCCGAAAGACATTAGGTAACTAATAAATCTCTATTCAGTGGCATTCTGCTGCTCAGATGAGGGAAAACATGGCACATTGCCATTATCTCTGCTCTTTAGGATTCCATGACACAGGAATAGGAGGAAGGAGGCTAGTTAAGAATAAGAAGCACAAATTGACATTGAAGCATTTCCTAATAGGGTCCTGTGTGAGAATTTGGAAGAATTGATGTTTTAGTGTTGTTAGACACTGGTCCTGACATTTCCATTTCATTTGCCTCCACAGGGAGCGGTCAGATACAGCTGTGGCAGTTCCTGCTGGAGCTCCTCTCGGACAGCTCGAACTCCAACTGCATCACCTGGGAGGGCACCAATGGTGAATTCAAGATGACTGACCCTGACGAAGTGGCTCGGCGCTGGGGGGAGCGGAAAAGCAAGCCTAATATGAACTATGACAAACTCAGCCGTGCGCTTCGCTACTACTATGATAAAAATATTATGACTAAGGTTCACGGCAAGCGCTACGCCTACAAATTCGACTTCCACGGAATCGCTCAGGCTCTCCAGCCTCACCCCCCGGAGTCATCCATGTACAAATACCCGTCAGACCTCCCCTACATGAGCTCCTACCATGCGCACCCTCAGAAGATGAACTTTGTAGCTCCTCACCCCCCTGCTTTGCCCGTAACATCGTCCAGCTTTTTCGCTGCCCCTAATCCATACTGGAATTCACCAACTGGAGGTATCTACCCCAACACCAGGCTGCCAGCTGCTCATATGCCTTCTCATCTTGGAACCTACTACTAAGTGGGGAAAAAAAGAAACACCACAGAAAAGCAAAGACATTTCTTGCTGGGATATCAGTCCCTGATGAATTGCAATGAACTCTATTGGAGTACATGAATTAAAAGTGCCTAAAGAGACAAGCGAAGGTTTGGCTGGGAAAAAAAAGCACAAAACAAACCCAAAAAACATACACATAAAAAAAAGGATGTCAAAAAGACTCTTTGAAGTAGAGATTTAAAGGAGATACTCAAGAGGTGTTAAGTTACTGAAATGTAATGTATATGGGCATCGACTCTCTGGACCAAAGAACAATAGACTATTGTAGGTAAAAGCATGAAATGATAAGGAAAACCTATGAAAGCTAGTGGTCTTTAAAAGTTGATAAGCTTATGTGTAAAGTTTGATATCTTGCTAGTGCAAAACCGGGACTATGCAACAGCAATATAAGTCTACAGTGACCTAACATACAGTATATGAATCATTACAAAAGAAGGGGGGAAAGGGGAGGAAAAAGAAAAAACTGTGTTTAAAAAACAGAAGCATATCAACCAAAGAGACTGGTTTAGTATGGAAGCTGATTTGGAACGGAACAGCATTGTTGTAGTTAAAATCAAAGGCGTTCCATTCATCAGAGAGTTATCAGCTACTCAAACTGTGAAGAGGACCTAGACTTTCAGATTCCTTGACAGTATTAAAGGAACCCTGAGCCAAACATTGGAAATCGGAATGTGCTGAAGGGCAAGTGTATGATTGTAGAGCAGAGACCTGCACCTGACAGAGGAAGCAGAAAGGAGAAGGAGGAGGATGAAGGAGATGAGAATGGGAAAAAAAAAAAGAGACTTCTTTACCAGTAGAGACTGAAAAGACTGAACACTCAACAGTGTTGGGAAGAAACACTTGTTTGGACATGTGAAATGTATTGCTCAGTATCATACCATTCCCAGTATTACAGGAGGAAAAGACTTGTTTGTATAGTAGTGAAAAGAAGTCAAAAAGGGAAAAGCTGAAGAATTCAGAAATCAGAATATGCATCTCTTTAGTTAAAAAAAAAGGAAAAAAAAAAAAACCTAAGCAGTAAAACTGGAATTGTGTTTGATATTTAAAAGTTACCAATTAGAACCTCATCATTGTCAAGGGAGTTTGTTTTCTATTGGTTAAAGCAAGAGGCAAGCCCTGACTGCCAAAATCAGAAATGATCTAAGTGTTTTTGTTAGGTGGGCGCCAGTTTTTCTTTATGGAGTCGCGAACGCTGTGCGTTTGTCAGAATTAAGTATGCAAGTCAATGTTATTTTGTTTTCCTTTTTATATAATTATTATATAACTTATGCATTTATACACTACGAGTTGATCTCGGCCAACCAAAGACACAGGAAAAAAAAAAAAAAGGGACAATCAAAATATTGTGGCCTTGAATTTTAACTCTGTATGCTTAATGTTTACATTATGAACATATTAGTACTTAGAATGCAGAATGTATGTAATAAAATAAGCTTGGCCTAGCATGGCAGTTCAGATTGACACTCTAGTTTGCATTGGCATTTGCATTTTTAGTCCCTGACACGCCTATCGGTTCTCCTACTCACTGTGTTAACACATGCTGGGCGTTTTGGTTTAGACCTTTGGTTCGTGAAATCTGGCTATCGTGGCAGTGTAGGACCAAAGGAAAATGTTTAGCCTAAGTTCAAAGTGGACAGGTGCTGCATATCTTCTCCTCCAGACACGTCTGCTGAAACGCTTGCAGCCCTTCTTGAACAGTGCCTTGCCATTCCTGTCCTGAGCTTCTTTTGCCCAGAGATTGCAACATGCCCAGTTCAGCCAAGACTGAAAATTAATCCTAAATGAGGCCTCTGAGGGAAGAATACTGATACCCTGAAATTACCTTTTGCTACCATCAGATCATGCAGCGTAATCTCATCTTGAGATGTATTTTCATACTGAATCATATGTTAAATGACCATGCCCCCTTGCTATTAATATATACTGTATTATTATTAGTAAATAAAGTGAATAATGAATAACTTCCATTATTCCTCACTTCAAAATGGAGTGTACAGTAGCTTGTTAATTTGTCATTGCAGTTCATTCTGGCTTTTCACAAAGGACAGGATGTTTCCTTTCTCTCCTAGACTTACAGGCTTCCCACACTGTACCCTGGGCCCCAAAACTACATCTGGTATCTAATGGCATGACTCCCTTTTTTTTTCTTTTGCAAAGCCAGATGAAGAACTGGTCTGGAAAATTGGCACTGACATTTCTGAGTAGCTCTCCGCAGCAGGCAGTGTTTACTGCAGAGAGCCCAGACAGCTGAGACCTCTGTACTTTCTGCCATTCTTTTGCCCCTTTTTCAGACAAACTGGGTGTGGTTTCAGGTTTTATAACAAATCTTCTGCATATCCATTTGTGGAGCATTAATTGGTGCTGTGCAAGGAGAGTCTGCTTGCCAGATTCGCATTATGGGCGCCTTGGTGGCAGTTTATAAGCACAGGATCATATTACTGATGTTTGAGGCCTGAGCAGTGGCATCATAAGCCTTGTGATGGTTTGGGAAATAAGCACTGTAAATCTATATATCTTAAAAAATAAAAACTCATGGAAAGGTTAGAAAAACTAAACTCTTGGAAAAGGTTAGTCACTTGCTATTTCAGAAAGCTAGGGCAGCCACACCTACATACAGGCTGTAAGAAAAATAGTTTGCCCCAGTGGAAATATATCTACAGATGCTTGCTATCTACTTCATGTGTACTTCCAGCTCAAAAAAAAAGGGTAAGAGTATTGTTGAACCACCTTTTAATTAAACACTTGAAAGTCCAGATAAAACAACTGTCTTTGTTTAGATTGGCAAGGACGTGCCTTGAGGCCTTCAGAGCATCCCCAGTGCTCACAGAGTTGCCTGCAGGAATTCCAGATTTTGTTTTCTGGCTGCTATCATGTACAACGTAAACAACATCCTGATATGAAACAAAAGAGTCAAAATCCTGGGACAGGGATATAGTCAAAGGAGGAATGGTGTGATGGAGACCCTTCATGGTGAAGAGCAAAATCCTACAGTAAGCCCTTGGGAACTCACAACTGAACCAGTCCAGGACAACTGTATTAAAGCTACACTTTTCCCCAGGACCTACTCACAGCTTTCCAGGATCCTTGGAAAACCTGAGGATGAAGAAAGTGAAGGATGGAGACACTCTACTGTTACTCCATTGAGACAGGTAGCTCTGCTACTTGCAGGGTCTTCCTATCCCAGGGGCAGCAGCCACCCCATGGAGTCTTCCTCATGAAGAGTAAGGACCAGCCCAGTGTCCCAGGACCCTGACAGATGCAAAGCAGGCTGTGGACCCATAGTGCTGTCTCTCCTGCTTACTGCCTGGTACCCAGACCCTACTGCTGGGACCTATGAAGGCTGGAATAAGGTCAGAGTTGTAGGGGGTGGTTCCAAGTTCAGATGGTCACAAGGAATGGGGCCAGTACAGCCAAACTGCTCAGAGAAGCTGAGCTGCTCTGCATCCATGCCATAAGGGATGTTCCTGTGAGGCTCAGCCAAACCCCAAGATCTCAGCTGCATGTGTTGTCTCTGCCATTTAAGCATCCAGATGCAATGGACAACATGTGCAATGGGCAACATGGCCCTGATGAGGCCACACTGTACAAATTGGTTATGTTGATAACATTTAAACACAATTCTCAGTCAAATCTCATCCCTTACTACAGCACCCTGAAGACTGCTTTGTAAGCAGAAGCTTTATTTTTTCCTGACCTTTAGAAATAGACATGTGTACTTACCTTTCACCAAGAAATACACATCTACCTGAGAAACTACACTATAAGATGGGAAGTGATGGTGAGAAAACTTTTAGAAGTAAAACTAGGAAGCTCAAATCTCACCACTCTCAGTCAAGATATTTCCTCTGATGTGAAACTGGTTTTACTGAGTATGTAAAAATTGCCTCTGAAGGATACATTTTACAACACTTGTAAGTCTTAAGGGGAAATTAACTAAGGTTAGGACAGCACAGCACTGACTGTACTGAAGTTCTTCATTCCCCATGCTTTCCGTGTTCAGAAGAGTCCATGTAGGGTGTACATAGAATCATAGAATCATAGAATCAACCAGGTTGGAAGAGACCTCCAAGATCATCCAGTCCAACCTATCACCCAGCCCTATCCAGTCAACTCAAATGCCAGTTACCTTTAAAACTGCCCTCAGACATGGGGATCGTCAGTGATTTAGACTTTCTCCTGCAACCTCTTCTTACACAAATTTGTTTCTTATACCATCTAAGATCTCATTTTAAAATAATTGTGAATTATAGATGCATTTAAATGACAACAAAAAGGGTTAAAAATAACACTTGTACATTTAATCACAGAATCAACCAGGTCAGAAGAGACCTCCAAGATCATCCAGTCCAACCCTATCCAGTCAACTCGACCATGGCATCAAGTGCCTCATCCAGTCTTTTTTCAAACACCTCCAGGGATGGTAACTCCACCACCTCCCTGGGCACCTGATTTAGTTGGGCAATTAATGAGGCAGGAGTTCCAGCACCACTTCCCCTTTTCCACCACACCTGCCCCTTCCCCACCCTACATCTAATTTTCCCCTTTTTACCCCAAACCCAGAGCACCTGGGTTCTATTGGAGGCTCCTCCCACCCCAGGTGTGAGCACTTTGTCCTCCCTGCCTACTCCCCTTTATAATCCCCCTCAGGAAAGGCAGAAGCCCTAAGTTTGCCCAATTGGGCAGAGGATCCTCCTCACGCCGTGACTGGTGAGTGCCCATGGTGCACACTGGGTGACTGGTGGAGGTGATCTAAAGGCCGGGGGGCCTGGTGGCCCCCCGGTTAGCTAGGCTAGAGACTCAATGATTGCCCTAACATCCCCTCACGGGTGCTGGCTGGGTCTCCTTATGCTTCTATGTTTAGCTGCTGCTTTCTGCTCACTTAGGATGAGTTGAAGTGGTTGGCTGAACTGGAAGCCCAGGTTGGAAGAGGCCTTGAGTGATCTGTTCTAGTGGGAGGTGCCCCTGCCTATGGCATGGGGTTGGACACCATTCTGTGTCCCAGTCTCTATTTATAACTATTAATGAGGTCACTCCTCAGTCTCCTATTCTCCAAGCTAAAGAGCCCCAGCTCTCCTCAGAAGGAAGATGTTCCATTTCCTTAATAATTTTTGTCTCTGCACTGGGATGTCAAGCAGTTCCCTGCCCTTCTTGAGCTGAGGGGCCCAGAACTGGACACAATATTCTGAATGTGGCCTCACCAGGGCAGAGTAGAGAGAACCTTCTTGTAGTTAATTATACCACTTGTCCACTAGATAGAATAGAATCAACTAGGTTGGAAGAGACCTCCAAGATCATCCAGTCCAACCTAGCACACAGCCCTAGCCAGTCAACTAGACCATGGCACTAAGCCTCAGCCAGGCTTTCCTTGAACACCTCCAGGGACGTTGACTCCACCCTCTCCACCCTCTCACTATTACAGGATTATTTTCTCTTGTGTGCTTACTGATGTTTCCTTATCCACCTTCTTACTTGGGAAGCTCTCAAGCCCTGGGTATTTCCACTCATTCCCTTAACACAGAGGCTAATGCATCTCACTGGCAAAGGTTTTTTGGTTTCCTGCTATTTCCACGTATTGCAGTTTCTTTTGATTATGCTCCCTGTGCATCACTCTCCAGAGTTCCCAGCCTGCCTCAATCTTAGGGCTTTCTAAATATTTGCAGTTTGTTATCACGCTCGCTTTGACTGGATGTTAGCCAAGCTTAGACATATTCCACTTCACAAACCCATCCCTCTTCTTCTCTGATAATGGTTAATAGACCTTCCTTTCTTTTTTTTTCTCTCCTGTCCACACATGGGAGATCTGATGTCTCCTACTTCTAAACCATTTCCATTTATGACGTCTTTGACTGCCATCTCTCTTTCCCTCTGGAGTCTATTGCTACACTCCCCAGCAAGAAGCTGATGGGCTTGCAGCTTTGCTTGGCCAAAGTGTCTTCCTTGGGCTGCTAAAAGACCCTTCAGCTCTGAATGGACTTCCATGTTCTTTGTTTGGAGCAGTTTGGTTTCTTTCTTATTAGCTGAAACACATCCCTTCCTCTCTGCTAACTAGAAGGGGTTCTTTAAACTCTTGCTGTGAGCTTGCAGTGCTAATTCCACCAGCTCATCTCACCCAGCTGTAGTGTTTATTTTGGCTCTGTTCCGTCTGTGTCTCAGCCAGGCTCAATGCTGCTTCAGGCAGAAAATGCACATCCAAAGAGCACTCAGCAGTGTCTTACCACTTAATACTAGATAATAATGAGTAACATTGCCAAATAAAGTGCCTATAAATTTCCAATTTTCTTCATAATGAAGGCATCATTCTTCTTCACTGAAGACTTGAAAGCTGCTCTGCAGAAGATGAATACTTCATTCAGAAGATGAACTCTTAAAAAGGCAGAGGCACTTTGGCTAAATGATTGTCATGGTCCTTTTAGGCTTCAGAGGAGTTTTCTAAGAGTGTGTGAAAGACAAGCTTTAAGATTTAGCTACATCTTCCACTCTGCTCTTGCCTGTATTTTTGCAAAATTACTTCAAACCAGCCATGTAGACCTCAGGCCACCACAGGCATCATCACAAGGCTGCCAGGAATTATACAGGCCTTCAATGAGCACCTTCCTGGAGAAGAGCTGAAGGGTTTTTGGAGTTCTCCAGGACCTCTGTGGCAGAACTGACCACAGAAATAGTAAATTTTTAAATAAAGTCCCTTCTCCATCATGGATTGAGGAGGGATTTTTTCACTTGCATTACTGTAGGCAAAATACAAAGGAAAAGAAAGAAGGAGAAAATAAAAGTATTCATCTGGTTTATGGTTGAAAAATTACCACATGATGTCTAATTCCTGGAAGAACTAGTCTGCTACACCAATATGTTTCAGTTTTCTGGGATGAGAATGGCATTCAGATGACCCAGCCATGAGTCGGATCATGTAGTGCTGGATATGTTAAATATAGATTGTGACTAACAGATACTGCTTTGAAGTGCTTTTGTCTTTAAGTGCACAAGACCAATAAATGCTGGAACAGGATGTATTTTCTACCTAGACTAACCTGATGTTTTCCATTTCAGCCTTCTTCAAGGAGAGAGGGTAGGATTGTTGTTTTCTTCTGACATACTTGGAGGAAAAATCTGTGAAACACATAGAAAGTGCTTGGACACTGCTAAGAGTTCCTATCCTGACAGAGATAGCTCAGAGTCTGGGTCCTCAAGGGACTGAAATATCTGCTGCTACCCTGATTGACTGCTGGTTAAAACCATGGAAAAGTTGTAGGTACCCTTGAATGGCTGTAAGCAAGTTGTAAGCCTCACACCATGAGTTTCCAGGTAAAAGACAGAAAATGAGGATTCAAGCAAGTAGTGCAGAGTCTTTGGAGCAGAGCAAGGGCTTGGTTCTTGAAACAAATGTGAAAATAAAGGTTGTTACCTTGGCTGCTCCTGAAAGATTAACGTGGATGAACTGGCAGGAAAGGGAGCATAAAACCAAGAATGCATGGCTATAACAGAGCTATTATCAGCTGGGCTTGGAAAGGGGAAGGAAAAATAGAAGAAAGAGGCCAACATCAAGAGGAAAAGAAAGAGAGAAAAAGTAATGAAGTGCGGTTAGAAGGGGTAGCAAAGTGTTGTGACTTGGGCCCCCTTACTAGCAATTTATGGAAGGGGCTATAAGTGGACCTTTAAGACATTCTTGCAAGGATTATTTGGTGCTCAGTGATGGACTTGCTTTGGTAATGTTGACAGGACATCAGATGTGAGTCATCAATAAACAGAAAACCAACCAGATCAAAACATGGGCTGATAATACAAAGACAGCAATCAAGAAGGTTGACGACTTCCTCTCCTTCTTAGGAAAAGGAGAATTCTATTTGGTCAAGGGGTGCCAGGGAGGCTGGGAGTACCTGCAGAAACCCAAAGAAGTTATTTGCTGCATAGTGAAAACTTGATCTGAGGGATGTGGGGAAGGAAATGCCACCTAGATATCAAGAAGTTAATAGGAAGAGAAGTGAAAGTAGGAGGAAAAGAGGCCATATACCCTAGGGAACTTAGAGGTTCCAGAAAACCAAAAAGGGCTTAGAAATATGATAAGGACAGATTTCATAAAAAGTACTGGCACCAAAGGAGATAGCTGGAGAGGAACTATGATGTACAGTGTGGTAAGAGTAGGCAGGTTAGCACATCTGGGATAAACTGCCTGAGTTGAGGAGACAGTAGAGTTTGTAAATGCTGTACTTAAATTATCTTTCTACATTTACCACTTTACATTTCGTTACAATTTCCACAAACATTTCATGTCACAGCTTCATTGCAATGTAGACTGCACACTGAACAGCTGTAAAACAGCCTTGCCAGTGCTGGGAATTTGCACTGGGAACGTAATACCCAGTTCCAATCACTGATGAGTGCTATGCAAAATGACCTAATCAGCACTTTTAACTTCTTTAACCACTTACCTCAACAATTAAATACATTGTGATGCTAAATGTATAGCACACAGTAAATCATTCTGGACTGTATAAAAGCATCAGCCAATACATCTTTGTTGTTTTGTCATAAGCTGTATAAAATGCTGGCTTAGGACTCTGTAAATGGCTTTGTTCACTCTTGTTATTTTAATTGTATGTGAAAGCCCAGTAAAGTTTCCAGCATACACTGTGTGTTTCCTGCTAAGTGCCAGATCCAATATGCTCTCTTTTTCCTCCTAGCTGCAGATCACAGTGAAAGGTTTTGGCATAGCAGTCTATAAATTGGGAAACCTAACACTACTACAACGCTGTTGATGTTCCACTGTAACTACTGGACTAGCTCTTGAGCCAAGACATGGTAGGTGCTCCTAGTTACTTTTCCATATTTCTGCTTTGGCTAAAAGCTAAGATGTTTGGCTTGTGGCTCAGTCATCTATTTCTCAAAAATGTCTACTGGGCTCTACTGTGACTATAATGAGGTTATAGAAAGTCATTTGGGTCTAAGATGCCTTGCTCCTTCACTTTTGGCACAATACAACACACAGGCAGAGAAACTGGAAGAGGTAGAGCAGCTTTATTTGGTAAAAATACCTGCCTGAATGAAGTTAGTTGACTGATTATAAGGTTTCTGAGAGACCCAGAGTAGCTTAGGCTCTCAAATCTGATAGGCTTGCAGTGGGATGTGTCCCCCTCAGATGTTCCAGATATCCTTCCCCAGTGCTTTAAAAAAGACACATCTGTCCAGAGGAAATTGAAGCTGACTGCAGCTCCAGTGACCCACCCTCCAGCAAGAGCAGCCCTCAGGGACTAAAATGCCACCATGCAAAATGGTCACCGTTAAAGACAATAGAAGTAGTTCAACAAAGCAGTTCTCACAACTGTGATTGACAGCTTTATGTCCCAGTGGTGGGGCTCAGGCTGCTTTTGAAAAGAAAAGGAGCTGGGCAATGATGTAAACTTGGAGTTGTGTTTGAGCGCCCTGGGTTATGAAGTCTGCAGTCTGTCTGATGCCTGCACGTTGATGTGTAACCATGACCTCTCCCCAGGCAGGTTCCATCGCACCGACAGAAGTACAGGCCTCCTGGCTCCTGTCCTGCTGGAGAAATTCCTGCTAGCAGAGGATACAAAATCATAAACATGAGCAACCTGTGCTGGGACCGTCCTTGAATCCATCTTGGGAGTTAAGGTGCCAGGCACTGGGTGGCTTCCCCCCATGTGCAGCTGCAGGTGGGCAGAGTTAGCCAGCCCCAGAGGCTGACCCTCGGATTGTTATGGTGTGCTGACCTACCCATGATTACATGTAACCCCATACCCTCTGTTTGTAACCAATCATGGTGGAGCATGCCTCTTGCTAGCATGCATGTAAGTCTCTGTATCATGGAAATAAAGCTGACTGTGACCATCTAACCATGTTGGTGAACGAAGAGTCATTGTACCCAGGTGCTCTACTGCTATATGCCAATACTGTCCCTCAGTAAAAAAACACCCAGGTGTTTTCTAACCCCTTCTTTGGCTGCTTGACCCTTTAATGGCCTTTGAGGTCATAGTGCCCAACAGGTGTCTGGGCAGACATCAATTTCATTGCTACTCAGAGTCTGTTGGGAGGGGCACTCTTCCAGACTATGAAGGTCCTGATGAGCTTCCTGAACAATAATCTGAGAGGCTGCAGAAGGTCTTGATGCTTGTCTGGTGACCAAGTGGTCTGAGCAGGATTGTGGTTCTCTGTGAACCATATGGCAAAGTCACATGCCTCTAAGGAAGGAGCTTCTCTATACTCGCAGGGCTTTGTGTGGTTTGTACCATTACACTTAGAATTAGGTCCCCAGAGACACTCAGGCTTGGTGCCTTGCACCTCCTCTTGAAAGAAGTGGCCTGAGCATTTTCTAGAAGTGATACTATTTTCCTGAGTTTTGAAGCCTAGGAGTGCACACTGGCCTTAGCCTACAGATACTTCATGTCTCCACACTGAGCCTCCCTGATCTTACAGTGACTCCCCAAGTCGATTGCTGCAGTTGCTTCTGTCACTTAGCTCAGGCTTTGAGATCTAGAAACTGTGGGTCCAGTGGCAGCTGAGCACTCAAACTTGCAAACAAGGTTGATCACTGTATAGGGCTAACAATTAGAACCGAGGCAATCACAAAGCTGTGGGTGTGTGAGGCACCAGGTGTCTTTCCCTGCAGCAAGAAAAGCAAAAAAATCCTTTAAAAAAAAAAAAGCAGGAATTGGTTAATGAATCTGAAACCCAAAAGTGCTTCTTGGGGCACTGCACCCAGGCTGGACTGCTCAGGCAGGGCTCTGGCTTTGCTCCTGCAGAGCAGTGTGCAAGGCAATCCGCCAGGCTGGGACCAAACCCACTGCCATGATAATTCAGCATCTCTGGGCTCATCTTGGAGCACCTCTCTGTGAGGAGTGGGGCTTTTGCAGGCAGTGATCTGCTGAACGGCTCTGTGTGACCCTAGCCATCCCTGCTCTCCCTCTTCCTGCATCGTGGGAAGAAATGCCAGGCACCCTCAGGTATGGGTCAGGACTTTGCTCAGATGTCATCAGTATGTGCATACAGGCACATGTGTGTATAGTTTCCATGCCCCCAGTGCTCTGCAGGCTTTTCCCAAGTAGTTTACAGTTTTTTAAAGGTCACATTTTGTGACACAGTCCATGCTCAGTCTCTCTACCCTCTTCCCTCTTGGGCTACAGCTGGGTGGCCAACAACACCTGAAGGCACAGGATACTCTCTCCTTAAAACGCTCTCTGGAGTTTCTGTTTGAAGGTCTGAGCTGTGCTCCTTTCCCTAGTCTGGACTAGGCTGTAGCAATGAGCCTGGTTGCCCCAGGTCAGCTGAAAGAGAGACAGAGGTGTGTGAGACTGAGGGGCACACAGGAACACATTCAGGCAGGTTTGGTGTGTCTACACCACACAGTTAATCTTACTGCTTCTTCTGGGGAAAGCCTGCATGGTTCCTGTGCGTCCATCAGGTCCCTAGGGTATGGGTGACAGTTTGCTCACCCTAGGGACAAATGTCCCCCCCCAGCACAGTGCTCATGCCCTGCTGTGGTCCTGGCCAGGGCCCCCTGCAGCCGCTGTTGAATGCCATGCTGTCCTGTCCATGCCAGCATGCAGCCCTGCTCCTGAAAGCTAAACCTACTCTGCTTCCTTAAGCTGCTGCAGTGCCAAGGGGACCCAGGAGACCCTGCACTGTAGGTGCATCAGCCCCAGCAGCGTCCTGCTCTCTCGGGACTAAGTGCTGCTAGCAGAGCAGCCAGAGCTGCTCTTCCCAGGTGCATCAGGGTGTATTTGCCGAGCAAGGCATTTTCCCGTTTCACCCAAAAGATGGCACTAGGCGTCACCAAAAGTCATCCATTCGGCGCCCGGAATAGATTTACGTGAGTGCAGAATGCCACAGGGGTGCCCGTGCCCCGCTGCCCCCCCGTAACCAAGGAACGGCTCTTCCCCCATCTCCCCAGGGCAGACCCTATCAGGGCTCTAGGTTATGGGCAAAACCAGCGGAGTGGAAAACAAGTTGCCAGCTGCTGAGACTGTGTAGCCAGAGAGCATAACTTTCGAAAGAAAAAAAACCACCTCCCTCCTCCATACCTCCTGTGGCTGCTCTCTAAGGCAGTGAGAAAAACAAATATGCAATACTCGGATGCATCTTCTTGCATACTGACATTACCTGCTGTAGCAAAATTGGCATCATTAGGATTTTTGCTGAGAAGTTAATTATTCTCTCGTCTGAACATCAGAGCCCATGAATAACTTTATCTGGTAACTCAGGCCACGTTTTAAGGTCTTTTGAATGCAAATGTTGCTCTGTAATGATGATTATAAAATATTTTCATTATCAAGTGAATAAAACTAATGAAAATGGCTTCTGGTGAGATTATTTTTTTCCCTTGCAATTTTTGTAACATATGGATGAAAGCTTTTTAATCTGTCAACGAAGCAATGGGGTTTGGGTTTGTTTGGGTTTAGTTTGTTGGTTTTGGTGGTTTTTTTTCCTGAAAAACAATCCTCATTTCAAGGTAATAGGCTCTTTGAATTCATTGATGTTTCTAATAGAGGTATAGCCTGGCTATATGGGATTTTTCTTTTCACTAGAGCAATTTATAGGATCACAGCTCTATAAATGCAAAGATCTTAAAGCCTGCAAGTGAGGACCTTCTAAACAGAACGGCAGAACTCCAAGTCTGAAAGTGCTGCTTCAGTACATTTGAAAATGAAGAAGAGTGCCTTGTCAAAGTGACTCACCTTCCAGGGCAGCTCAGCAGCCTCCAAGTGCTAAAAGGTCACACAGAAGTTCAAGCAGCTACTGTTCATTAATAACAGTAAGTTCAGCAGTGACCTTGCAAGAAGGTCTTTTTCTTTGTATATGCTGGTGTCTCCTAGAAGATAGATGTCTGATTCCCATGTGCTTCCTTTTTGTTTTGGACCAGGTATTAGCATGCAATCATTTCCACTGCTAGCTTGGCTTTGTTTGGTTGGGTTTGGTTTGGTTTAGGTTTTTGTTGTTGTTGTTGTTTTCATCTTTGTGTTGCTGCAACTAAAGCGTGATTAAAAACAAAGATGTGAAAAGCAGTTTGAGGAATGTACTTAGCCCTGAGCAGGACAGTCCATGGAATAGACCTGGGGTAAGTAAGATCCCTGAGATGCAGATATTCTTCTAAGTACATAACCTTAAATGTGTCTGTTGAGCATGTTACTGTCTCTAAGCATTAACATCTTTTACCCATGCAAAATATGCTCTGTGTGTCCCACTTGTTTAATTGCTGAACCCCTTTTGTTGTGCTTAGTAATACACTTCTGCTACTCATATCTCTGGGTAAGAAATTGGTCTGTTTTGAGGTCTATGAATTGCCAGGCACTGTTACAGGACAAGTACTAACGAAAGATTAAAGTGGTAGCACAATCTCAAAGAAGAGGACTGCTCCAGGTTAGTCCTCTTGGAGGGCAGCAGCTTTCTGCCTCTTGGCCATTCAGAAGAACTCAAGTGAAAACAATCAATCAAACAAAACAGATTCACAGAATTAACCATGTTGGAAAAGACCTGCAAGATCGTAGAGTCCAACCTATCACCTAATGCCTTTTAAGTAACTAGACCATGGCACTAAGTGCCTCATCCAGTCTCTTTTTAAACATCCAGCCTAAACCTGCTCTGTTGTGGCTTGAGACTATGTCCTCTGGTTCTGTCACTGGATGCCTGGGAGAAGATACCATCCCCTGCCTGGCCACAACCTCCTTTCAGGTAGTTGTAGAGAGCAATAAGGTCTCCCCTGAGCCTCTTCTTCTCCAGACTGAACAAATGCAAGTCCCTCAGCCTCTCCTTACAGATCTGTGCTCCAGCCCCCTCACCAGCCTTATTGCTCTTCTCTGAACACGTTCAAGCACCTCAGCATCTGTTTTAAGTTGAGAGGCCCAGAACCGGACACAGTACTCAAGGTGTGGTCTAACCAGGGCTGAGTACAGGGGCAGAATGATTTGCCTGGTCCTGCAGGCCACACTATTCCTGATACAGGCCAGGATGCCATTGGCCTTCTTGGCCACCTGGGCACCCTGCTTATGTTATAAACAAAACAAACAAGACGAAAGAGACCAATAACAAAAAAGAGACCATCAACAACGTGAAAGACTTTACAGAGCAGACCCTTGTTGTGGAAATGCGCTGTGTGAAGAGCATTGATTCAGCACCCTTCAGAAGGCGATGCTTGCGCAGGGGGAGCTGAGTGTTTTAGGGTGTCCTGACGCTAGATGGTGCGGTGGGTCAGAGGAATCTCCTCTGTGACGGAAATCCTGCTGCAAGCAAGTTTAAGGCCAGTACTGGAGTTTGTCAGGACTGAGCATGTTTGCCAGCTGCGGCTGCAGAGGCACCGTGTGGCTCCAGGTCAGGAGGCAGAGAGGTGCTCAGCTCTTTGCAGCTGTGCCAGCCAGCCTGCTCTGACTCCAGTTCCGCTTCACCTTTGCCTGTTTTCATGACCAGCGTCATTGCCCAGAAATTAGAGAAAAAACAAAGCTAATTGCCAAAATTAATCATCCCCAAGAGGACAGAGACTAACCACTGGTGCCCTGCCCTGCTGCAGGGACTGTGCGAGTCCAGGTCGTACTGACACTGGCAGCATTCGGCATGTATGTGGGTGCGTTGGCATCCCAGGGCATCAGCTCTTCACCTGGCAAGTGCTGAGCTGCCGTGGGGAGCCGTGGGTGCCTGCTGCACTCGTTGATATCAATGGCAGCAAATGGGATTTACTGCTTTGAGGATGGCTTGGCACTTCACAGGCAGGAGGCTTTCATGTGGTTTCTTGGGTGTAACTGAAAGCAGCTTTTTACCCAGGGGAATGAATTCTTTTTGCCTTTCTATATGCCCTGAATTTTGTAATCATGTTGTTAAGTATGGCTTTTGGAGAGCAGCAATTATCAGAGGATATATTTTAGTTACTTCTTCAGAAGCCATTGAGTATGGTTCTTCAAAGTGTGATTTGTTCTTCCTTTTCTGAATATATGATTTTCTTCTCTTGCACACACATGCTGGCAGTGTGTTGAAGGTGAGGACTATGACTTCTGGGAGGATTTCCATCATGACACCATGGATTAGCCACATGACCTGTGATGAGCTCTGTGGTTTTGAGACACTTCAGCAGTTTTGGTCACTCTCACACTAGCCCAAGAAATAATCTGAGTGCAATTTAAATCTGCCTAAGTGTTTGTTACTTACTTATTATACCCTTCTTCAATTATATGCACTAGTGGTCAAGACTGGGACATCATGAGAGACCAAAAGGTGCCTCCAGTTGAGACATTGCTTTACAGCTCAGGAAGAATTGAAAATGAAGACAACATGACTCATTATAATAACTAAGTTCCTTAAATGTCTCTTACTCTGGTCCTCATGCTGTAAACCTGATCTTAGCTTCCCAGAGAAAATAAAAAGGTCTTTTAGCACATGGAAGAGGCTTTAAAAGCTCAAGATTGGTTTGGGTTTTGTTGTTGTGGGGTTTTTTTGTTGGTTGGGTTTTATTAGAAGATAAGATGTTAAAAAGATACAGGAAAATAATACATTTGGGGAGGGAAAGAAGTATTAGATAATGATCACAATAAAATGGTTATGAACCTGATTTCACTTTCAAGAACGCTGCAATACAATTTTTATCATTCAACAAGAGGGACAAAGCCTGAACAACTGCCTCAGGAACATTTTTCAGGAAAAAATATGAGAAGTTTAGACTACTGACTCCTGAATTCAGTTCTGAGGTCAGAAGGGACCTTTTGCTTATCTTGCCTGACCTCCTTCATTAGCAGAAGACACACAATTTCATCCAGCCACTCCTGCAATGAACTCAACACTAGAGGAACAAGTTCTTAATTCTTCATTAACATTCAGGCAGAACTACAATCATGTCACTTTTGTCAGCTTTAGCATAAATGTGTATTTCTACCAAACTGCTGTGTTTGTTGATCTTTAGCTGGTGCTCCTTTATTTTACTGTCTACAGCAAATATTATGTTCTCCCCTATATAAATGCCCACACATCAACCAGAGAATGAAAAACAATCCCACATCCCTGAGGTGACTCACACACCTTGTGGATACTGAATCACCATTAAGATGAGGTGAACATGTGGTGTGCAAAGTGGAGGCTGAAACATTTTCAGCCAAAACATTCAGAAAATACTAGTACACCTTAAGGAATTCACCGGGAAATGGGAAAAGGAGCAACCTGTGAATGAATATTTACAACCCAAAGGAGTAGACTAATGATTCCCAAATGCTCCTGGCAGTCATCCTGTAACCAGAGAGAAATATGAAAAATTTAGCTTTGTCTAGCTCTAGTCTGCAACCCCTGCTCAAGTGGTCCACACTCCAAGCCTGGGCACTATTTGGCTAAACTATTATTTCCTGAGGACTATAAGCACTAGCAATACAGTGATACACTGTCATACATCATATACCACCCAAAACTCCTTTTTCAGGCTGAAAATGGGGCTCTGCTGTCTCTACCACCCCCAGGAGAGAGCTGGAATCAACATTGGCTCCTCAGAAGAAGCTGCTGAGCTCTGGTGGGCCTCCTCCTGCAGTTGCCACCCATATTCACATTGAGGAGGAATAAGTTTCTCTGTCAGACTAATCCCCTGCATGGGCATGGGGCAGGTGTAAGCCATGTGTGCATGATCATGAAGGGTATTCCTGCCCATGGCAGAGGGGTTGGAACTAGATGATCTTTGTGGTCACTTCCAACTCTGACTGATTCTATAATGATACCAAGCAAAACCATATACCTAGCAAGGTCTCAACAGGTGTGCTTGGATGCAGCATCACTGCTATCTCAGCAGCACTGAGCATAGGCAAAGGCCACTTGAGATGGCATGGCATGGTACAGTGTAGGAAACTCCAATCTTGACTGGCCAGGCCAAGGCTATACAGTTTCTCATATAGCCTACTGAAGCCTACTGTTTCCTGCTAAAACTGTAGGAACTGACCCGCAGATGCCAGTATAGTCACTGGATGCTTTTACAGGTTAAAAGTAAATACTCTTCCAAAGGCTTTTTTTTTTCTCCCCATGTGAAGGTAATTTGGGGTGACTGCTGTTTTCGAAGTTGGATGTTTGTTGTTGCTTGAACTGAGAAGTTCATGTGTTAAACACTGTTCCAGAGCTTTACACAATTGTGTCCAGATTAACAGACGAGCCTTTGTCAAGGACATTGTGCAAACACATTTCCACAAGACATTATTGTCTGAGCACATGAGCAAATATTTGCCTAAAAAGTGTAATTGACTATTGTTCAAGAGCTGCCACCTGCCCTTTGGTTTTCTGGCACTCTTGTAGAAGGGACTATGCTATACAGCATTGCCTTCAGCCAACATTTCCACGGAACTCTTGACCAATAATTAAGTAAACATTCAGCTCGCTGCCTTGTGTGGGTGTTGGGTTTGGTTGGGATTTTTTGGTGGGTGCATACTTTTGTTTGTTTGGTTTGTTTGTTTATTTGGGTTTGGGGTTTTTGTATTTTTTCCCCCTCTTTTCCCCTAAGGCTGCATGGCTCTTTTATAATAAAGGAAATGCTATGAAGGAAAGGAGAAAAGGCAACCAGCTTTGCTTCAGCAATAGCACTATGGGGAAATGAGATCCATAAGGAATGGCAGTCTGATGTGAAGGACAGGCTGGACTAGTAATGCACGATGCCAAGCAGCAACACAAAGGACAAGCTCATCTGTGTTACCAAGTTTGTTGTGTCAGCTGGAGCTGAGAGAAGTGATGACAGTTACGATGCCAGAGGATGGATAGACAAAAGAAGACTGTGCAGCTGTCCTGTAATATGTGGTCTGTGACATGCCAGACAGTATAGTTGCCCTAAACAACCTTCCTACCTTGGGCTGGATGATCTTGGAGGTCTTTTCCAACCTGGTTGTTTCTATGATTCTTAGAGGTCCTTTTATACAGAGATATACTTTGGAAAAAGACACTCAGTTTCAAAGTGGTAAACATAGTATTTGTACTTGAGAGTCTGGAAGTTAAACATTTTGTTGGTTAACCAGTGTCTTCTCAGCCCTTGCTGACTGAAGTAGTTCAATGTTTTTGGTGGGAATTAATCAAAATATATGGTCAATTAAAATAGCTATTTTCCTGATTAAACCCTTTTAAAAGAAATGGTTTCATCTAATTATACCCATGGAAACTATATGATTGTCCAAACTTTTTGTCTTGGTTTTGGTCTGGTTTGGTTTTTCCTTTTTTTTTTTTTTTTTTTAAAAAAAAATATTTATATCACCTTTATTTTAAATGTTTTCTTCCCAAGCCAAGTGATGTTACTGCTAGTCTAAGCTATTCCAGAAGCTTTGCTGATGACACCAAACTCGGTAGAGTGGCTGCCACACTAGAAGGCTGTGCTGCCATTCAGCAAGACTTGGACAGGCTGGAGGGTTGGGCAGGATGAAATTCATCAAGGGCAAGTGTAGAGCCTTGCACCTGGGAAAGAACCATCCCAGGGATCAGTATAGGTTGGGGACTGACCTGTTGGAAGGCAGCAAAGGGGAAAAGGATCTGGGGGTCCTAGTTGATGGGAGGTTGACCATGAGGCAGCAGTGGCCAATGCCATTCTGGGGTGTATTAGAAAGGCTGTGGATAGTAGGTCAAGAAAGGTTCTCCTGCCCCTCTGCTTTGCCCTGGTGAGGCTACATCTGGAGTACTGTGTCCAATTTTGAGCCCTCAGTTCAAGAGGGACATAGAACTGCTTGAGAGTGTCCAGCACAGAGCCACAAAGATGATTAAGGGAATGAAACATCTCTCTTAGGTGGGGAGACTGAGGGAGCTGGGGCTCTTTAGCTTGAAGAAGAGGAGACTGAGAGGTGACCTCATCAATGTTTATCAATATGTAAAGGGTGAGTGCTGGGAGGACAGAGCCAGGCTCTCCTTGGTGATGCCTGATGACAGGACAAGGGGCAAGGGGTGGAAGCTGAGGCATAGGAGTTTTGATGTAACTATGAGGAGAAAGTTTTTTCCCTGTGAGGGTGACAAAACACTGGAACAGGCTGCCCAGGGGGGTTGCAGAGCCTCCCTCTCTGGGCATATTCAAAACCCACCTGGATGCATTCCTGTCTGGTCTAGGTGATCCTGCTCTGGCAGGGGGCTTGGATGGGATGATCTCTTGCCATCTCTTCCAGCCCCTGACATTCTGTGATTCTCTGCAGAGTTATCCACTGGCTAGAAATATGTAACTGCACTAGATACATTCCCTTTTCGTTTGCTCAAATTAATGAAACACTTTGTTACCATTTTGCAGAAAGAAGTATTTCTTTCTACATCTATCAGATTTTCCAGCCTCTGGAACCCTGGCTGCTGCAATTCTGCTGGCCTCAGAGCTCACCAGATGAGCTTCTTTGACTCCTCATTTGTTTCTTCCTCTCAGACTCCCACTGCGTGCCAAAATGGTCCTGGTTTTCCACAATATCATCAGAAGCATCCTGATCTTGACCCTTATATTCCCACTTGTCCTTATCTCTTTGCAGAACATATGGCCCATGAAATCCCTGTTCTGTTAAAGCCTGAGTCACTGAAATAGCTTAACTTCAGCTCATCCCCTTTCTTCTGCATTGTTGCTGCATCATCTTCACTATCACAGCTCTTCAGAGACATGGCTTTTGTATGTTATTATGTGCAGGAGTATTTGTGGTGTCTCTGTGCTAACTGTCTTCATCCTTGCCCAGAATAGATGATTGTCAGGTGAAGGACTGCTGGCCCTACCTGAAGGTGACAAGAGCTGAATGAAGTTACCCATGCTTGCATGGTGATACACACATACTGACCCGAGGTCCATAACTACTATCATCTTTTCCCTTTGATCTGTCATTGTATTTGTGTTATGGTAACCATCAATGCTGTTGACAAGAAGAGTAAAATAATGTTACCAGAACTTCCCCAAAATAACCTTCTCTCTATCACTTGAGAAGCTCTTTTTCAACACCAGCTGTCAACTGCCCACAGCAGGAAATGCTTCCTCCGGTGTGTTTTCCTCCTGAGGGACTGCTAGCTCTGAAACATGCCATTGTCAGAGCATGGATTCAATACACAAAAGGCTAAAAACTGCACAGCATCCTGTCCTTGCTATTCATAAAGTGGAGTCCTTCTCTTTCTGCAGCATGATGGGGGGGCAAAAAAGAAAACTGCAGGTGCCTAGCCCACTTACACTGTTGTCACAGCAAAGTCACAGCCCTGAAGGTTGAATGCTACACCAAAGATGAGGACATTGGAAACAGCAACAGTTAGAGAGCTGAGATGCCTGTCACTGCCTGGAAAGAGGGCAACGAGATGATGAACTATTTCCTTGCACAAGGACTACCTGATCTGCTAAGCTGAAGACAAGAGAGGTGCTGATGGGTTATAGTGGTTACTGATAGCAGCTTGCCACTATTTCCTTGCTTACTTCCCAAAGAAATAACTGTAATCATCAGTTTGATCAGCTCAAACAGCCACAACTGTGAAAGCAACTTTACTGGTGTAGCCCTTCAGGTTTGGTGTGCTAAAGGCCTTGGTAACATCTCTGATGTCCAGTTTCTTTCAGAGAAGAAAGGAAAGGTGAGTGAAGGTGAACCACAATGAATTGCCATCAAGAGTGTGAATGGGGTAAACGACATAATATCCTCCAATGACTTACACTTAGTCACTAATGAGGGTACTCTTGTCTGTACCATTCGTGTCCTCCCTTGAGCCAAGGTAAACCCACCAGTGTGTTTCCTGTCAGCTCAGGAGCCAGGGGACACTTGTGCAAAGGTTTCACTGATGAAAGAGGAAATAATTTCTTGATGCATGCCAAGGTTATAATCAGGAGGATTTGCGCAACTGGGGAAAATTCAGATTTTCTTCACCTCTCATGAGGAAATTGAGAAGCTTGGTGGCCAAATATCTGTTGGGAGAATCAAGAGGAAGCAGAGATGTTTATTCGCTAAAGGAAATGGGAGGGCTCAGCGGCTGCAGGGGTGACATTATCAGAGCACAGGGCATGCACGAGGCCATGCTGGGACTCTCATCCTGTTGCCTTGGCGGAGCAGGAAGCTATCATCCCCAAGCCCTCTGTCCTGCCAGTGCCCATACTCTGCTGAGTCTCAGGGGGGTCACACGCCTCATGAGACTTTTATTTTAACCTCTGCTTCAAAGACTACGTGTTTTCTCTCTCTCTGTATAGATGTGTGTGTGTGACTTGCTTCCCATCCATGCCCTCTGCAGCCCTCTTACTTAGCTTTTCCTGTTGACCAAAGGTTTGATTCCCCTCTGGAAAAAAAGAACAAACCACACACCAGAAATGTATCTCTGCACATCTTGCTCATCCACTACCCCAGTTTAATGGAAATGGCTGTGTGAGTTTAGTGACCAGTGCTGTTCAGGCTATTTGGTTATTCACAGTTTAGGCTTCATTTATTTATGTTAGTGTCTTTTTCTTCCCAAGATCAGTACATGATTCCAGGAGAACATTACATCACCTGATTAGGATATGGCCTGTGTCATTTTATTTTTCTATTCCAGAGGAGAATGCAATGATGTGCTTCAATTTAGTACTTTCAGGGTTTTTAGGATGCACTTAAAAAAAAAAAAATCTCATTGCTCTCTGTGTGTGTAGTAGAGAATTGTAGAATCAGTCAGGGTTGGAAGGGACCACAAGGATCATCTAGTTCCAACCCCCTGCTGTGGGCAGGGGCACCCTACCCCAGAGCAGGCTGTCCAGAGCCTCATCCAGCCTGGCCTTAAACGCCTCCAGGCATGGGCCCTCAACTACCTCCCTGGGCAACCCATTCCAGTCTCTCACCACTCTCATGCTGAACAACTTTCTCCTCACATCCAGTCTGAACCTACCCATCTCCAGCTTTGCTCCATTCTCCCTACTCCTGTCCTGATAGCTGAAAAAGTCCCTCCCCAGCTTTTTTGTAGGCCCCCTTCAGATACTGGAATGCCACAATAAGGTCACCTCAGAGCCTTCTCTTCTCCAGACTGAACAGCCCCAACTCTTTCAGTCTGTCCTCACAGGAGAGCTGCTCCAGCCCTCTGAGCATCCTCATGACCCTTCTCTGGACATGCTCCAGCACATCCATATCCCTCCTGTAATAGGGGCTCCAGAACTGGATGCAGTACTCTAGGTGAGGTCTCACCAGAGCAGAGTAGAGGGGGAGAGAGTGGACTAGAGGGGGAGCACAGGGTGACAAAAGCTGAGATAGCCCACAGTTTCCATGTGCAGACGATGTCATAGTCCAGGCTCAGCTTCCAAAGCAACCTTTCCTCCTGCAAATGGTCATGTCAGGAAAGAATAGCAGTTACTAGCTGATGAGAGTTGGACAGAAGTGTTGTTTATTGGTACCATCATGCATTACTTAACAGGCAGAGGACCTGGGAGCTCCCTGAAGCTGTGGACTAAATGAATGTGCTGCAGTTCTGGAGATTGAATCCCAAAGGGCTGCTGTTGAGATGAAACTCTTCTAACTGCTGCCCTTGGCCAACCAATCCTGCCTTTGCCCTCCACTTTGGTATTGGGTCAGAAACTGTGCTTTCCTTCCTTACACCTTTCATCTGGTCTGAAGAACAGTGCTTATCCAGCACTGGGACACCTCAAAGATCTGTTAAATAAAATGCAAATATTAATGAAAAGACAGGCAGCAGTCTGGCACCTTTATTGGACCTAATGGTGCTCTGGAAAATCACAGTGCTTGGTGAGGAGAAAGAAGCACAAGGGTGAGTGTATTGGGTGTAATTACCCTCCTGTTGAATGGGGAACTAGAATGACAAAGCCTCTGTCAAGAAGCCATCATAAAATCGATGCAGATGCACTCTTTTTTTTTTTTTCCCCTCCTGAGCTATCTTACTCTTTGAAACTTGTGAAACAACACAGAAGTGGTGCCCACAGAGCTCAGCCTGGGCAGGTGCGTGATCTGCGCCAGGTACTAGAAATGGTTCCTGTGAGGCTTGTCCAGCTGAGAAGTGCCACTTTCAGCAAAAGAAAAAGGGCCTACAAAAGCAGCCTGTGTGTTTATACCCCTGTTATGGGGCCGAAACACTGTCTGGCAGTCAGTGGGCAGCTCATTCAGGAGATGTGTGCAGCCAATGGGTGCCATGGATTAGAGAGCCTTTTCTTCCTGTCTGCAGGCAAAATGTATTGTGTCCACCATCAGCTGGCCTACACCCAGTCCTACAAAGCCTTTCTAGAAGAATCAAAACAGCATTTTAGTGTATCTGCCTGTTTGCCCAATAAAACCAGATTACATTATCAAAGTCCAGGAATATGTCCATAAAGCAGTGTAATCTGGCCTTTAAACAGGAGCCTGAACAATGCTACAAAGACAAAGCCTGTTGTAAATAATTTATTTCACTTGGGTAACCATGGGAAAGGAGTGAGCAGAGTGGGAAAGACAGAAACCTGCATTTGCAGCCCTCAAGATCAGTATCAGTCATGGAAAGATATCTGAGTAGGGATCAGACTAAAACTGACAAAGGTTGTCCTTTGTGTGGGGTTGTAAATATCTTCCAAGGTAAACAGCAAACCTCTCTTCTTTCAAAACACTGATCCATGTGACTAGTGATGGCAGCAAATCGTGCCTGGGATGGTGGTGAGAAGGAAGGGTCAGTAGGTGAAGGCATGCAGTTCCAAGGCACAGCCATAGCTGCCACGTTGACAGGGTGTAACACAGCCTCTAGAACTGCCATGGCAGAGGCTGGTCCATGCTTGGGGCACAGGATGACAGGGAACACACTTTGGCCATGATATGCACCCAGGAGAGGAAACATTTTTCAGTACAGCCCCATTGCTGCCAGAGTTGTCAAACAAGCAAGCTCTCTGACCCAGAGAGATCCAATGCTCTTTGAAGCCCTCCTCCACTCCCTGACTAACCTTCGTTGTGCTCAGGGAGGCATCCCCCAGCTTCCTTCAGGTCCCATTAAGTACCCCAGGTCCTGCTCTCTGTAGTTCAAGACACTTTCTGCATTGCCCACATCACTCTGGCCAGTTGGACTTACATTAGTTGCTCTGACTTCAGCCCTACCAGTGCAGTGATGCTGCTCTTCAGTAGCAGGCAGCATGTGCAGACCAATGGCTTTTACTTAAACCAAATCCACTGCAGAGAAAAGAATAAAAAAAACCAGCCAGAAAACCTCATTCCGTTCCCCTTCCTAAGGCTTGACCCCTCCCTGCTCCCGGGGAGGCCCTCTTCTTTTGTGAAATCAAGCCTGTTGATGGCTTGTTCTTATGCATCATCTTACCTCCCATCAGAAAAGGGATTTTAGTTCTATAATCTCCTTTAAATCCCAAGTGTCACCAGTATCTAATTTTCAGTGCACTGGCAAAAGGACCTCTGAACCCGACAGCGCTGGTTACTGTCTTCTGATATAACCTTAAATCTCCTTATCCAGAAATACTGTTGGTTACTTTCTTGTTTGTTTGACACAGACTCCTTCAAATTAAAACATGCAATAAGTATTCCTTGGATGCTGATACAGTTTATTAAAGTTCCTCTTAATAACCTTCATAAAGTCATTAGGTTTATTACCTGATAATATATAGTTGGGAGTCATAAAATGTATTTACATTAGATATTTTTCCAGGTATGTGGAAGGTAATTCAGCACCCCCAGTCTGTGTTCTGATAAGGTCAGACAGATTCCTTAACACAAAGGAAGTTTAGCAGCAAAGCAATTTTTTTAATCTGAGTATTCCTGCCAGCTCTGAGATGTTTCTCCTTAATGTGTTGACTTTCAAGAACAGTGTACTTTGTTCCTTTGTGCCCGTCATGCTACAGTGGGCAAAGCTGTTCCTGTTTGTTTTTCCTCGTGGAGCAAAATGAACCATCTGAGATGTAGCAGCCAGTCATTGCCTCAGACAGTGCATGGAGCACTTGGGAGGTTGGGGGTGACCAAGCACTTCAGTTCACTCTACACATGAACACCGGTAATGCCTCCTTGCACTGTGTGTCAGGACAAGTACTAAAGTCACCCTCGTGTCACAGCTCATGTGCTAACATCTGTACTGCAAAGATATGCCCTTTGGCACCTGCTGCCATCCAAGCAAGGACTCCTTGACCCAAGAGAAACCCAGACTACCCAGAATGCCTCCACTTGACAGTCAGCAGTGGGTGGAGTGAGGCAGAGTGGACCCCAATGACAGCTTAGCTGGTGGTGGTTCCCCTCAGGTTGCTCTCTGAGTGTTACTGCTCTCCTTTCTTTTGACTTTTGGTTGAAAGGAAGGCTTTGCACATAAGGCAGTCTCCTGGAAATCAATGTCTAGGTTCAGTTTTGAGGTCTGCCACGCACTTCCTGAGGTAGCGTGGGAAAGGCATTCCATCTCACCATGCTGCACACTGTCTGTCTGTGCAGGGGGAAGGGAGAGATAATCTCTCATTTCTTCCTCCCTTTGTTCATCTTGTCCTTTAAGACTGTAGTTTCTGAGGTTAATGGCTGTTTCCCATTACATGTACAAATATCGCATGTTTTGCTCTAATATAGACAATAAATAGTAAAAAAAGTAGACGTGGAATGGCTGTCACCAGATACGAGCCCAAAAGATGGTAAATAAACGAGCTGCATCTTAAGATTCTGTGCCAATGGAAACTGTGCTAGTTCTTCCAGTTACGTGAAGCTCCTATGGCAGGTCAGGTGCTCCTATGCAGTACCTGAGAGAGGCCTTTCTCTGCACACAGAGTCTCCTGGGAGATGGTGACTACATCATGAACAGAGGACTGTCTCAACAAAGCTATGATGTGTTATCTCTGCCCACCGAGACAGCAGCTGCCCAGAGGGTGTGGTGGAAAGACCCCCTGGAATGTGCAAAAAAGTTAAGCACATCCTGGCTGGCTCACTTGGTAAGACCACTACTGCCCTGGGGTGGGTGTGGTGAACAGGCTGGGGGCAAACTCTGGCACAGACCCCTGCAGACCTTCTGGAAATCCACTGATACAGTGTTAATCTGGGCCAGGTGGAGCTGGGATGAATGAACCAAGAACAGCATAAAAGCCATGAGTTTTGCCAGCTTGCTGGTGGGGAACATCACCACGGACATAGCCTAGAAGCAGCAGCAGCTGCTGCCCAGGAATGTCTCTCCCTGCTCCTCCCTCTACCTGTCCCAGGAGGACCATGGGACAGTAACTATTTCTCCTGCTCTCTCTTTCTCCATTTTCCCTCTTTCTCAATCTTCCTTTACTTCCTTTCTCTGTTCTGCTTGCTCTATTTTCTCTCTTTTTATTGAATAGTCTCACCTCAATATCTGACCTCGTTTGTGTTAAAAAAAAGGAACTGAGTCTCCTTCCCAAGCTTTGGATTGAGACAGCAGGTACTAAAGTCCTCTGGTATTTGGGTTTTTCTGAAGACTTCATGTTTTAGGGGCAGATGGTTACATCACTGAAAAACAAGTTTCTCTACTTCTAATGGTCCAGAGAAAACCTGTAAAATATTTATCCTGGAGGAAGAAGAGAGAAGAAGAGAGAGGGAAAGAGGTAAACAGAAAACAAGTAAACAAGAGAAAGAAGAAAGCAAGCAAGCAAGCAAGAATCTCTCTTTGGTTTTAAGATCTCCTGATGTTTATACTAGTCTTAAGGTCTCTAGTGGCCTGATACGTGGTTTCTGAATGGATACCTTTGGCAGCACAGGAATCTCATTTAAGACTTTAAATAATGATGTTCTCATAATTATGTTCTCTCAGAGTCTCCAGATAAAATGCTTATGCTTTAACAACAGTGGAAAAGTGAAAGGTTTGGCTTCTTTCCTTCTTGGATCAGAATGAATAGAAAACTGGTGTTGTACTGACAAAAGAGCAGGCAGATTTGTTTCTAGTGGTGGTGGAGCGTATCAGCTAGGAGAATCTGATGCATATTTCATCTCCCTGTACTGGTCTGTGGGTAGGCTGTGGTGTTCTTGCCAAAAAGTGTGTTGCTTTTATAACCTGAGAGGGATGCCACCCTCAGTAGTTTCAGAGACTCCATCTTCCTTTTGAGTTCCATCCTGTTTCAGATATAGTGCAAGATGTTAGGAAAGGAGATCTCCCAGAAGTGGACAAAAAACTCCAACCATGAGCATTCTCTGTTAAACTGTGCTACTGCAGAATCAAGTTCAAATGGTAAGCAGCAAGGCATATTTATGGCACAAATTTGCCACCTGACACAAGGCCCTTAGCTGAGTCTTGGTGCACTGGACAGTGCAGTGAGCACGTTCATCTCTATAAGCCATTGCAGTGAAAATACAGTCCCCCAAAGCCACACTGGGACAAAGCTCAATCAGAGCCACAGTCTGAGTATCAACAGGGAGGCTAGAAGTCACAAAACCTTTCAGCTATCTAGGGCTTTTATCCCCACAGACAAACCTGCTTCAGTGGATGCTGTTCAGCATAGGAATTAGAAAGTCATAAAGCTCACATAGCCTGGTTTTATGGCTTGACTGCAAGATCTTCTGGGCATACCATGGAAATAGGTGGATGTTCAGGGGATACTCAGTGTCCTGTTCTGCTTCACATGTGTCCCAAATCCAATGATAGCAGCTGTTTTGGTAAGAACAACCATCACATGAATCCATGAGTTTTCCATGCCTCAGTTATGAATATGAACTCTAGTCTTGGGTCAGCTTTGAGCCACAAATCAAATCTAAACTTAATCTGGATGCAGACCCAGGCTCTTCCTTATTCAAAACACACAGGAATTTCAAAGGCAAATTTTGGAATTTTCCATGGTTTGTGATAGTCTCTGTGGAGCAGTATGTGGGCAAAGCAAGCACGTAACATGGCTATTGAGGAGCAGATGAGTGAAAGCAGTTGTTTGCTTTGTGGGTAATACCTTGGAAATTAAAGACACTGCCCTGTAGGGAAAACGTGGGAAATCAATGGCAGAGTCTGGCTTGCATCTGCAATCTTCTGTAACTACAGGGTTCAGCAAATGTGCAAGAAGCAGAGCTAGCAGGGAGCACTAGGGGGGTTGCTGTTAGCCCACTGCAGACCTGTTTTCTCCAGGTTTGATACCACAGGGAGGAAAAAAGAAAGCGAGTGTTAGAAATTTCCAATATTCCCACCCTTTAGCTTGTCTGCCTCTAGGAGAATTTGGCCTGTGAATGTCCACCAAGGTGGCACAAACTTTTCAAAGTGGGTAGAAAGCTCTGTCCACTTCATAGGGCTCACACAAAAGCTTACCCAGCCATGGAAGATGAGCAAGTCCCTATTCCTGAGCCATACTAGCTGAGGTGAGCGAGTGGCTGGGTGGCACAGGTTGGCTGCCTCATTGCCTGGGAATGCCTGTTAGCTGTGAGTTCTCAGTCATTTGTAACCTAAATACCTCTTAGAGTGTTTTTTAACTAACATATTCTGCAAAACTGTCAAACTTCAGTCATGCAAGCATGTACAAAATGCAGTGGTGGAATTGGTTCGGGAAGCCCTGGGTGAGTTTGCCCTGCAACTGTTTAAGGCATATTCCAGTTCAACAACACAAATGTTTGAATTCCTTGGTTGCTTTCTGAAGCCCCAGGTCTTTACCTTGGCTGCAGATCTGGATCAGACCAGAACTTCCTGGGAGTTATTTTCCTTTATCAGCTACTTTACAGAGAATTTACTAGCAGTACAAGCTGCTTATTTACTTTGAAGAGTAGAAACTTCATCTGCCAGATAAGATTGCTCTTCAACAAGTAAATATTGGACAAAACATAAGGAAGGGTTGCAAACTGCAAACAAAATGAAAATGAAATGGCTGATCAGGCCATTAGATAGTTCAGGTTTAAATACACTCAGAAACAGCCAGAAAAGATGTTAGAGAGGAAAAGAGTTCAGCGCTTTGTAGGACCAAAAGCAGTGTTCTACACTGGCTTCTTAACCTTGCAAAGTGTTCACCTGCTAAGTTCAGTAGATTTAGACACTGAAAGTTAACACAGGAATACTCTGAAGAGCTAGTAAAACTACTATTCAGCAGAATGTGCATGGGTTTTGCATCTTTTGCATGCCACTCCAAAAAAAATAAAGCCCTATCTAAAAACCTTTCCTTTGTGGAGGGGATGACATCCTGCAGGGTCGCAGGTGCCAGACCTGCCCACCATTTCTATGTGAGAGCTGTTGGAGAAGAAAACATTTGTAGTTTTGTAGCAAGGTCTTTTGGAGTGAATATCATGAGAAACATGCCAGGGTGGGGAACCTGGGAGAGAGACAAAATGATGATGAGCTGCATCAGCTGCAAACCTGGGTGCTGCATTTTCATGTGGTGCTTGGCTACCCTGGTGACAGACACGTTATAAATACCTCAAGACAGACCCATTTTGGAGGGTTGCCTGCAGCTGTGGGTAAGCTGCAGATTAGAAATTCCAACTGACTTGTCACAGGCATGAAAAATATTTCCCAATGCTGTTCTGTGCTTGGGGGGCTTTTCTTAAGCAGATGAGACTTTGCCAGTCTCATCAAACTGCTGTTAGAAAGGCTTGTGAGAGCTGCATTCACCCCAAAAACTGATTACTGCTGTTGTCAAAGCCAGTGTGATGTAATACTTGCCCTTAGAGTAAAATAATAAGGCCAGTGGAAAACTGATTTTAGTTGAAGAAGCAAAGGCTCAGCCTGTCTGTTTAATGCCATTATTGTGTTATGAAATAGAGAGACCAGCAGCAAGAACACATATATGCACCAAGCCACCAAAATGTCCTTGCAGGTATTACATCACACATGGGAGAACAGCCACCAGAAGACTGCAGGCAGGATTGCTTCACTACTATCCAAGCATGGGTTAGAGGTTGACCTGATGGAAAGTAGCTCTGCGAAGAAGGACCTGGGAGTGCTACTGCACAAGAAGTTCATCATGAGCCAACAAAGTGCCTTCAAGGCTAAGAAGGCCAGTGATATTCTGGGGTGCATTAAGAACAGTGTGGCCAGCAAGTCAAGGGAATCACAGAATCACAGAATGTCAGGGGCTGGAAGGGACCTCGAAAGATCACCCAGTCCAGCCCCGCTGCCAGGGCAGGATCACACAGGCAGGTTTTGAATATCTCCAGAGGAGGAGACTCCATAACGCCCCTGGGCAACCTGTTCCAGTGTTCTGTCACCCTTACAGTGAAAAAATTCCTCCTCGTGTTTACATGGAATTTCCTATGCCTCAACTTCCACCCATTGCCACTTGTCCTGTCATAAGGCATCACCAAGTGGAGCCTGGCTTTGTCCTCCTGACACTCACCCTTTACATATTTATAGACATGAATGCAATCACCTCTCAGTCTCATTCCCCTCTGCTCTGCCCTGGTGAGGTTGCACTTGGATGATTTTGTCCAGTTCTGGATTCCCCAGTTCAAGAGGGTCAGGGAACTACTGAAGAGAGCACAATGGCACAATGGAAGGCTACAAGGACGATTAAGGGCTGGAACATCTGTCTTATGAGGAAAGGTTGAGAGACCTAATATTGCTTAACCTGGGAAGGGATCTTGTAAATGTGTATAAGTATCTAAATGATGGAGATGATGAGAATGGAATTGGGCTGTTTTCAGTGGTGGCCAGTGATAGACAAGGGGCAACTGGTACAAACTAGAACACAGATGGTTCCGCTTGGATTTAAGAAGATGCTTCCCTACTTCAAGTTTACAGAGCACCAGAAGAGGCTGCCCAGAAGGGTTGTGGAGTCTCCTTCTCTGGAGACTTTCAAAACCTGCCTGGATACGTTCCTGTGCAACCTGATCTAGGTGTACCTGTGTTATCAGGGGGCTTGGACTAGATCAGGGGTCCTCAAACTACTGCCTGTGGGCTGGATATGGTTTAGGGTGAAACTTGTAGAGTAGAGATATTGGTAGACCTTGGTAATCCTGAGGATCTTTTCCAACTGGAATGTTTCTGCAATTCTGTGACACTGTGATAGACTGATATTACTACAAATGCAAGTGTGAAGACTCTTACTAGTCTTGAAAGCATTTTCGCTTTTGAAAGATAAGCATTTACTATTCTGATGTTCCAGCAGCACAATACTCAGGATACTATTGAGGCCTTGCTCCTACACAAACAACGGGAAGCAGAGGAAATGATGGAAAGCCACACTGGAGTGTGCACCTTCCCCTTTACGAAGACATGAATGAGAAATTGCCAGGCTGAATCATTTCTTTCTGATAAATGACTCCCTATTAATTAATCCTAATTACTCTAGCGTAGGTCCTTATATGGCTGTTTAATTGTTGCCAGCTTACTGATGATCGTGTTTGTGAAAAGTAATTGGGCTACCTTTTAATTTATGTTATCAGAGATTTCCACACATCACAAACCTGTTCCTTCCTCTGCTGCAGATCCCTTAGATGTGCTAAATGTTAGATTAACTGTTTATGGGACTGCTCTGTCTAGAGGGGAAGAAATCTTCAAGCTGAAAGAGGAGTTAAGTGCAAGTACTTAGTCCAGTTCTGGGCTCCTCAGTTCAAGAGAGATGTTGAGGTGCTGGAACGTGTCCAGAGAAGGGCGACAAAGCTGGTGAGGGGCCTGGAACACAAACCCTATGAGGAGAGGCTGAGGGAGCTGGGGGTGTTTAGCCTAGAGAAGAGGAGGCTCAGGGGGGACCTCATTGCTGTCTACAACTACCTGAAGGGACACTGTGGCCAGGAGGGGGTTGGTCTCTTCTCCCAGGCAACCAGCAATGGAACAAGGGGACACAGTCTCAAGTTGTGCTGGGGGAAGTATAGGCTGGATGTTAGGAGGAAGTTCTTCCCAGAGAGAGTGATTGGCATTGGGATGGGCTGCCCAGGGAGGTGGTGGAAGCACCATCCCTTGGAGGTGTTCAAGCAAAGACTGGATGAGGCACTTGGTGCCATGGTCTAGTTGACTGGATAGGGCTGGGTGCTAGGTTGGACTGGATGATCTTGAAGGTCTCTTCCAACCTGGTTGATTCTATGATTCTAAGTAGCATTTTTAATGGGTTTTTTCATCCTCATTGGCCACTGGTGCTGCTTATAAGGGCAAATGAACAAGACTGAAATGGTGCTATACTCATTTTCTTCCCTGAAAGGGCTGCTTTTCAGTACTACCACAAAAATCCTCCTGCCCAGACTAATATTAACATAAGGCTTGTAAGTGCTTTGGGGCCCTGGTTACGTTCACTGCCTCCCCTTGCCAACATGTAATGTATATATTTTTTCAAATATGTTTTAAGTGTTCATAAAAAGCTGTGCCCCACTTGGCATCTGTTACTTAGCTTAAGGCTAGTCGTTCAACTGCCCAAAAGTGGATGGGAAACTGTGGTGCGTTTCGTTTGCCACAACCCACAGATGATAGTCATTGATCGTGTTGCTAATATGAACAAATGCAATATAACAAACGGGCAGCCTGTGGCCTTAAATAGAACAAAAGAAAGGAGAAGAAATACCAGGTGTTCCTCCATGGTGCTCTCCTATTTATTGCTTTTGTCAGCATGGTCTTGTGATCATAAAGGTTGTCTTTACATGACTTTACTGCGTGAATCACTGAGCAAGGAATTTATAACCAAGACCTTCTAGTAAAGAGAAGACAAAATGCAATGCTTTGAACATCTCCTCTGAGTTCAAAGGCCTGAATTAAAAATGGCCAACTTTGAGGCAGCTTAGTATTACTGCTACATTTACTAGAGATGGCAATGTCCAGAGCTGTTCCCTCTCTTCTTTTTTACAAGTCATGTGATTTCATTTCTCCTTTACCAACACCCTAGTAAATGAAAACCAGACTCCTAGTCATAGTATTACATTGCCACTGTTTGAAAAGGAAAGCTTTGAAGATTGTCACAAGGAAAGTGAGCACACCCTGACTGCTTCCAGAACAACAACAGAGGCAGCATTTAAATAAATGATTGTGGAAAAGAACTATTTCATATAGTCAAAGTGTAATTGAGTGTATAAGATGGCTGATGTGTTGATGGCCATGCAGATTTAATTACCTACTGAAACACTGAATGAATTACACAGTCTCTCATCACTGCAGAACAAAGTTTATAGGCCAGGTTCACTGTTGGCATAAGCAAACAGTTAGACTGGCTTCCATGGAGTTGTCATCATTTGTTCCAGCAGTGAGCTTGGCTTGCCACCCTGTAGCATGGATTCAGAGTCCTTTGAAGTCAATGGAAAGGGCCTGTGACTTCAAGGGACTTTGAATCATGTCTGGTGCACCATGTGTTTTGCCAGCAACTGAATTAGTTATACTGCAGATCACTATGTACATACATTTGCTGTCGTGACACATACTGACTGCAGAGTGGGATTGGAAACGCATCCCTAGCAGCAAATATTCTATTTTTGTAACCCAAGCCCACATTTAGAGCTGGTCTCTTCACATTTAGAATATTTCCACTTGGTGCCCATCCCCTCAGTTTGTTTGCCATTTAATTCCTTCTACTGTGTTATTCCCTCACCCACTCAAATCACTCAGTAACAGCCTGAAAATGAAAGCTATTTTAGATGAGGCTTCATTGGAAAAGATGTGCTTGTAAGCTAACATATTCTTGCCCTGCACCAGCTGTCTGTTCTCTAAGCCTAGCTGTGAACATAATTTTCCCAAGAAAGCTCTCTGGCAGAAGTTAGGTAGGAGAAGGATGAGGAGCGAGATCATGCATTTTAATCACCAGTTAGTAGCATGAAATTGTGGAGACTGCTCTTGTCAAAGGCTGTCCAGCCTTGATAGACAAGGTATATGTGAGCAGTGCAGTGAGTCCAGTAATGACACAGCTAAAGAAATGCAGAGAATATCAGATGGACCATGAAGCTCTTCATAGCCACTTGGTGAGGTGCCTCAGATGACATTTCTGAACAGGTTTAGGATGCATCACCTTGGTGGCTTTCAGCTGGCCTGCGTCCTCTCTGTTCTGGACAGGTCTCAGCATTGGCATCTGTATTTCCTACTGACAGGCTGGGAGAGTAAAGGGATTTTAACTTGTCCATTTCTGCACAATAAATGTTTGTGAGGGGAGGCCAAGAAGAAAGTGAGACTAAGGAGGCATATAGAATTGCAGAATCACAGAAACATCCAGGTGGGGAAAGACCTCAGGATCACCAAGTCCAACCTAAATACAATACAAACTCTCCTAGTAGTCAAGAATGGCACCGTGGGCTGACAAAGAGAAATGAAGAGAACAAAAATTTCACCAGTAATGGTGTTCATCTCTCTAGACAAATGTCAGTATGAACTCAAGCTATCTCCTGGACGGTAGGAGGATAAGATAGAACACCTGACACACCCCACTTCTCAGGTAACATCAAACATGTTAACAATTATTACATGTCTAATGTGAACTAATTGCAATCTCACCGAAGTAAAACTTCAGCTTTTACATCTGACATTGAGACCTGTTTTGCTACTCTGTGCCACAGTTTCCCAGCTATGAAGAGGAATGGCAGTAAATCACATTTAATTCTTTAGTAAAGGACTAAAGAAGCTCCTTCTCTAAAAAGAAGCAAAAGTAACATTGGTGGAGTTACTATTTTTAGCAGCTGTATTCAGGTATGAGATGGATACTTGTCAATGGGACACTGATAGCAGATTCTGGCTTAAAATAGACACTTTCAGAATACTAAAGTCCACATAAGAACTTGTGAAATACCAGTTTAGTCCCTGAACACGGATTAGTTATGAAGTCTAAGTTCAAATTCCAGATAAGAAGCCAAATTTATGGTTGCAAAATATGTTTCAACAAACCTGCAATGTACACCAACTGATAGGAGAAAACAGGATTAGAACTGACTGCAGTTCTTCTGGGGTAGCATCAAAGTACTGGAAGTTGAAGGCTTTTCCATGTTTTGTGACAATCTCTATAATGTGCTTCTTAAGAGAGTCATAAAATTTCATTACAGTACATTCATTTCTTGAACAGAATGAAACTCATTTTTCCAGTGGAAATAGCCTGGTCTTGATGGTGCTTCTCTCTGTGTCAGAGAAAAGGTTCAGCTGGCTTCTTGGACTGGCTTTACAACCTCTTTGCAATGCCAGACTGCTGCAGAAAAGGGAACCGTGGAGCCAAGAATTTAGCCTCTGGATTTCAGTGACATTAACATCCAGAAAGAATTCCTGGGAAGGACCACTTCCATGAGCAAAACCAGAGCCGTTCCTCACAGTCTGGGGCTTATCTGCATATACAAACAAATGCATCTGGAATAAGAGGTGCTGTACATTTAAAGTGAGAGAGTGGTAAATGGAGTGGGTCATATGGTAATGCAATTACTTCTTTTTTTATTTGTGATGGAAGTGGTCATGAAATTCAGTGAAGTTAATGCAGGGACAGCCACTTGCATTGCAGTCTCACAGCATCCCTGTGTACTGTCACTCTGCACTGAGTTAGTTGAAGTTGTTACATGACTGTGCTGAATGACTCCATGCACAGACAAGCTCTCCATTTTCTGAGAACTGAGGAGTGGCAGAAGTCGATTGGGGGATGAATTCAGCTTGCTTATTTTCTCTCAGAATGAAAAATTTGCTCAGGTTTGTGAGATTAGTATAAATAAAATTGTCAGGATAAAACAATCAGTAGATGTTTCACAGCTGAGTAAACTTTTTTCAGTGTATCAGGTGGAAAACTCAAGCATTTCTGCTTTTCAAAGCAGAAGTTTTGAGCATCCATTCTGGCATTCAAGCACTTTAGTTGAAGGAGAAAAGATCAGCTATCATATTCACCAAGGTATAAGCCAAACCCATATATTTTTGGATTGATTTTTCCAGGAAAAAAATATTGCCTTATACTTAGGTGCAACTTATTTGAAGAGCAGAACAAATCTCAGTTCAGAAGTGTTGCCTGTTTAGAGATTGTATTTATTTGTTCCTCTTTTTCTCACCTGTCTTCTGGTAAGAATTTCCCCCCTTTTTTTTTTCCAGTCATAAAATGTCATAACATGCATGCAATTTAGAGATGCTTCATGTTCATGCAGGACTTGTGGGCATGCCATTTATTACTCACTGCTATATCGGGACACTTCATAGAATCACAGAACTTTAGAGGTTGGAAAGGACCTCCAGAGATCATCGAGGTCAATCTCCCTGCCAAGGCAGGATCCCCTGGGGTAGTTCACACAGGAATGCATCCAGGCAGGTTTTGAAAGTCTCCACAACCTCTCTGGGCAGCCTGTTCCGGTGCTCTGTCACCCTCACTGTAAGGAAGTTTCTCCTCATGTTGAGGTGGAACCTTCTATGTTCCAGTATGTATCCATTGCTCCTTGTCTTATTGCTGCTGATCATGGAAAAGAGATTGGCCCCATCCACTTGATACCCACCCCTCAGATATTTGTGCACATTGATAAGAGCTCCTCTCAGTCTTCTCTTCTCCACAGACACTTGGTGTACAGAACAGCTTCTCTCAGACTGAATCATTGAAGAGAGCAGGAGAGCAGAAGTGGAAGAAACATGGGGATATAGTTCAAAATTACTCCTAAACTCTATCCTGATCTTCCCCAGGTGTCTGATGGTACTGCACTGAGACTGGAGTGATTCTGCTACATGAATATCAGCTGGACATGCTTTGGGAAGTGAACATTAACTGAGACCTTGGTTTCTCATAGGCAAGCAGCTATATATCTGCTTTATAATGAAAAATTACCTTGGCTTACAACTAGCATCTTTCATATGCTGCTGTGCCATACAGTGCTCTTTCTGAGCTTAGTCCACCCTCAGGGTAGCATTTATGATACTTTATTGGGTTTTTTTCTGACAATAAGGGTCTGTTTTTTCCCGATAACTAGCAAGATTGGGCATTTAGCATGAATCACCTAATTCATTCCAGATCTTGGACTCTGATATTTATTTTGAGATATTTCTCATTTTGGAGCACTGTGAAGGGTACATTTCACAAACCATTTTACCAGTTTTGTGGGTTAAAGAATGAATAACAATTCCCTAACTTGAAAATTGTTGTTTAACCACAGTTGCTAAATGAAATCTTACTCTGCTTATGATTCAAGTATATATCTTTGTTGCAAAGGAAAGATAAATAAATTATATTCCTAACCAGCCTTACATAATTGGATGCTTAATATACGCAGAATGGGAAAGGTAGTGACATAGGTCTATGAGAGGCAAACAATTTGTGTCACAAAAATTTGTATCACAAGTGATTACTTGAGCCGTCTGACCTCTGCTACATTTTTTCCTCAGACACCTCAGCTATTTTTAATGCACAGCAACTCAGATTCACTATATTTTAGTTTAAGGCTGGCATATCCTTGAGAGAAAGGAGGTATACAGGGAAGGTGGCTGAAGAACAGCTTTATGTTTCTACCTTCACTGGCCGCTTCTGCTCTGCATCAGTCAGTAGAACAGAAGATACACCTTGCACTGTCACAGTACAGGATTTTAGTACCAATTTACCTCCATGAGCTGGTTTTTGTTTCATTAGAGCCTGGAATACATTTGAATCACAGCTGGAGCCTTGGTAGTGCCAGGCAAAGCTCCGTTCTGCTGTTAGTCCTGAGGATGCAAAGGTGAGGAGCACAATCTTTATCCACTGTGAAAGATTCATAACTTCTCTGTCAGAGTCATAAATCCTATGCCCTTAAAATGCTTTCCTTCTCTCAGTATCATTAATGTGTCGTCATATCACATCATGTCATCTTGTCTGGATAAACATTTACAAGGGATAATAAAGAGGGAATTAATCTAACAGTCGTGTAATATGGTGAGCTGCACACTGGCCACTGTGGAATTTATTGCTAGGAGGAGATGCGAAAAACATCCCTGTGCTGTGCTACTTGTGGAATTCCGTTGGTTTGCTGTGTGTACTGGGTGCTAATGCACAACAGGGCAGCTCTGAATGATCTCTGCTGAACTAATATACGACATCTTGGAAATGCTCCAAAAGCTCTCTTGAGCCGTTTAGGTACAGAATGTTCAACCAGTTAACGATTGCATTAAAAGAGCTCTGTTCTGGTAATGTAATATTTACAGAGAGTAACTGCTGAAGGCTGAGCGGTTAACTCAGGGTAACATTCCTTTATTCACGTAATCCCAGTGAGAAGAGGGTGACCAGGACATGACTGCTTTTCAGTCAAGCAGTATTTTAACAATGAGTAAGCAAAAGTTAGAGCATACACTATGCTTTTTTTAGCTTTTCTCCATCATGGATTTGACAGTCATCACAGAGTCTTACTTGTTCTCTTTCAAGATCAGGCTGTCATCAGACTGACACTGAGCAAACACATTTAGAAGCCATTGGGAACATTTATTCAAATACAGTACTTGCATTCACTATTCCCTGTACTTTGAGTCATCTCAGCAGATCTGAGAGAGTTGTGTGGTTTTTTTAACCTGGCATCCTGTAGAAGTGGCAAATGTTCAGTCACATGGATGAGTATGAGTCTGCATGATTGAGGGGTTTTCCCCTCTGTTTTTCAGCTCCCTCCCCTTTCCCAGTATCTTTTAGACTTAATGGCTATTTGCTCTCCTATCTCTATTCTGAAAACTAGAGAAACATGGGTTTGGTTTTTTTTCTGGAGACCCCCATGTTTTATTTGATCTCGGTGAAATTCTTGGATTTCTCTAAAGTTTGGAAGACAAAGCGAAACATTTGTGAAGGATGGTGGATCTGATTCTGCCCCAGCCAGCCCATGGTCTCCAAGAGTTCATTTCTTCCTTTTGTAAGTCGTTGCAAGGAAGAAACAGAAATGAAATTATGTTTCTTGAATCACCTTCCTCCACAGGAAAACAAACAAACAAAAATCAGGGAAACAAACAAACAAACACAAACCCAGCAAACAATAAAGTATGGAAGCCAAAGCTGATAGTTGAGAAACAGTCCATGAGTGGAAATAAATTCCTATTCAACTGTGTACTGTACAAGTCCAAATCTGCTCACTGATAATTCACAAATAAAAATGAAATATTTATATCATATTCTTTAGTAAAATTTTTAACAGTCAATTTTTATTTACCATGTCTATTTAATTCTGAACGATGTAGTAACTGGAATGGACCTGCACTTTGTGCATACAAGGGGATAGGTTTCCAACATTTTCTCTAGTCACTGATATTTTAGATTCAGAATTAAACATATTCAATAAATTAGCACATTTTAGAGACTAGTACCATCATACCACTTGGTGATTCACAAAGTTGTGCCTTCCATTTGTGAGGCATGGAGAGGTGTGAGAAGATGCTGGTGATGACTGTGTTGGGACCTGACCTGCTGAAGCTGTGACTGTTTGTCCCCAAAACCCTTGGAACAAGCAGTTAGTAGCCTGGAAGGCTCTCACGTCCTCAGTTACTATGTGGGAAGACAATCTTACTCCTAAGGTGTCTTTGGCATAGCCATAGCACTTTTGCTTTCTGGTTCTCCATTCTGTTAGTCCCCAGCTGTGCTAAATCACTATGGCTGTGTTTATGCAACCGGAACAGCTGACCACAAGTAATAAGAGGTGGTTTGCTGGAGTTTACCATTAGATTCATGTCATGACATTTTCCCACTGCATTTCAGTATTCTACAGATAAGCATGCTGCTCCTAGGCCACTTCTGCTCTTAACTTGCAGTGAGTGCAGTGAAGGCTATGCTAGCATGAAAGCAGGAAGGAAGAGCATAGCTTGTTACAGAGTAAGATTGTGTTCTGAAGCTGAAATGGATGGATAGCAACGCGTTATATGTTATACTAATGTAAATATAAAATACTACTACTACCTGATGAAGGTTTGCTTTAACTTAAAGACTCAAAGTAGTGAAAGTTCAGAGAAAATAATGTGTGATGCACTTATTTCTTTCCAAAGGTTTTTTTTGTTGGTTTATGATTTTTCTCCAGGATAACCTGGTGCCTGGAATGGCCTAGCGAACACAGCATCTGAACCTTGGCATTGGCTTACATAGAAATTTGAGTTTCTAGCTGCTTCCTTAGCTCCCAAAGTAAAGGTACTCAGTTTTGGGGGGTTTTTTGTTTGTTTGTTTGTTTTTTGTTTTTTTTTTTCTTGGCAACTGTCAAATCCTGGAGTAGTCTTGTGTCTAGAGTCCTAAAACCTTACACAAGTACATTACTGGAGCTCATCAAATGTATAGACCTGTTGGGAGGGCCTTGGTGTGTGTGTACCCTACAGGGCTTAATGAACCAGGGTTTCTTATGATGTAAGCAAGAAAGTGCAATAACAAATAAGTTTATTGAAATTCATGGAGCATGCACTTAAATGATACAAATTGACATGTCTCTGTTTCCAGGAGTGGCAATGGAGTGGGAGGAAGGGGATCAGGTGTTTCTGGAGAAGAGCCATCTCACTTGCTGTTGATGTAGCTCTTTTTCAATCAATACACAGCCGAGACAATGACTTTAGGAATGATCTGAGCACTTCCTCAGATATCAAAGAACTAGACTGCATGTTTGGTTATCAAAACATGCAGGCTGAAGCTTGGCAAAAGAAAGGTGAAGACACTGACACACTTTCACTCCGGCATCCCAAAGCAGTGTTCTTTGAGTTGTAGGACACGGATTTCAGGTCTCTAAGGAAACTGCAAAAATCCTGGAGCACAGATGCTTCCTTGTGGTAAAGCAAGCCCTCAGACAAAATCACTGAAAACTGAAAACTGATAGTCTAGAACTCAAACATTAATATCCTTTCTGTGTGGTTACAAATAAACCCCCATGTGACAACACAGCATAATACCACCTGGAAATTCTATCCAAAAATTCTAGGTTGGCCCTGAAATTACAAAGTTTGGGAAACTTTGCTCCCACAGTAGTAGGCAGGGAACCTTCTTGGATTAAGTTAAGTGTCTCCTGCCTTCAGACAAGTACTTGAGTGTCTGACTTCACACATGGAAGAACTAACCTTCTATATAAATGAGCAGTTTTACCCCCCCCCCCCAGTAAGAGCTTCTTGCTTCTTGACATTCATTCTTGGTGTCACAGGCATTTCTTCATTTCTTCAGGGACTAAGCTGGATTTGTTTGTTGTATAGAGTATTGTATGACAGACTCCAGGACTGCATTCTGTTAGGCCACATGGTGCCAGGCAGCTAAGACGAGTAACGGTAAGCGTAATGATGCCAAAGTCCTTTCAACTCTGCAGGCCTCGGTGGCTCTCAACCAAGACCTAGTCCACAGACCCAAAATTCATATTTAATACAGTTTTTCCTTGCCAAAGACTTAGAGATGCAAACTATTTAGAACTTCAAAAGCAGCCACACTGATATGTCAGAAATAATTTTCCATTGAAGTCCCATTAAAAACACTGACCTGCCTATAACCAGTGTGCTACGTGATCACTGCTACCTGGTTTCCCACACATAATCTGACCGCTTTAGTGATGTGCTCAGTGCCTGGGTTGTGTCCTGGATGCAACTTGGCTCTGTCCGCATCTCTGAGGTCACACCCTCTCCCCACGCCACAAAGAGATCAGGAACTACTGAAATTAAATTCCTTTATTAATGGAATGGTTTCAACAGACCAAAAATGAAATAGATGAAAGGAATGCTTGTCCTTTGTGGTTGCTAGAAAAAGTAAATAATGTCCACAGATATTAAACAGCTTTCTTTAAACCAAAATTAAATATGGTCCAGAACAAAGCAAGCAATCTGTAGAAATGTATTGTTATTACTGATATTACAAACTATTTACATTGGGTAAAAAATGTGTGTCTCAAAGCCAGCTTTAACCTTAGTTGATTATTGTTAATGATTCTCTGTATCTTGCCTTTTTTTCCCCCCTTTTTTGCTATTATAGGTAAATCAGATGTTAATAAAGTTTTAGAAGTGAGTGATCACAAAGCGAATGCTGAGTAGAACAGATAGCAACCTCTCTTCCTCACCACCCGGTGTGACTACTGTGTCACACTTCAAGATTTAAGAAGTTTATCACCTCCCTGCAGGCTCTTCCCACATCCAACTATTTGTCACTCCAACCAACTTACTTTCAGTGCCAGGAATCCCTGTGAAGGCAGTACCTGGTACGAGAATATGCATTTTAAATATATGTATTTTAAAGGAGCATATATTCTTCTTTAGTAGTACTGTGTTTTGTCTCTGCAAATGCATGTTCACAGTAAAACCGTATCAAATAAATATTCAAAGGAATCAGCACAGTGCATCCAGTTTCACTTTCCATATGGAAACTGATGTGTCTGCTTTTAGTGGTGGTATAAGGCAGAGGCTTAATACAAACCCAACTCTGCTAAGTCCTGATTGCGAATAAAGAAATCCTGCCTAATTACAAAATACTTGATTAACAGCTCAGACAAACAAAGGGATAGGTTTACTATACACCAAAGCTATTTGCTGGAAACTGCTGGTTTCATAGCAGACAGATATCACAGAAAGTATTTTTTTTCAGTTTGCAAAAATGATTAATCAGAATGGTTTATCCATTCAATCAAACATTGCTCTGGTGTAACAACATTGTTCTCAGTTCCCTCTCTCTCTGATCCTCCTGCCTGTATTTCTCCTCTAGCTTTTGTTTTTCTGAATCCATACTATAAAAAGTGGAATCTGTGCTTCTCCTAATCTTCTCAAACTGACTGAAATCTGCAACGTACTTTCCATTTGGAGAGAGAGACACCACAGGCACGAACTCATAGCCCCAGTGGATCTCCTCAGGGATGTAGGAAGTCCTGCTTTGGCAGACAGCACTGGTGGACTCCACAGTGGCATTCAGGAGCACCACAAGCTCGAAGTCCTTCTCCTTGAGATTTTGAGGTGTGAGATCTCTTAAAGGGCTGCTTTCATCCAAAATGTGGTAGAAGGTTAAAGGCAAAATGAGGAATGGACTCTCTGAAGAGGAGTCAACATTGAACTTGACACTGGCTTGATTCAGCAGGATCCGCTCTCCTTCTTTGGTTTCGTATGTCTGAAGAAGCTTCCCAGACAGCTGACACTGTATCAGAAGACTCTTCCTCATATTTGCTACTCTAATCACCAGGCAGAGTTCTCCATTGTGTTTAGTAATGACAGCACAGTGGCTGAATTTAATAGTTTCTGCCCTTTTTTTAGGTCTTGCTATCTTGGCCAGAAAGGTACCTGTGATGAAGATTTCAATCAAGGTGGTGATAACCAGTTGGGCCACAAGTAAGAAAATGGCATGAGGACACTCCTCTGTAATGAAACGAAATCCATAGCCAATGGTTGTCTGTGACTCCAGGGAGAAGAGGAATGCTCCAGTCAGAGAGTCTACATTCTTGACACATGGCTCGCGCTTTGGAGGGAACTTGTTTATTTCTAAGTCACCATGAAGGAATGCAATGGCATAGTAGATAACTCCAAAGAGGAACCAGGTCATAACAAAAGTAGCAGCAAATAAGGTGAGTTTGTACCTCCACTTCATGTCTATAACTGTAGTCCACAAATCTTGAAGATAGAGTAGATAAATGCCATCGACTTTGTCTATCCGCACGTTGCTGTGCCCGCTTTTGGACATCACACGGGGCTTGTGTGTCTTGAGCGTGGCAGCGTCGATGCCTCCATTAACCAGTGGGACACGGGACATATTAATCTTTGTGGTGTCCATTCTCACTGCTTCAGTCCTAAGGAGAGAATAAAACAGCACCATTACTACAAGAAATCAAAGCACAGAACCGATTCTGAAGAACATTTGACAATGGCGATGGAGAGAAGGCACAAATATAATCTAAACATAGCAGCAGTGACTAAAAACAGTTGGTATATAAAGTTACCATCATACAATATCTGACATTGCAAATAATTTGGTATTAATTTTTCCAGGAAAAAAAAAAATCTTCGATTTTGCTGACTGCCAAATGAGAAGAAGTAGGTTTCTTTTATGATAGCCTGGAAAAGAAATTCGACAAAGCTGAAATGTTAATATTAGTACTTTATTTCTGTAAAATGAATTAAAGAGGTTTTTTTCTTACGTTTCTCTAGAGAAGAGTCTCTTTTTGATTACTGAGCAGGTTTTCTTTAATGCCCTGAAGAGAGACATCTGACCAAATTGAAACTCGCTTCAATTCTTGGTTTAGAACACAGATCCAGCACACCACCTCTGTCTCTTCCTGCGATAGAGGCGAAATGAGCCAGACCAGCTTTCACTGGGAACAATTAACTTCCACAAGTGATTGACTCAGATGGATCTGCCTCTTTGTTACAAACCTACGACTAACCCAGAGGGAAAGAAAGCAGACTTGAACACATCCAAGTCAAGGTTTGGAGAGCACTATTTACATCTGAAAACACCTCAAAGTTGTTTGCACTGTGCAGCACTCCGATTTTAAGCCGTCTAAGGAAAAAAAAAAGAGGTGATTAACAAAGTCAGCATTCTAGCCGTGGGCCCTGACCTGCGCGAACCCAGCAATCATTGGACCACCCGACTCCTGGAGTTTGTTTACTGTGCATCAGTCCGGATGGAGAGTAAGTGTGCGGACACCCAGAACTGAATAAAGCCCAGAGAGTGAAGCAGAGCGGTGCCTGTGCCAGTTTGATGAGGCAAGTAACAAGATCCGACTTGCAGAACCAGACAGTGATTACGTAGAGCAAGGACAGTGCATGTTATAGTCGTTTCCAACAACAAAACTTCCTGCTGACAAAAACAACAAAGTAAAAAAACATCCCATGCATCCTTTGTGCTTTGGCAGGTCGCACAAAAAGCATTGTTTTGTTCTATTGTTTTCCTCAAAAAGAGCCTTAAGTAAGTGATTCGTTTTTTGTGAGCCACTGGAAAAAAAAAATAGAATGTCTTCCTTACAGCTACTTAAAAGAATTTTGCAGGAAGTACAAGATATATTTGTGGTACACACATGTGCCAGTCCAGGACATCAGCGTAATTGCTCACTGAAGAACCTTTCCTGTTCAATCAAGGAGAATTTTTTGTTTCTAGCTATGCCCATCACACTGTTTCAGCTTTTCTGGGAAAGGTTAATTAAACTTAACTCCCGTTAAGACCTGTAGCTCATTTGAAATTTGATTTAATCCCCATCATTTCTGTTGCATAGCCTAGAAGCCATGACCATTTGCATACATATATAGGTGTGTGTGTGCATGAGTGTTTGTGTGTGTATGTATATGTGTGTGTGTGTGTGTGCATTTATATATATAAATGTATATATAAAAGAAAGGAATGCATTAGTGATCCCAGTAGGAGATTCCTTATGTGACAGTCAAATCAACACACAGTGCACAGCATGTCCGGATAATAAACAGGAAAAAACCCTTTAAGTATCTGGAAAAGAACAAGGGGAGGAAATTGGGGGGGGGGGGGGTGAAGGGGTGGAGGAGAGTGGAAGGAGTAGGGGTGGGAAGGAGCATGCATGAAACTGCCTTTTAGGCCCTTAGGCAAACACCAAATCGAGCACTGCTGTCAGTGTGTGCTCTATACATGTCACCTTAAATGGGAAACCTTGTAGGAAAATGCATACTGCTTAGTGAAGTGACTCCATTCCTTAGACCAAACCTCTCCCTGGGTTATCTTTGGATATAAAATGTGTTCCAAAATCTGTGCCAAAATAAGAACACACATTCCTCTCAAGCACAGTTTCCCCTAGCTGTTAGTCCAAAGGCACAAAACTTACGCTGTCAGAACCAACTCTCCTGCACAAATTGCCAGGAGAGGAGCTAGCTGACCTCTCCAGTCTAGTGCTGGGGACACATCCCCATACCGTTCATTACCCTGCTCAATCTACCTGGATGCCTGCTCCTGAGAGCGGCTCCCCAGGGCTGCCGACTACTCCTCCTCTGGAGGTCACAAGGAGTGAGGCAGACAAGGGTCCACCCTCCCTCCTTGGCATTCCAGCTAGAAAGCTTGAGCTGGTGGGGCAGGGACAGGGCTCAGGGAAGAGCAGACAACCTGGTCAGGGTCAGGGGTAGGCCAAAGAGAGGAGCATATAGACACTTGGCATGCCACATTCAGCTTGGCTCTACCATGCCTAAGAAATGCTGCTTTCTGCACAAGTGGTCAGCATATGTGTAATAAATCTGGCATGTTTGGGCAGCTCTGCCCCACATGCCCTGTAGCCCTGATACTACCTTCATGTGCCAGGTTTGGTATGTATATGCTGTACCATTCATCTGCAGCATGAGCCAGGTCCACAGTTGCAGCCCACACAAGAGCCTACTAAGAATTCCTGCTCCTGTGTCCTGTCTACCCTGAAATACATTGCCTCCTGTCCAAGAGCCCTGAATGGATAAAATCCTGACATAGTCTGCCACAATTCCAAGTCTAGTGGAAGACAGCTAACATCATAGATGCCAAAATGCTGTAGTAGAAGAGCTTCCCCTACAAGATGGGAGATGTGAAGGTACTTGCAAAGCTCAGTGTCTTCTCTGAGCTACTCCAACAGACAGACAACTGCAAAATTTGCCATTTCAGCTTTAACCTGGGAAGTAAAGATTTGCTACAGCCCTAGGTGATGTCTGGCACCCTCCAGACTGTGTTTCAACTAGCAACCAAAGGTGTTTCTCACTGTGTCTCTCTACTGTAAAGCTGATCTGCACATGTGAGATCAGCATGGCAGAGCCGTCACATTTTGGAGTCCACTATAAATAAAGAGGTGGGGTCAGAGCAACCTTGTAATCTTGTGTGTCCTCCTTTGATTTGTGTTTCTGCACATGACCAAGTTACTCAGCTATACAGTGATTTCCTGACGTGGATCCAAGCCAACTTAAGATGCTTCTTTTTAGATGGTAGGGTATTTGTTGTGTTAATTTGCTTCCTATGTTTTTCTCTTATGTCACTTTTTCCTGTGTGGTCTTGAATTCCTCTAGTAGTGTTTTTTTCCCTCTCCAGAGAAGTTCAGCTTGATTTCCTTTCTCTGCAGAAATGCTTCCCTTCTCTGCCACAACGAGATGGAAAGAGAGGATCTGTCAAACCACCTTGGAGCAGCACTGCTTCTCTTTCCATCCCTTAACCCTGTCAGCAGGCAGCAGCAGTCAACTGAGGAAAAGAAACAGATGAAACAACCAATGAAACAAAACTAGGCTTCAGAGGAGGGTTCTCTCCTGCCCTCCACTTCCCCACCACTTCCTGAATGAGGTGAGTAGTGCCATATCCCACAGGAAATGATTCGTAGGTGTCTGCATATACGAAGTCCGATGTTTTTAACACTTGCATTACTATTTCACATCTCAGATATTCTACATCCTGACAACCATCACCCACACCTCAGATGAAAGATTTTGGTTTGCTTGATTTCTACTCCTTTTCCTCTAAATCAGAAAGCACAACTAACACAGTAAATTAATGTAAACAAACAACCCTGAAAAATAATAAAAGGGTACTTGCTGTGCATTAGCTCACAGATTTTACACTGATAGTGTAAAATTACTGTATACAAAAAAAAAAAACCACCCACAAAAAAAAAAAAAGACCCCCAAACAAACACAACCACCCCCTCCACCCAAAAAGACCCCACCCAAAACCCAACCCAAAATCAAAACCAAAACAGCTACTCAGACTGCGGCTGCAAATAGAAGTGAACTGAATTACACTTAAGGAAACAGATACTTTAAGGAAAAAAAAATGTTTGGGAATTGTCTAGCCCTTTAATGTCCTGTGAATTGCCTCTTGGAACAGCCAAAGGTAACTGCCCACGGGAGCACGTGCTCATAAGGAAGATTAGTGCAGACCAAGTCAATAAAACATGGAGCTACATACCAAACCACCAACGATGAATACCTTGATATCAAGGTAATTCCAGCAGCCAGGGATACAACAAGCACATTAACACTGCTTCCAGAGACCACATTATCAAGACATTGAAGCCAGCATGCATACATGCAAAAATATTCCTGTTGCATGAATCCAGATTTGCTTGTGCAAGATCTCTTTTGGCAGACACAACTGATTGAAAGTGTATAGGAGCATGACTTGTTCAAATGGCCTCAGCTGTTTGCTTTTTTTCAAATCACATATGCTTTTCCACTTGAGCAAATCTTAACACATGCATCACTGCCACTCTGACACTAAGGGGAAACTTGAGCTGTCTCTTCATCAAGCATAAACCATTAGCAGGCTTGGCATAAGAAAAAAACAAAACAAAACAAAACAAAAAAACAGTGGTGAGAAAAGAAAACATTGAAAAGAAGCACACGATCTTTAGATGTTTTCTAGGTCAAATGTGGTTCAGTAGGTTATAAAAGTTCCTTCTAGTTTCTTAGTGTTCTGCCTAGCATGAGCACCCTCCCCGCTCTGGGCTATGTACCAGGTTTTGCTGCACAGTTGTCAACTGATGAAATCCTTCTCCATAGTTGAGTTATGGAATACAAAAGAAGAGAGCAGAGGCAGAGGGAGTGAAGCAGTTGCAAATGGAGGAAGGGTTGCTAGCAGATGCTTCACCTCCACCACCAGCTCCAGCATGTACAGCTTGACGTTGCAACCTTGGACTTCATGAAAGAGTCCTTCAGCACTAGTGCAGGCCAGTGTTGAGAGTGATGATAGGCAAGCTGACAGTCAATCCTATTGTGAAAGATGTTGCCTTTAAAAGCTAAATCAACTTAGTTAAGTTTCTTTCACAAAATGACTGAGCCAAAATAACTGTAAATACCCACACAGGTCAAAATCAGTCCTCAAAGCTGATCCTTTAAGTTCCCATGCCACCCATCAGTGCTGATCAGCGTTGTGAATGGTGGCTCTCCCCAGGATTGGGCACCCGGGAGTAGGTGAAGGTAGCCACATCACAGAGTCTGCAGGCAAGCCAGTGCCTGAAGACTTCAGAACTGACTGAAAGAGGGATAGGGGCAAGAAGGGCAGTGAGGACACTAGCGGCATGTTTTTCATCACTCATAGCAGGGCGAGGGCAACACCTGTTTACAGAGCAGTGCTAAGTGAGAGCCCCAATCCATCTTAGCCTCCCCTAGATTGCCTGCCTGACACTTGGCTATGAAAGATGTATTAAAGCTGGAGAATCTTATGGTGCATTGCTTCTGAGGGAAGTTTATACAGGAATCTTGTTCTTCACAGGGTCTGGAGGTAAGGCTTTGTAATAACTATAGATTTACATAGACAAGCCTTGGAAACTACAGGGGTGCAAGCAGATAGGAAAGCAACTAAGCAGGAAGAGAGAAGGCAAAAGATGACTCAAGGCTTACTGAGCTTAATAGGGAAGCTCCCAACAATTTCACAGGATACCTCTGAATCAGACCTCCAAATGTAGTGAAAGCACATGCCACTAGTGTCTGAGCAGCTGACACACTACAGGTAAGCTGTCCATCCTTCCAAAACCTGTCTTCCAGGCTCTGGCCTGGGCTTTTCAGATGAACAGAAGACTTGGCTATACAGAGCTTTCAGTCCAGGAACCTTCACATACACCAAAGTCTTCTTTCAGAAAGAAGTTAGTAAACTAATCAGGTTCTAAGCCTCTCATTTGTGGCATTTGGTAATACAATTTATATAATGCTACTGGAAAAGAAAGGTTCCCAATAAATCTCTTCTGCTCTTTTATTTTCACAAATGGCTTTTCTTCAGCAGTGCAAGATTCAATACTTCTGCATGTCTTCCTTGTTGGTACACTGTTGCTTCAAACTCTTCAGTTTCAAGCACTTCATTGGCACAGGTGAGAATTTAAAACTTGCCTCTGCTGTGATGCTTTCCCCACCCACTTACCCTTTCCTTGTTCTTGCTGTGAAACCTTACCTGTCTTTTTCTACATGGGCAAGTCTAAACAGACTCCTGAGAGCCTTTCCTTTCTTTTCTGGGTAGCTGAGTGGCAGGACTATGCTGCAAAGCTGAAAGAGACATTATTGTTACCAAGCTCCTAGCTTGTACTTCCTCTTTCATTTGCATCCTTGACCTCCTGTAGAAACATTAGTGACCCCTCTACACAGGCACACATCTCAACACACCACAGAGAAGAAGATGAGCTAAGGGAGAAAGTGAGTGATGTCCTATTCTGATAGCAGTTAATAATAAAGCCAGTTCTAGACCTTCAGAGAGCTTAACACCTACCGTTGTCCTGCTTTGCAGTCACTGCCACTATTTTTTCACTTTTCCCTTCTAGGATGCCTTTGGGAGCTTTCAGTAGCCACATCCTGTCCTCCTCTGAGCTGTTTTGCTTTTCCACGAGGGTATCTCTCATTATCCTATTTCTCCCCATTTTGTGTAGTATCCCATTCCTCTCCTTCTTCTCAGCCTCTGTGAACCACAACACCCAAACTAATTGTGCTCATAATACCACCAGAGAAACATGTAACTGCAGCAGGGGAGTTGTTTCTCACTAGGCTGAATACTGTTGTATGTCCTGCAAGTATCTTACTGTAGGTTCAGAGCACCCTGTTCATGACCTTTCCATTATATGACTGTTTTCAGTGATTTCAAATTTCAAAAGGCTTCAGCCCTTTGGGCTGAAATTCTCCTCTAGACTGGTCACAAGTGAGCACACACTTTTGCTCATGTACTTAATGTGTCAGTCCAAGTAAAATAGTCATTTCCAAAATCAAAGGCAAGAAAGTGGGTTTTTTTTGATGTTTCTGCATCTGTGTTAAGGTAGTTTTTGTGTCTTTTCCTTCAGGTAGCCAGAGTATAAACACATAAACACCTTTTGGTGCAGAGACTGAAGCTTGCACCCTCTATGGCCTGCTGAACACCCTGACAGCTTCACCATAGACTAATGGTGATTCCTTCTTGCTTTCTGACTTGGATAGATCCTCATCCATACAGTGATTCAGCTTCATCACAAAGTGCAAAGTCTCTCCTTGCTATCTCTCCAATTCCTTAACAATTAAATACCCTACAACTGTGGAAATGTGGGAACAAATCACTTGAGACAGGAAGGAGTCTCACCTCCACCTCCTTGGATAGTCAGATTTTGGAACACAAGTGGCAGCAAACACACAGTTCAAGGAACCTTGCTGTGCAGGAGGGAGGTGGAGAAGTAGAGGAGGTATGCTGGGAAAATGCTGAAGATGAGCCAAGGAATGCCTCATTTCTGGCTCTTCTTGCTTAAATACAAGATAAACTAATCCATTTGGTGTCTTATAGGGTGGTTTGTGGCATGTCCAAACGGAGAGCTGTTGGGCACTCAACAAAATGAAAGTCAGAAATGCAGACACCTGTACACATTGAACACTTCCAGCACAAATCAGAAGCTGGGCAGGGATTTTCTGCAAAATAGTTTTTCACTTAGTCAACTAAGGCCTACCTAAGTCCTACTTAAGTACTTAATTCCTTTTTTGGGAACAGTCCCCTTGCCAAGGAGCTGCTCTAGCTACTGTGTGAGCTGTTTTCCCACAAATCTCACTGTTTTCCCTGTCCTGTCGTAAGAAGAGGCTGCCTCACTGGAGCACAGCTCCCTGGGCAGCACTGACTGGGCAAAGCAACTAGTAAAGCTTGCACCACTCCTTTCTCTGATTTCAAGGCTGAGGCTCAAGGTAGCTGAGTTGTTTGCTCAGAGGCATATATTACCTCTCCTTATATTTATTTATATACTGTCTGGTATAAAGCACCTGGCTATAATCTGACCATGTGAGATCATGTGTCAAGACAGATTCATGTTCCTGTACACAGCTGAGGGATGACTATGTTTCCTTCAGTGTCTTAGTTACATGATGGTGGCTTTTATAACATGGAAAATAAGGTGTCTGAACCCAGCTAGTGCTCAGGTTGTTAAGTCTGACAAAGTCCGTGGGGATAGGAATCCCCTCCCAGGTCAGTTAGGAACACAGACATACTGGACTGGGCTGTTGCATAAATTTGATGGGACCACTGTTCCCTGCTTACCAGCATAGGTTATCTGTGTCCTTGTTTTCCCTTCTTTCATAGTAGGTAGAGGACAGCACCTCATTTTTAACCTCCCCAATATTCACATTACAAGCTGTCAGACACCTATTCTACCACTGAACAGGAGTAGTAATGATAAAGTTAAACACAGAGCAACTGATGTGGCAGTCTGCAGTAGGTTTGAAATTTGCTCCTCTGCTTTCAGACCTGAATAAGATTTAGTGGGACAAAAAGTTTGTCTGGTTTATTTCCTTGTTTGTTTGTTTTACAAATTAATTTCTGAGTCTAATAAAATTCTGGCTTAATTTAAAAACAAACAAACAAACAGAAACTTTTTTAATTTAAATTGTTAGCAGGTGGCTGAAAATTAATAGTAATGTACCAAGTTATGCAAGAGACAGGGAGAAAAGTTAGCACTTTGCTGTTTAGAATAGAATAGAATAGAATAGAATAGAATAGAATAGAATAGAATAGAATAGAATCAACCAGGTTGGAAGAGACCTCCAAGACCATCCAGCCCAACCTATCACCCAGCCCTGTTTCTCTGCTACCAGCTGGGGTATGCAAGAGATTTATCAGGCAGCAGTAGGATATTTCAAATACTTCAGAGCAGTTTGTACCTCTCTATGCTTTCTTGGACTGCCAATGCCCTAAGCCTCAAATCCAGCACTGGTCTCAGCACCATTTTTGTCTCACTCTGACAAGCAGGAGCATCAGCTCCTAGCTGTGTGTCAGCTGTACTGTATGAACACATCAAGTTGGTCTCTTTTTAATTACCATTTGACGTGCCAGTTCATGGCATGATGCATGCACTCTATCCCAGTCAAGTTGGGTTTTGTTTTTTAATTAGTCATTCCACACCACAGCTCTCAGAGCTCAGTGTAGGTGTGGCTGGGAGGTGAGGCTCCCTGCAGAGTGTCAGGCTTTTGCTCTGGCAGATTTTTTAACATGCTCTCTCCCTATGAAAGCTGCATTTCCCATAAATCACAGCACTTCTTTAGCCCTTACCACAAGATATTATGCTGGTGCAAGAATGACCTTAGCACCCCACAAATATCCCATGCTCTCATTCACAAACACTGCCAAAATAAACATGTTTGTCATTTTCCATCTCTATGCAGTCAGTAAATCTCATGTTGAAATACCACTCCATGAAAAGAATTTTCCACCAAAAAGGAAAAAGTCTATGCTTTTAAAGTATGCAAACCCCTTAATAGTACTGAAAATAATGGTAGGGCTGCAAAAGGCAAGGAAACTGACAGAGCAGAAAGTCTGTATGTTGGTAACCTTTTGTTCCTCTGCTGTCTAATGTAGACAGAAGCAAATCTAACAGGTGAAATTACACACCTTGACTCAGTGGGAAGATGAACTCTGCTACAGTAGAAAAGCTTTTCCTCTGTGACACTTCCTGGGTCTCTCTTAAGGTGTAGCTGGTTTGTGCTGCTTGGTCTAGGCAGAATAACACTAACTGTAGAGTAATCTGCTAATTAAGCCGAATTTATGGCTTCTCTGAATGGCCAGGGTGTACCAGAGAGTTTGGCCTTGTGATTTTTTGTGATACAACAAAGCACATTTCCAAGAAAGAAGGACAGATTTGTCATAGTTTCATCTTAAAACGTGTTACAAGCTGATTTTCTCAGGAAGTTATTTGGGTATGAGGAATTGCTCTACCTGTGTGAACAAGTTGATAGTGTGGAAAACGTTTTCTAAAAGTGCCTCCTCTTTCATGCAAGCAAAATGTAGCCTGTGAGCTGAAGTCTTCTCATTGCTGTCTACAACTACCTGAAGGGAGGTTGTAGCCAGGTGGGGGTTGGCCTCTTCTCCCAGGCAATCAGGAACAGAACAAGGGGACACAGTCACAAGTTGTGCCAGGGAAAGTATAGGCTGGATGTTAGGAGGAAGTTCTTCCCAGAGAGAGTGATTGGCATTGGAATGGGCTGCCCAGGGAGGTGGTGGTCACTGTCCCTGGAGGTGTTCAAGAGAAGACTGGATGAGGCACTTAGTGCCATGGATACGGCTGGGTGCTAGGTTGGACTGGATGATCTTGGAGGTCTCTTCCAACCTGGTTGATTCTATGATTCTTTCCTAACCTAAACATAATGATTTTTAGATCGGGCATCTTCCTCAGGCAAAGCACAGATGCTGCTGCAGGCACAGCAGAGACACATGTAGATTCCCTTTTTTTTTTTGATAATTAATTACTTTATTGTAAATTCTGAAGTAAGTGTGGCCAGTATTCTCTTTGAGGGACACAATAGCTTCAAAAATGTTAATTCCTACCCCATTTTCTCTCCATTACCAAGATTTCAAACTGCACCAAGCACCCGTTTCCCTTGATTGTCCAGGTCTGATAAACAGATATCAAGTTCTACTTGACCTCAAGCAAACATTTGGTAGCTATTTAACAAAACCAAAATATTTAAACTTTTAAATGCTGGGAAGAAAATCAAATATTGTCCAATAAAATCAGGACATGCTTTTTTTTTTTCCACAGACAAACATATATGCCCTTACATAGAAACCATAGGTTCATTTTTACTGTTCAAACTATTACTGCATGGTGTTGATGTTTCGCAAACGATGCCTTACCTAGATTGTAAAGCACAAGCAGTCGCAAACATATAGTAGAGAGGTGAGAGATTTTGCTCTATCTAGAGTCAATTGTGAATGCATCTTCTTTTGTACATGTTTCCCTTTGTGACATAATTCTCCTTAAGAAAGTCTTTAGATCTTGACTCAAAGGAATTTTCTCAATCGGCAAATCTCAGACACATCCTCAATGACCTGTAACCGCAACCCATGGCTAAGGTCTTGGAACTACATGCTCTTCCAGCAAAGTCTCCCCTTGAGCTTTGTCAACACCCTGTCCAAATTGCCACAACACAGTCCTTGGAATGCCATTGGTGTCATCCTGGAGCTCATGTACCCTGTCCCCATCCCCATCTCCATTCCTGGCCCCATTTCTGTTTCATCCCTGCTACTATCCCCAGCCAAATGTTGCCTCCTAACCAGGCTTGTGGTGGGTGGCCACAGCTCCCAGAGGAACACAAATGGTCATGGAGATCCTACAAACCATTAAAATGCTGCACTGGTGTATAAACCATGGCCTTTCACCTACCTCTTTGAAGTGGTCAGGAACAAATCAAAAATACCAGTGACACTTTCATACTGGTGTAGGGTTGCTTATTCTCAGTACTGGCCAAGAATTTTATTTCAGGATAGCTTTCTCTATTTTTTTTATTTCCCTGACCAATCCATGGATGTGGTTAATTTAGGGTTTAAAAGGCTGTTTTCTCACACATACACACACACCCATATATGTTTTCCACTGAAGTCTGTGCTTTTTCCTAGACCCACCCAAATTCCAGTACATAGCTCACTTGTGTGCCAAGCTTTCATACTCTGTATGCAATGAATGGAAAAATGCCCTTTACCTACTTCTGCAGGTTCTGGGGGGAGGAAGGGAAGAGAGTGTAGAGGAGAGGGAGGGAGGAAAGGCCTTCAAAGGAATTTAGTTATACCTCTTATTTCAGAACAGAAATGGGAGTCCCAGTGTCATCCATGGAAATACTCTGTCTATGACTATGGCTGGAGGTGCATGGGGTCCAAACTCCACTGTTTGTTTGGGACTGGGAGCTGCATTTGTGGAATGCTAAAGAGTTTTAAGAATTAACAATTATAAAGTAGAGTAAGTTTCTGGCTGGTAAGTTTTTCCATTCTGTTCCTGTGAAGTACTTCAGTAACATTCTTTAATGCATTGATATTTTATGAGAGGAATGAAAAAAAAAAAATAATCAAAGCTTAATGCTGAGAAACATTGGGGAGTTTTACATGGAAATGTTTTCAGCTGTGTCATTCCAAGCTCCCTTTAATAGGATTTTTCAGGCCATGAGCAGCTTTGTGAAGGTGGTGAACTGAGAGCAAAGGGCTCATCTTGTCATTTGCAGCAGCCTGGCTGTGGGAAGGCTTCAGGACTATTACCTTTCTACCCTTGCCCCCACCTTCCCTCCCTCCTACAAGAGCTCCTACTGTAGCTCATGGGATAACAGGAGATCCCGAGCCAGCAAACCCCTGTTCTTTCCTGACTTTGCATCTCCATGGTGAATCCCATGCTGTAACAACATGCCAGCTCCATGCAAAGCTTTCCACATTGCACTCACCTCCTTGAGGATTCTCTGATGTCTCTGGTCCCCCTTGATTTCCTTTTCTCAGCAAGGCGTTAATACAGTCTCACTGACTACAGAGCCACCTCGTCTCACGAAGCTTCTTGGAATGTAATTTCTGAAGCTTCTGTTCATGTGCCAAGTTACACTGAAATTAGCCTGTGAATTTAAACATGTGGACTGTTTTTGTATCCCTTCGTTGTGAGGGGATGGAAATAAAATATGCTGGGTTAATTGTTTACCCTTTCCGTCAGCAAAGTCTTATCATGGTACAGAACTTTATTATCACTCTTGTGTTACAAAAATTGCAATAATTTAAAAAGAAATATTTTAAAGAAAAGTCTCTTTCCTAAGTTTCTTGACTGGGAGATTACCCAGCCCAGGATTGTATATGTTCCAGGTAAACTCCCAGGGAATTAGAGGGAAAAAAAATATTTGTTTTCCTCATTTCTTTTCCAAATTACTCTACCCTTGCCAATTTCCATGACACAGACCCTTCACTCTGCTGCAGAGACTGTGGCTTCTGAAAGGGAGGAAATAGCATGAATGTACTGGTGCACATCACTGCTTTTAAATTATTTTTTTTTGCCAAACCAAAAATACCAAAACCAAACAAAAAAAGAAAAAAAACACCAAAACCCAAAATACAAAATGGTTCAACTTTCCTGGTAAAATATAAAGAAAAAAAAAAAAAGAAGTTATTTTGGACTGAAGATGCTGTTTGTTCAAACCAAACCAAATCCTTTCCTTTCACTTTAGCGTTGCATAGATATGTATGTGTGTGTCTAATTTAAGTCAGTTGAAGAGCAACGCATTCCTTGATGGCAACATCTTGCTTCCACCAAGTCAAAACTTTTGGGGTTTTTTTTTGCTTTTCAAATTATTTTTCAGACTTTTTCAACCTAAGCAGATCTATTTTGTTCACATGAACGTATTATATCTTTCATCTGACCTAAGTATGCATTTTTGGCCTGTAAGACTTTTGACTAAACAAAAAAAATCTGAGCCTTCCGTGACTACAAAGACCACATGAGCTTCCTGGCTGGTTCTGTGGCAAGTGCAGCTTGTGCAGTGAAGTGCTGCTCCTCTAAGAGAGTACCTCAGAAACAGTGTCTGGCCTCATTGCTGGGATGTGGGGGCATAAGTGCGTGATTCACTAGTTATTTTCCTTTGTCCTATAGTTTCTTAGGAACCTCCCTGTAAGCTTTGTGATGCTACGCTACAAGAGGCTGAAAAACAAGCAGTGAAAAACAAGCAGCGATAATGTGCCCAAGCAGGAATAAAAGCTCATGCCGCTTTGCAAAGTTCCTACATTTCCTTATACTCAAAGGAGGTTCTTTTGCTTGTTTATTTACACGTATCTTATCTATACGGCCGTTCCTTTATGATCCCATGCCATCTGAAAAGCTCTGCAATCTTGTACAGTTGGAGACCTGGGAAAGTCTAGCTTTGATCACTGAAGTGATTAGACTGAACAGAACATTGCTCCTGTTCTGCTGAGAATAGTTTCCGACTACATTCAGAATACCTCAAACTTGTTTTTGAAATTCTACAGTGCCCAGCAACTTCTACCTTGGGTTTGGTAAGTTTTATAGATGCCGTGAATATCAGAAGCCACTTTGATGTTTGCCGAGTAGCCTGATTTATAAGCACAAAAAATAATCACCGTGCCCGAAATTATACTTTCTGTTGCCTTGTTGTAAGGCTTCTTACAACAATGGAAATAGAGCCTGGCTAGGAAGTCCAAGCATAAAGAGTAACTGCAGTATGAGAAAATCAACAACATCTCCCACAAGAAATCATTATTCCAGTGGAAAAATCAAATGTTTTGATTTGTAAGTCTCTGTACTTTTCCTGTAATGTTTTGTTTAGTAAAGCCTCCATTTTCACTGAAAACACGCGCTTGATGGGAAATGTGTAACTACACCTAGTAGACATTGCATGTTATTTTTTTGCTGTTTACATGCTATTTTAGTGTAATTGAACTGAATTCTTGGGTTTTTTTTGTTTTTTGGGGGTTTTTTTTTGGACAATTGCTAAAGTGGTTGCAAAAAATGTAGCTAAGCAGGACTATGAAAATACCAAAGATAGCATCATTGCTCAAAGTCTCAGAGACTGCAGTTCCATCAGTCAAATGGCAGCTTTACAGCCATGCAGAAAATGCCTTCATTCACTGTTCTGGTAACATGTTGTCAAGCCCAGTCTTTCCCAAAAGGACATGTCCTTCCTGAAAGTACTTTCTCTGCTTCACTTGCTGTGTGGTTCAGACTTCTTGTCTGTAGTCATCTTGATGCCATTGCATCTCCATGAGCCACCTTTTCTTCAACCCCAGAATTTCAATATATTAATCATTTCCCAACGTGTCTCTTATTCACAGTCCTTCTCATTTGTTTCATGGCCAAATCACTCAAGCTTTTAGGGTGAAAAAATTATTTCCTTTCTGCTACTTTAATCATAATTTCACCCCTCATTAATACTAACATCTCTTTCAATACACTGAACTGTTAGAGCGAGTCCAGAGGAGGGCCACAAAGATGATCACAGGGCTGGAGCAACTCTCCTATGAGGACAGACTACAAGAGTTGGGGCTCTTCAGCCTGGAGAAAAGAAGGCTTTGAGAAGACATTGTAGTAGCCTTCCAATATCTGAAGGGAACCTAAAAGAAGGCTGGGGAGTGACTATTTACAAGGTCTTGTAATGACAGGATGAGGCATAATGGGTTTAAACTAGAAAAATTCTATACAGTGAGGGTGGTGAAACAGTGGAACAGGTTGTCCAGGGAGGCTATGGATGCTCCCTCCCTGGAGGTGTCTGAGACTAGGTTGGATGAGGCCTTGAGTGACCTGTTCTCATGGGGGGTGTCTCTGCCTATGGCAGAGGGTTGGAAGTGGATGATCTTTGAAGTCCCTTCCAACCTTTCCACAGCTATTATCCTGTCCCCCAGAGCTTTATTTTCTTTTGTTCTTTGTTGGAATCTCAATCTTTTTTTCTCACCAATGACTATTTCTTGTCATTTTTTCTCCCTTCGTGTTTTAGACTTTGCTTATGCTATCCCACAACAGCTTCCCATTTGACATAAGTGAAATTCCCCCTTTAACCAGCTTCCAAATAAATGCTGAAGCTGCACCTCCTTTGAGGCACATTACAACTTCACCATTACAACCACCTAGAAAGTTTCTCCTTTGTGTTGCACTATGCCTCGCTGTTGGATCTGAAAGCATTTGGAACAGATGTAAAGTTTTCTTCTTTGTTCATCTGACTGCAAAGTATGTTGAGGACCTACAGCATGATGAGAAATAGCTTACTCTGATTACAGGCTGTGTTCAGCATTAGTATTGATAAGAAGAGATTTGGTTTTTTTTTGTTGGAGGCACTCGTTTTCCAGGACCCTTTATCAAACTATGAATTCCTCATGTTTGTGCTGAAAAAAAGCTTCCTCATCCATGATGCTTTTACCTATGCACCTCCAAAAAAAAAAACAACCCAACACATCTGGGCCTGCCTGTGAACAGCCTGCATCCCACATCTTTGTTACCATTTTTTCCTTCAAAGGTTCCCCTTTTCACAGCACAGCTCGATTGTACTGCTTTTCACCATTCCTAACCTGCCATTCAGCAAGTTGAAGCTAGTAATCAGCTAAAAAAGATAAGACTAAACCAGAGCCATTCACTGTACTGGTCTTAAGCTGAGCAAAGCTGAAGATCAGAATTGATTTCTGTTAATAACACCTGGAGTTCAAGGACCTGAGAGAATTCTGAAGCTTTAATCATTGTTTTTTTCTGAGGCCAGGGAATGAGGATCTGGTCCTTCTCCCAGATTTTTTGCAGACTTCAGTGTTAATGTTTGAATTCATATTGCATGTATTATTAGTAACACGCTTAAATCAATGTTTCTTGTGAGAACAAAAAGGTTATTGACTTCTGTAACACCATCAGTCTTTATGCAACAGCTTAGGTGCTTAACAAGATTTTAAGGTCATATAAAGTGATCAGAAACAAAAGATTTTTTCTTGATCATGTAACCAGTAGTTATAAGATCTAAAGAATAATGTAGGATTTATAGGCACGATGGCCTCTGTTATATTTTAATTGCTTATAAGCCAGAAATATATAAGCATAGGCAGAACTCCACACCAAGGTGAAGCAGGAGGATATATCACTGGGATTGCTCCGCTGAAATGTTTGTTTTTTCCCTTGGATTTCTGCATATAAATACAAAGATATGTTCTTAGAATAAGATTTTGTGATTCTTGTCACCTGAGACCTTACAAAGGAAAGAGAGATTCACTCTCAATAAATATAGTTCTGGGTCTTGATCAAGTCACAGCTTTGGTCACTATGCTGACAGAAAAATAACTCAGCACTAAATAATAGTCATCTATGTTCTACAAATATGTATTTAAGGTTCAATATATTTTTTTTTTTTTGCTTTTTTGGAGGAGAATTTTTGTTAGCTTGGTTGTTTGTTTTTTTCAGATTGTATTAGTGTGTTGGGTTTTTTTAACTGCAGCAGCACTATGGAGTAGGAATGGACTCCAAGGACCGAGGCTTGGGCTGAAGAACCAATAACAATGTTACCTGTACTAAGGACAGGGAGTGAGGCTTGTAGCATTAAGGATGTTGACATAATTAGCTCAAAAAGAGCAAGGGTATGAGGGGAAATGAGATATATTGTTAGGATTCCTGACAGTATGACAGACCTCTGCAAAGCTAACTGATGCACGGCATAGTTCTGAGTTGGAAACTGTTTTTACAGATGAAAATAAACAGACCTCACCTTGGAGCTCATGGTGTGATGTCACTAAATGAAGAACCCCTCTGGCCTTTACAGTTCCTGCAGCCACAGAGAGAACCAGACCTGGAACTTTTTTTGTTTGGTCCATTATCCATAGATAAACCTGTGTTGTCAGCTTTCCCACACCTTCCTGAGCTGTGTTCAGTATTTTACACTGCAGGTCATTTCAATCTTTGACTCTTTTTTGTGCCTTGACAAGAGCTTTCAGCACCTTTCATGTAGAACATTTAGCAACAGCTAACGGACACCTCGAAGGCCAGCACCCACGAGCTGAAGTTCGCTGTGTTAATTTATAACTGATAATCAGAGTCCGTTGTAACAACTGGCTTTCTGCTCAAGCTAAGGGAAAGAGGAGATGTGATCTAAAAGTAAAAAGGTGGGAACAGTCAAGAGACCAACGTCAAGTTGAGGAGGCAGGAGATCTGCATGGATGTGCAAAAAGATGCTGCAAAAACTTGTGTGGAAGAAAGTAGTTCATAGGATGTGGGAAAAGGGTCAAGTCACCTGGGAGGATCATAAGATTATTGTCAGAGAATGTATGGATGCAAGAAAGGAGGCCAAGACCCTTTGCCAATTAAATCTGCAAAGGAAGTAAAAAAAGAACAAGGAGGGCTTCTTCAAATCCATCAGTGGTGAAAGAAGAGCAGGCAAAATATGGGGTTGATGCTAAGTGAAGAGAGAGCCCTGATGACAGAGGAAGAAGAGGAGGCACAATTATCAAATGGCTTCTTTGTTTCACTTTTTGCTGACAAGGCTGGACCTCAGGAATCCCAGAGCCTGGGAACAAGAGAAAGAGTCTGAAGGATGGAAGACTCTTGCTTGGTCAATGAATGTCAGAGATCATATGTGTAAACTAAACACTAGGAAATCCATGGGCCCTGATGGGATGCTGAGTGTTGAGGTGAGGCATGAAGTCATGGAAAAGTTCTGTTCAGGGACCTTGTTAGGCCACATAGAGAAAAAGAGAAAGGCAAAAGTCCTGCTAGAACTCAATCTGGCCACTGTTGTAAGAGGGACCCACCTGAGAGCACCGATGGAGCTACTGGTGGAGCTTGCCAAGGCCACTCTGCATCATCTATCAGCAGTCCTGCTTAACAGGGGAAGTTTCTGATGACCAGAGATGGCCAATGTGATCCCATCTACAGGGTTCATCTCTTCACCTGCAGCATGACCAGACACCAGCCCACCAGTGAGTTTAATATGCAAAGTCTCCTGACAAGGTTTGTGTCATAGGGGTAGCTTCAACAGAATGGCACTGTCAGGAGACAGAGTGAAAGCGACTTGTGAGCCCTGGGCTCCCCCAAGGTGTCAAGCGGCGCTCCACACTGGAAAGTGCCTACAGCAGAGCATCTGGTGTCCAGTCCTTGAGTTTTCTCTGGGTGCCTGAGGTGCACAGGCCGCTCTGCAGCTTTGGCAATCTCCACTTTCCCTGCTCCCACCTTGCTACCTGAGCACCTTCCAGTGCCCGCAGGCCACTGAGGCAGAAGCGGATGCCAATGTGCAGTGAAGCGTTTCCCATCTGTGCTTGCTTCTGGATGAGGCTGGAGGGCTCCCCGGTTCTCCAGCTGAACAACCGGATCTTGGTTTGCAGCCAAAGCCCCTGGAGCATCACGGAGGTACATTATCCATGTCCCTTTCCTGGAAAGGACAAACACCTACAATGTGGCAAGAGCTTATTCTTGTGCTATTTGCCTTAAGGTGATCCTCTCTTGCTCACTGCTCCATCTCTTGACCCATTCTTAAGCTGGGGCCAAGAACAATCCCACAGTTAACTCCTTAGAGAAAGGAGCATTTGCCCTTTAATCTTCTTTTTTCCCTGTGACATGCAAATTGATCCTTCCGTGGTGGAGGTGCAGACGTGGAGAATAGAGAGGGAGTGAGTAGGGCTCAGCGATGTGCCCCAGGGTGCTTTGCCTCGAGAAGCTCTTTGTGGCCCCTTAGAGCAGGAGCTGCTGGTGGTGGAATCTGCCTAGCCCGGGGGCTGGTTGGGCTTGAGCTCAGAGCTTAGTTTAGTCCCAGCATGGTGCCACTGCAAGCAGGCTGTAACTCTTTGCAGCCTGCTGCTGAGTGGAGGGGAGAGCTGAGTGTCATGGAATGCCCAGCTCTGGCTGGCAGTGCCGCTGCCCTCTGCAGAGGCGTCCTCTGCAGCTGTGTCACAGGAGCTCGTCTCTGCTGTGCTTCTCTGAAGACGTGCCTATAGGTGAAGACACCCAGCTTCTCAGCTGTACTCCAGGACCGAGACTCCAGCAGATGACATAGTTAGGTCATGGCTTTTCCCTCCCTTTGAGGACTGCCAGTGCCAAGCTCAAGGGTAACCTAGCCCAGCACTTTGGCAGGAGTGAGGACACAGACCTGCCCATGGTGGCCACTGCTTGGGTGACCCCCTGATGGTTTCTGTCAGCCAGTTCTGCCCAGGAATAGCTTAGCAAGAAGGTAGCTTTCAAGTATTTAACATTCAGTTAATTTGTTTGGATTTTAAATGGATAATTTTAACTGTTTGATATGCCAACCAGTATTTCTTCTAATTTTTATATGCACAGTACAGCCAACATGCTAAAGACTTTTATAAGCTAAAGAATTTCTCTTCCATTAAACAACAAAAGCAAAAAGTCCATAATCTGCTTTCTTGTTCCTGGAATAAAGTAAATCAAAATTCATTTCAGAATGTTCTGAGATTCAGCATGGAAACCAGTTAAGCTTCTGTTTTTCTTGGCCCCTCACAAAAGTTCTCTATGGTACATCACAGCTTTGGTCTCTACCTGTTCCCAGAATACAGCCTGTCTGTGTGAACTATGTGTCTTAGGACAGAGGAACAGGAGAGAAGGAGGGAACGATATTCCAGACTGCTCTAATAACATCTGGACAAACAAAAATTTCAGCTCCAATAAGGTCTGTGGATTGATGGCTTGTTTCTTTCATTAAGAAGCCAGGATAAAAAAGAACTATTTGTTTTCATTTGAAACACTATAAAAAGTAACAAGACCGAAGTTTTGTATGTATTTTGGAAGAGTGAAGCCCAAGTCATCTGCTGCTGTTTTTGTCTGTAGGCCATGCCTTATTTACTGGGCTGGGGAATTTTTTGGTCTCCTCTACAGTCTTCTTTACAAAAGCAATTACCGTTTGCACTGGACAAAGAGCACTATGTTACATTCCAAGCTTCTCTTCCCACTCTTATAAGCTTGTTATTAGAGAGTGCAGAGAGCATAGTGACATTTTACAACCAAGGAAATAAGACATTTCTGTAATAGCAACTTTTCTGTAATAGCAAAATTTCCCCCCTCAGTTTTAAAAGAATGAAATAACATCACAGGAGGATGCAGACAATAACACTGGCAGATAGATACTCAGACACGAAAGACCTTAGAAATACCTTCAAGTATAATACAAAGCTAAGTGAGGAAACAAAGTTAGTTAAAAAGTAATGTAAGTTGTCTTGGTTCACAAAGGGAAGCCAGATTAGTTACTTTTTGAGACCAGAATGTCATGGAGAAAAAAAGAGAACTTGTCTGTAAATCTCTTTACTGCATGAGCCCTATGTGAAAATAACAAGAGAGGGAAAAAGGATCTGCATGGAGGTAGATGGAAATTTGCACTGCAGGCTCAGACTGTGATTACTGGGAATAAGTCAAAGGTGTTGCAAATAAACTATATGAAGACACATGCAAAAGTTGGAAGATAACACGTTAGGGTCTTCACCTCAGACATTTACATTCTTTATACCTACTATATAAAACTTAGATAAAGTTTTCTTATATGGATAGGTAATAAGGACTAGATAAAGTTCTAGGCAAGTTTTCCCACTATGAAAATGACATTTGATTTCTGCACTCTAAACAAGAACAAGATCTGGCTGATCCTAAAAAGCACTGTGTATTTCTATAAGAAAACAAAGACTTTGGCAGGTAAACATTTACAAAGACAGGTTCAGTATCTGCCTCCTCCAACATATGGAAATGTCAGCCACATACATAACAAACCTCACATTCAATAGCTGGCATCAGTGGAAAGACCAAACCATGACAGCTTTTTCTTTATCATTACTGGACTGCCTGTACCTCAAAGTTCACAAGAAGCCATAATCATATAAGCATTTTTCTTTTACAAAGAGTTTATAAAGCCTTCTAGTACTAAAATGATAGAAAAAACAGGAAAAAGAACGTACTCATTAGCTTTCAGTTCCGCACAGTTTCCAAAGCACTGTTCAGCATGTATGCATTTTTGACAAATACCTCTTACCTGTAAAGAGCAACGTTCAGATTCCTTACTAGATGTTATCGTCATGACAAGTCAAACAATCTTTTTTACAAAAGGTTGGATGTCTTTTCAACAAAGCATAAGTGCATGGTTTAAAGAAAAACAACATAATAACCAGAACACAACTCTCGGAGAGTTTCCTTTCCCTCACTGTCAGTCAAAAACAAGTTGGAATAAGTCTGAGTTGGAATTACCTGAAGAAAGAAACTGGAGAGAGGGAGGGAGGGAGGGAGGGAAGGAGGGAGGGAGGAGAAGGAGGGAGGGGGAAAGAAAGGGAGAGAAAAAAAAATTAGTCTGAGAGGAGACTCAGTGATGTCAGCAGTAGTATGTCTTAAGGAAATCTACAGCTGAGCCCGGCAAACTTTATAACTACATAGCACTCAACACCCAGTTATGTGGTAAGCAAATACCTGCTTAAGAGGAAACTGATGTACTTTTAAAGAACGTCAGTTAATCTTTGAAGAAACTTTAGCCAGCCTGATCAAAGTCCCTTAAAGGCCTTTTTGCCTAAATAAATACGGTTACAAGTGGTTGTATAATGCTAAGAAAATTATAAGAAGAGCAAAAAGTCAACCCTTTCCTGTTGGCAAAAGGGAGGCTGAAACTCGTCTGAAATAAATTCATGCTATGGTTGTAACACACTGAGCTGTAGCAGCCACGGACGCAGACAAAATCCCTGACCACCAAAGTTTCCAATCTCTTTTGCCACAACTCTCTTTTCCTCTGATGACTTATTCTGGGTTTGCTTCAGTGACTTTCCACTCTTGTTTCCTTGAAGCAAAAGCACCACGCTGATTTGGATTGGGGAAAGTTAGGCACCTTGAACACAGCAAGGAAGAGGTGTGTATGTTTGCCATCTGCAAAGCCTGCATGCTACTGTTGGTACCACTCGGGTATGCGATAAGACTCCCAGAACTGAGTGCAAACAGCAGCTGTGAAAGGCAAGTCACTGTCACACTGAAAACGGTAATGTGATCGCCCTTGGGTATTATTCTTCTGTGCCCATATTCCCAGCAACACTGCTACCAGGAGCTACACATCTCAGCAAGCTAGTCCAATACACCTGTAGTTCAGCACCACCTGCGGTGACATTCTGTGGTCCGATGAGATCAACACACAGGGTGCATGATTCACTAACAAAATTGTGCCCACTTCAAATTCACAGAGGACACATTAGTAAAAGCAAAATTTCTTCTTTCCTCAGCAGCATTGGTAAACAGGCATTTAAATGCCATTATCAGACATTAATAATATTATGATATGCAACACAGGAAATTGGAGTCTGGAATTCTGCCTTTAAGTGGTCAAGTATGAAGGCATTTAGGCAGTGCCAGTAGGCAGCAGCTGTTTTACATTTAAAAGAGCAACAGTCAGATGTGATATTTTTTCACTTTGCCAGAGACTAAAGAATTTCACAAGACTTGGATTGTTCTCCAAATCCGTGAACCTGTTGCACTGATATCTTTCTCTATATTTACTATGAAGGAGATGGCAATAGCTCCTACCAATTTTCACTGCATATATATAAATGCTTGTAAATGTATTTTTCTGCTCTCAGATAAGCTCATCCATTTGCAGACCCCTCTGCAATGTCATGGGATGAAGCACCTGCAGAAGAAATTCTTCTTCACTATCCAGTTAAACTATGCTTAATTGTAACAGAATTACACATCACTAAGAACACTAAAAATGCTCAGTTACACCTTTCCTCTTCCCTTTTTATTTTTCTTGCAAAGCTTGGGAAACAGCCCAAACCATAACTGAACATGTACTAGCCTTACACATCTCTCAGATCAGCATCTGTAGCAAGAGGGCCTGCAAAATCACCTGTAGTGTGAGGGGTTGTTGGGAGAGCATTAAATGAGAATATGCTCTGAGCAATATACTTCATACTTTGTGAAAATACTCTGCAATTCAGTTGCAACTCCTGTACTGTTTTTTATAATACCCTGTGAATCTCTAGCACGTTCCCAAACATATATTGGCAGAGCCCAGTGTAGAATTTAAGCTGGATGGGCATTTCCCACCTTTGCATGCTTGAATTAGAAATGTGAACGTTTTTCTTTGAACATAGCTTTCCATTAATTCATTTATCAGAGAAAGCAAAGGTGATCTTGGCTTTTAGCAGGAAATGATTGCTACAGAACCTCTCTCCTGGGAAGCTATGGAGAGGCTCCAGAAGATGACCGAGTTTGCTACACTGCTCATGGCCCTGCAAAGCATTGCTTCTATTTCTCATTCCCCATTTTGTCTCTGCTGTAGCTTTGTACCGTCTCTCATGCTTGTACAACCACCTCAGTGGATCCTATCAGCCTGCTGTACACACAGACACAAAGTGTTATATTTCTGTTGCTTTCTGCAGGGTTACTTTTCTGCCGATCTGGTGATCTGAGACACTTCATCTAAAGGTCACCTGAGTTTGAGAGCTCCTACAAGAGGGGTGAGAGGAGTGTCTGGCCAGCAGAGGAAGAATGGAACATGGGTCCCTACAAGCAGCTACCTGTCAATAGCTGTCTGTATCCAGCTCCTACTTCTTCTTTATCACAAGCAAATCATCTTAAACAAGTATCATTTCGTGGTGGGTAACCATGTGCTCCTGGACTGTTTCTACACTGCAGCTGAGGCCAGACAGAAGAAGAAACTAATCTATTAGTTCATACCTTCCAAAATAGGTAAGCCTATATGTTGTTCCTTCAGTTTTAATTCAGTATTAAAGCTCATAAACCTGTCTCCTTACAGCAACAGCAGGTTCATGAATTTGGGCCAGATAAGTTGAAATACTTATCCAAACTCCTTAAATCAGTAAAGCTGAGTGGGAAATCCCATGATAAAAAAAGTCTTCCTCAGGGCATTTTCAGTTTGTATGTTGGCTCTGAATAGAGTTAAATTAGAAAAAGAGACAATAAAACTAGAGTCCCTGGCAGGAAAGTTAGTCCTGTGCATCAGATCTGCACCTCCAATTTATCCTCAATTCGGAAGTCAGCTCCTCCTTTACTGAAAAAGTGCTTTGGACTTCTCATGTGTGACCTGCAGCTTGTGAGAGTGTGCACAGTTGGAATGGTGAAAAGCCCCTGTGACACTTCAAGCTCTGTGCCTGTGAACTTCAAATTCATGAGTTAAAATCAGGCACAGGATATAAAGAAATGTGGATTGTTATACAAAATCAGACACAGCTAGAAATGAACTTTGCACAGAGATGTACCGTTTATAGGTTGGACTTGATGATCTCAAAGGTCTCTTCCAACCTGATTGATTATGTGATTCTATGACACTGTTCAACATGTCCTGAGCAGAGATAATTATGTGATTCTATGACACTGTTCAGCATGTCCTGAACAGAGATAATTATGTGATTCTATGACACTGTTCAGCATGTCCTGAGCAGACACACACCTGAGAACTTCTAAACATACATTTGGACATTTATGTGCCTAAATACTGGTGTGAAGCTGAGCCTTGTCTACCTTTCCCCAGCTCCTTGTCAGTACTGAGGAAAAAAATCACTCCTGGAAAATCACTCCTGATGCCTAAGCATTGTTGCACTCATGGTCTGTCAGGACTCAGGCTCCTTCAGCAAAACCTTAGAAGCATTTAATGACAAAGACAATGAGGATGGGAGGAAAAAGCACCAAAAAAATATCTCTTGTAATAGCATATGTATTTTTAGTGCATCCTTGAAGTCAAAACAGTTTGGTAAAGTATTCCATTGTGCTGGCTGGAGGCCAGAGGTATTCCTCCATGATTCATGGTCTTCTGCATTCTGCAGCCATTCCAGTCCTACAGCCCAAACACTGCTTATATATTTTGCTACTGAACTGCTAGAATTTCATATTTCCTGCATCTCCATCTTAATCTATGTAACTTTTTCTTTCTTTTTTTTTATTGTAGACGTTTGAAAAACTGCATTAGTAATGTCCAGGCATTCAGCTAGTAGAAGAAACTGGTAAGGATGTTGCCTAAGTTGTCCATGGACTCATTACTTCAAAATGTGTCTTGATTCAAAAGCAAGTATTATAAAACTAGTGGAACAGCAACTATCCACTTTGTATTAACAATGACAGTATGCAACACACAATGCAGAACTAGGCCCAAATATAATTTTGTGAAGCATTATTTGAATTATTAATCATTCACCTCCACAATTAAAATGACATTTGTTGAAAATAATAAAAACCTCCACATTGCTGTGTACGTGAAAGAATTTGATTCCAAAAGGAAGAAACCAATCTAAGTTTGTTTTCCTATTCATAAACCTACTACAAGATCTGAGGTTAAAGTTTTGCTGATTTTCTCTTATAAAAATATAAATATATGGTTTCCAAAGCAGCACGTTTGCATAGAAGATATTCAAAGTATTTGATCCAAAACTGGTTCTTGCTAAACACAGATAAACTCTTCTGTGACTATGTACTTTCTTTGTTGTATATTTCCTTTAATTGTTTCCTAATAGTTTCCTATTTTTGTTTCCTAATAGTTTCCTATTTTTGTACTTTTCTCCTGTGCATTATTCATCTACACTGCAAATCAGACCATTCATCTGCTTGTTAGTGATGAAGTTTCCAAATAAAAAGAAAATAATTGGAATGGGCTAAAATTTGTTACACACATTCCCAATAGATGATGTAAAACATTAGATCTGAAGGTGCAGTGGGAAATGCAATTCTCCAAGCACGTGAATGGCAACAGGCACATGAATCTCCATGCTCCAAAGAAGTTAGCAACCATGCTCTCACTGTATATGTGTGCTATCAGGATGGCTGATGCACATTTTTACCCTTCTTTCGTCACCTCCTCATTGACGTTGCAACAGTGGCCACACCAAGGAATCCACAGCACATTGTCTAGCCTGCTACAGTTTAAAACAGTGGCTTGTGTACAAGGTCTCCAACATATGTTTGCATTCTGAGATGTTGTGGCTGATACTGCTGTTCCTAAGAGACATTTGTGCACATGAAAAACATATGACTGGAACGAGATTTCATGCCACTTGATGAGCTCCACACGGAAGGATCTGGCTGAGTAGGACCCAGTTCTGTTCTCAATGAAGCAAGCAGTGACCTTTGTGGAAACCTAGTTACTATGGCAGGTAATGCTTTCAAAAGTTCAACTTCAGCCCAAGCAGTATGCATTCAAGAAGACTGCTGTAGTTTGTATGTGTCTTATCTGTTAATATTAAGGAAGATGATTTTTCTTCATACATCTGGCTCAGGTTTTCAGAGCCTCATCAAGGCTGCTGTACTGCTAGGGCTGGAAAGACTTTGACAACAAACCTCAGCTTCCAAATTTAAGCTCCTCCCCAGAGCTGCTGCTCCTTGATGACAGAACTACTGACAAGTTACCACCCAAGATATCAAAAGGATTACCAGGGAGCAGAAAGTTCTGGAGAATAAAGAGTCCCCTGAGAAAAGCTGCTCATTCCCAGGCACATTCGGCTGCTTTCTCCACAACTGTGGAAACAAGCACACTCCTCTTTTGATTCTAGCCCAGAGTCAGGGACGATTCACAAGAAGGAATACAATTCCAAGCTGTCTTTCCACATCAGAGTGAAAATGATGATGTACTTCAGATCCAAGAGGGATTTTTATTTCCCCTCCCTTGCCAATCTGGTCAAAATGTCCAAAGCAGCCAAAATTCATCTCAAATTCCTGGAACTGGGCCACTTGTGTTTGCTTTCCAAAACTCTCTGGTGGGTACATGCTTGGTTTGCCACATTGTGGGCCAGCAGGATACATGAATCTCTCCACGGGGATGATCTGTTCACATTGCAAAGATGCTTCCTTGTGGCACTTTCACTGTCAGTCTTGTGACACCAAGAACAAACAGGTCTCCAGGTCACTCAGGTTATAGATCCAGCACTGGTTTTGCTGCAACACAATCAACTCCACTGTCATGGAGAACAGCATTCTACAGGGCCTAATCCTGAAAACTGATCTCAGCTACAGGCAGGATATCTGGCCTAAGAAATGGCCCAGACCTATTGTCTGGAAGAGCTGCTTTAGGGGATGCTGAGAGAAACAAGGCTAAGAGCAGTCAGCTGCAAGAACCACTGACCACAAGAAAGGGAAGCAGCTTTCACTTGATCCAGCATTTTGCCCTGCTTGACCTATGGTGACTGATCCCCTTAGTGCTCCTGTGGCTTCTCTTTAAGTGTGAATTTCCTTACTTAGAGATGCCCCGATGACCAGAAATCCTTCTGGGAAATACTGGAAGGCTCCAGCCTCTCAGACACTGGATATGTTCTTCTTTTGTTATGCTTTCTGTGGTTCATAGAACATTCATCAGTCAAAGACAGTCTTTCACATTCAATACCTCCTATCTATATCTTGTCACATATCTTCAATATCACACATCTTCAATATCACACTTCAGAGGACAGCAAAGGGAATTTTTCTCAGTCAGACTTCAGTTTGTTTGGGTCACTAAATCTGGACAGTCCAATCTGAATTCTCCACCATGGGGCCACAGTCTCTAATTCCCCAACACATTTCTTAGCAGTCTTAAGTAAATAGGTTAGTGTTTCTTTTACTTCTAAAACTCAGTGATATTTCAGTGCAGTTCTGCATTGCAGTAATTAGAGGAAATAATGGATTTTTTTACTTGGAAAGTCATTTTCATGAGAAGCAATAAGAGCCCTGCAAAGAAGTCTGTGCTTCACTTTCTTTTGTTGAATTTCTTTGAGCTGTACAAGCCTGTGACCATTTGGGTCAAAAACTGTGGCTTTACTATTACCAGTTTCAGATGCTGAGACAAGATGGTCTGTTAGAAAGCCATACTAGAAAGGCAGATCAAACTAAATCAGCACTTCTGTGCATTTTAGATGACTCAAACTGCTTTGACTGAAAGTAACTGACAAACTTCATCAAAGAGGATTATGAAGTAAGTCTACAGACAAGAAGTTGACAGCATGGGACACTACTGAAAATGCACAAAAGGAGGGCAATAGAGAGAATAGTATAGTGATTGTGGTCCAAGCTGTATGTACAAGGAATTTTCTCAGAGATACAACACAAATTATAGCATTCCTACTAAAAAAAAAAAAAATTAAGAAAGCAGTTTTTCCAAAAACAAAATGAAAACTTTTGTCCAGGCAGTGTTAAAAAGACTCATCTTTTAGATGAAATTTTGTAGAAGGCAAAGTTGTCATCATTTATCAATTAAAATCAACTTTGAGAGGAAGTAAAATATAATCCACAATATTAGAGGGGAAGAAAAGAATTATTTCATGACAAGAAGATGGCATAGGGGTACTGGCCTCACCCATTGTCACTGCAATTGCACCACAGTTTCCCTTGCAACCTCTTATTTTCATATGCCATAAGCATTGCAAAATGTTGACCTTTGGGGCTGCATTTTTGCATGCTTGCTCCCTGCCCCAAAGGAGAATTCTTTCAGAAAGTCTGAGCTAAATCTTTTCAGGGACCATGGCTATTACTCTTCAGCCGTTGCCAGGACAGCTTGCCTCAAGTAGATCGTATGGCAAATGCTTTGTTCCTCTGAGCTATAATAAATCCTGCCATCCATCATGTAAAGCAGAAAAGTAAAAGTATGAGTGACAAATCAGAGCTTTCCTCATTTAAATGCTTGCAAGAACTGTTTAGGCTTGTGAACAGCAGCAGACAAAGAGAAGACACATTTAACTGAGAAATATTCAACTGAATGAAAGACTCATTTGCATTGAAGGGGAATTCCTGACACTACCATATTCACACCAGGAAGTCCTGGGCTACAGAGACAAATATTGATAAGTGGTGTTAAATATGGTCTTGAAGGCACAGCAACACAACAAGCCATTTGATAGGAGACTGGATCTGTTTTGTCTCTTTGAGTGTCCTTTAGATGGGATGCTTGCTTTTCTCCATTAAGCACAGCAGTGCACATTTCCATCCATTGCCCTATGGCAGATGGTTTCCTGAAAGACTGGCTAAGTCTGCGTCAAGGACATTAGAAACACTTCATTTTTCATAGACTCATAGAATCAACCAGGTTGGAAGAGACCTCCAAGATCATCCAGTCCAACCTAGCACCCAGCCCCAGCCAATCAACTAGACCATGGCACTAAGTGCTTCATCCAGGCTTTGCTTGAACACCTCCAGGGATGGAGACTCCACTACCTCCCTGGGCAGCCCATTCCAATGCCAATCACTCTCTGGGAAGAACTTCCTCCTAACATTCAGCCTATACCTCCCCTGTCACAACTTGAGACTGTGTCCCCCCGTTCTGTTGCTGGTTGCCTGGGAGAAGAGACCAACCCCCACCTGGCTACAACCTCCCTTCAGGTAGTTGTAGACAGCAGTGAGGTCACCCCTGAGCCTCCTCTTCTCCAGGCTGCACACCCCCAGCTCCCTCAGCCTCTCCTCACAGGGCTGTGTTCCAGGCCTCTCACCAGCTTTGCTGCCGTTCTCTGGACATGTTCTAGTACCTCAACATCTCTTTTTAATTGAGGAGCTCTGAACCAGACATAATACTCAAGGTGTGGCCTGACCAGTGTTGAGTATAGGGGCAGAATAACCTCCTTTGTCCTGCTGGCCACACTGTTTCTGATCCAGGCCAGGATGCCATTGACTCTCCTGGCCACCTGAGCACACTGCTGGCTCGTGTTCAGCCTACTATCTATCAATTCCCCCAGGTCTTTCTCTGCCTGGCTAGTCTCCAGCCACTCTGTCCCCAGCCTGTAGCACTGCTTGGGGTCCTTGTGGCCAAAGTGGTCATGAAGTGTCCCTGCACTTGGCTCTTCACTTTCATTTGAAGGAGCATTAAAACATGGATATAGATGCTAAACTGCACATTCTCATGCTTGAAAATGCTCTCTCAGGGCTCTGAAGACTGCAGTCTATGCATTGGGATAGAGACGATGAACAGAACTCAAAGCCAAAAACAATCCCAAAACACACTCCCATGCTTACTATTAAGACATAGCATCCAGGTGGCCTCATGTACCCTCACATATTCTACTGATGTTATCATTCACGGAAAATATGTCTGAAAGATACTGCACAAACAGGAAAAGCCAGTCTCCCTACAGGTCACAGTAAAGACTACAGCTGTCCAAAGGTCTCTGGGCGTGCAAGTGTGTTTGTTGCAGCAGTTCTAGTGTATGAGGATGCACACCCTTTACATTGTAGCTTTATTTGGTTCCAAGTTACAGGTGGAGAAAATTTAACTGCAATGTGACTTTTAATGATGCTGAAAAGTTGATTATAGAATCATAGAATCAACCAAGTTGGGAGATACCTCCAAGATCATCCAGTCCAACCTATCACCCAGCCCTGTGCAATCAACTAGACTGTGGCACTAAGTGCTTCATCAAGGCTTTTCTTGAGCACCTAATATTAGTATTCATCTCTAGGTCCATCTCTCATGATTTGTTCTTAAGGGATTTAAGTCACAGATTCGATGGTATAAGCTGCATGAAAATGTGAGATCAGCTTTCTAGAAAGAAATGGAATACCTTATAGTAAAGTTTCACAACCAGTGTGCAACAGACCAAACACAAGTTACACTGAAGATTTAATTTATGTGTCAAAACTTTTGCAGGCAACTATGAATGATCTCTTTAAATGTCATCTTTGCGTCTCCTAGGTTTTCAGCAGATACTGGGAATAGAACAGCATTGCTGCTTGTCCCTTCCACTGAGTCCAGTTTGGCTACACTGCTGTAGATAGTGCCAGACCACTCAGCTGAACCCATTCAAACTAACCTGTTTGGTCTGTTTCTTGTTGAGCTGACCTTGGCTGCTATCTCTGACGTTGGCTTCTGCAGTATTCCCACCATGATAATCGTTTTGGGTTCAACTGTTCCCATGCACCTCCTGCCCTCTTTCCAGTTTCCTCATTTATCTTCAAATGATTGCACTTTGTATCTGCTATTGTTCCAACTTCAACCTTTGAGTGTCTGATTATCTGCTTCCATTGACTACTTTGTTCAGTCCATGGAAATCCAGTGTTGGCTCACTTTCTTGATGCATTTGCATTTGCCATTTAATACGACCTTTTAATGCAATACTTTTAATCTCAAACACAACAGAATGCCAAGGCAAGATAAATTTTACAAGGTGCACAAAATGATCTAGCTGCAGCTACATGAAACTTAGTAAATAATTTGTCCAGTTTTGTGTGCTAAGGTTATCTGCCAGATACACAATTGCACCTGCATGTGGACCTTAACATCACACCCATCAGTAGCTTTCTTTTCTAATGCATCCAGTACCTGTAATACCTGATTTAAAGCAGAAAAGAGTGATGGTGATCTACAGTGTTTCATCATTTACTAAATTTTTATATGAAGCAATTTCTTAACCTCCATAAATCCTTCCTTATGGCACTGTTGTGTAGGAGCTCAAGCATAGCTTCTGTCTGTGCACTTATGTGGAGTGCTCTGTGTTTCTTCTGCTTCTCACGATATATCTCAGCTGCATGTTATGATGAATCTAGCAGAAAGAGTGATAGTGAACTGCCTCTGCTCTTCATGTTTTCCCATTTACTTCAGGAGTACTGGTATATTGACTACTGCAACATCCTCTAGTCTGAAATCCCACTATTTCTTCTCCCTGTTTTGCAGCCAACTGCAGCTGGTTGATGATTTCATCAGGACAATGAATTTGTATCTCTGGGTTGCTTGGAATGAAAGGAACTCTTTTCCTCAGGGTTCATTCAGCTGCTGTGAAGTTCCATTTGCTCCAATATACCTTTTCATATTTTTTTTTCTGCTTTGTCAGAATTTATTCCTCCAGTTCCTGAACGGCCAACTGTGTTACTTATCTCTTCTTGGAGGACATCTGCTTTTAACTCTTTTTTGAAGCAGAGCTATCTGGTGCAACAACTGAACCTATTCAAGTGTGTCTAATATACTTACACTACCGGGTGGACTAAAAGCTTCTGAAGACTGGCAAAGGCAAGCTCCCAAATATATCTTCCATATTTACTTCCCTTTGTCACCACTATGTTGCTTTTGTTGTTCACCACTCTTCCCCCCCTTAATTGTTGGTATTATTGGGCCAACATTTTTTCCCACAGAAATTAACTTTTAGCACACTGCTTCTGCATCTTGCATTCTTGCTCTTTCCTCAGATCTTTCCCTGCTTGTTCAACCTGAGACCGATTTGCTCAACTTCTGCAAGATACTTTCACTTCTTTTGTTTCCCTTCGGCCTTGACTTGTTTACATTTTCCCCATATTGCCTTGTTTTACTGCTCGTCTAGACTGTCATTAACTACATGTACTTTCCAATAACTTCCTTCACTTTGTTTTTTATAACTTCCTTGAATATAACCCAGATGATATGTAGAGAAATTTCTTCATCATTGCAAGTTGTTAGCCTGTGAGAAGTCACAAAACCCAGACACCTTAGAGAACTGCGTCCAAGGGCCATCTTTTAATGCAGTTCTGTACTTAGACACAGGAGGTTTAAGGTGTTTTCCACAGGTGAACAGAACCAGGAAAGAACTCTGCCTTAGTTGAAGCCATAAGATTTCCACTGAATAATGTGGATAAGAGGCTACTGAGCCAAGTGTGTGTAGGGACACAGACTCCAGGCAGCCAGCTCACAGGTGAGTCAGTCTCAGAGAGCAGTCCTGAATTCCCACCTGGATGATGAAGACTGGTTTGCTTGATCCTGGCCTGACAGTAGGTTCTGTCATGGATTAGCTTTCTGCTGGACAAGACTGTCCAAAATAGAACTCAGTATTTTTTCTGGAACTTGGCCATCAGGCCTATGCCATGGAAAAGGGTCTGGATTTCCAATAAGTTGAACCTCCAGGAATCTGGAGCTATCAAAGCTGAGTGAGTCAATTTCATTCCAGCACTGATAAGACAGTATTTGGATGCAAAACATTACAAGATGTCCAGCCAGCTCTGGGTTTGGGCACACAGTCTGAAGCAGGTGAATCCTTCCTTGTTCATAATTCCACAGCAAATAAAATGTTTTAGAGTTCTAGCAAAGGTGGAACTATCTGCTAGAAGGAGAGAGCTGAGAGAAGTTTCAGAAGATCTACTGCATTAAACTGCCAGCAGTTTCTGAAATGCAAACAAATTAAATTAAAATAATTGTACTCTATATCTAACTCTTCATTAAGATAGACACCTGCATGTAAATAAACCTGAATCTGTATGCACAGATGAACCTGCCTGTAAATAAACCTGAATCTGTATGCACAGATGAACCTGCATGTAAATAAACCTGAACCTGTATGCGCACACTGCTGCTGGAAGGTGTATGTTGTTCATGTACATGTGTACAGACAGGTGACAAAGTACTTTCCAGAAGTAAGGCTTTCAAACTTCCCTTGGCAGGCCAGACCACCTTCATCTCCTGTGATCCCAGATATTGTGGTGTTAGAGAAAGGAGTCTTTTGTTTCTCTCATGTTTCTGGAACTACTTCAGTTCATGGTCTCACTTTTGTATCTCTGGTCCTGGCACATTTGACAATCAAGGTGCATTTCTGCTTCCCTCACTCTCTTACTGTCATAGAATCATAGAATCAGTCAGTTTGTAAAAGACCTCCAAGATCATCCAGTCCAACCTATCACCCATCCCTATCCAGTCAACTATACCATGGCACCAAGTGCCTCATCCAGTCACATTAAGAGTAGGGCAAGTATTATGGACTTCAGCAACCGAGTCCTAAAATCTGAATCTCAAGAATATCGTTATAGAATAAAGGAGGTTATGATGGATGGTGTTGCCAAAATTTAAAAAGCTTCTGTGAAAAAGGACATTTTCCTACAGTGTTACAGTCTGTAGTAGGCTGTTGAAAGTCCAAAGTAGCTTCTACCAAAAAAACAAGGTAATTAGCATTTGTTTCAAGAATTTATATGTATGCCAAAAACTATGTACTGCATTCATCAACTTGGAACTATCGCAAACTTTTCAGTAAATAATATCCTAGTTTCTGAATAAGCCTAAACTATGTATCAAATCCAATTGTGTCACCTCTCATTTCCTTCAGAGAGGGAAAAAAAGGAAAGGCTAAGTCTGAAATTCTGTTTTGAATTAACTGCTGCTTTATCTCCAAGTGAACTCTGTGCAAAGTTATTGCTGCAAATAATGTCTCTGAGATCATTCAGCTACCTCCCAGCCATGAAATACACAACTAAAGGTAATACTGTCAGCACAATTATCTTGCATTTGTGCAGGGCTTCACATCCAAAATGTTCTACCTCCTTGAAGGGTAATCCTTTCAGTAAGGCCCAAGCTGTACCTTTCATGTTCAAGTTCATACTGTGGGCATTGTATTAAATATTGCAAAGGGTAGGGAAACCTGGAATATGGGGAGGAATTGCACACTTTAAGTCCACTGCAGTGTGCCACTGTTAGCTAAATAACCCTCTGCAGGTTGAAAACCAACAACAATTTATCTGCAGTGTCAGAGAGCCATTGAGAGAAAGAATGAAGAATATTCCAGTATTATTCTCAATACCACTTAGTTCTTTTTGCATCTTTCTGGTAGCATGGAGAGATTAAGTGTAAAAAGAGTTCATGCCATCTAACAAAAAAATGCAAGACTAGAAAGGATACTTAAACAGAAGACTTTTTTACTCAAGCAGTGATAGATCCCTGATTCTAGCCAGGACAATCTGATGTGGTAAACACTTGAATATTTCAGCTGGGATGAATAAAAAAAGCAGTTGATTTTATTCATTAGAATAAAGTTATTTTTTTGTCAGTCATGCCAGCCTCTTACTCTCTCTACTCAGTCATGCACCCACAAATACCTTTCCATACCAGTATATTTATTCCTGGTTCCTTCTCCTCGCCTTCCTCAGCAGACAGGGGCTCCTCTTCTCAGTGGCATCTCCTGAATATGTTGGCAGTCACTTAGTGAGGATCAAGAGGCTCATCTAATTTCTTTTCTTTCCCACTGGTTACTGAAGCTCTGTTGCTTCTTCTAGTCTTACCCGTTCCTGATCACTCCTACAGCTTCCTTTCTCTCAGCAGCTGGAGAAGGTTGAGGTGGTGAGTCGGAGAGCTCGAGAGCCAAGAGAAAGAAGAGAAGGCATACTTTGGTATTTTGGAAGCTGGAATCCAGGGAGAAGCTTAAGAACGTGACTTAAGGCCAAAATGCTTGGCTCTCCAGTTACAAAGTTAAGCGAGACAGGTTTATTCCTATCACAACACTGTGCCTTGTGTCTTGTTGGAAGTTGCCAGCATTGGTGATGTGTGGTGGTTTCAGAGGAACTTCTCCTTCACTCATCTTCTTTCTGCAGTGCTGTGGGAGGAAACAGATAACAGCAGAATGTCAACACTGTAAGAGACTTATCTGAGATAGAGCAATCTACTGTGGAGCACAATACTTGCCACATTATGAGATCATGTGCCTAAGAGTTATTGTTGGGACATCTGGAGGTTACAATTCCTTCTGTCACTCTCCTCCTCAGCTATCCTTCCTTTCCCTCATTCCAGCAGACCTGTGGCCCTCAAACTGTTAACTTGGTCTTTCATTACTATTTCATTTATCTCAGCTGCAGAGTTTGGAGGAAAATGACAACAAAAAGAGCAGCATCTCACTGAAAGCAGATGCTGCCTCTGTACTAAGCAGATAAATTAAATACCTAAAGCACAGGTTATTTACAATGTTCCTTCTTTGTGAAGTTTTAGTGCTTTTATCCTTGATATTAGAATTCCAAGTGTATTGTATCACTTTACTTTTGATCCATCTGGATTAGAGAAATAGCCCATTGGCATTTCTTATGAGCAGCGTAAATTAAATGGACTAACAATGTACCACAGATATGATTGTGAGGAGAATATAAACCAGCACCCTGCTTTTACTCCTATAAAGCATATGCAGCTTTTCTAGCCTGTGTTTCTCTACAGTCACTTTTACATTCTGTGAGGGTTTTTTTTTCCTTCTATATCCATGATGCATAACTATAATACACTGGAGTAAATGATGCACACCCAACACAAGCCTGCATGCACACACAGGAATACAACTCCATACAAGAGACATTAGACTAAAGTCATTCCAGCACACCATCTTTCTGAGAGACTGTGGGCTCCTCAAACAAACAACAATGTATTTTACTATGTAGTTAGCAGAACTGAGACAAATAGTCACCTTTCTTTTAGAACAGTGCATTAGCCAAAGCTGACTCTGTCGCTGCTGAGAAAAATACCTCTTTGCTGCAAACACCTGATCAGTTTACAGTTCTATGAGGACAATATAGATATTATAGGAGAAGACATTTATTCTTTCCTAGTTTTATTTGAACAACTGTCATTGCCTTTTCCATAGATCACTTGGATACAAAATCCATTACTCAGTCCACTCATTTATCAAATAAAATGCTTTATTTTCTTGCATTTTCCTTGTTGCTATAGCAGGGCATTTTTTTGCAGCTAAATCTGCATTTGATGAGACTATAGCTATAGAGCAAAGGCACTCTGAGGAATCCACTAACTGCAGTGACTGTTATAAAGCGCCTTCCTTCTGCTTCTTGGGAAAGCTCAATACCTGTGGGACACCCCAGCAGGCAAACTCAAGAATACCAAAGAAGTTCAGCAGACTACTGAAATCACTACATTTTCATTGTAATTTTACTGATAAAACTGCACTGTTTTCCAAAGAGCGAACCATGGTCAGTTTTTGAAAGCCATTATGCCAAGATGAAACTTATGACTACAAGCACATGACAAATCACTTCCAAGGGCTAAGCTTTGACACTTGTCAAACAACCTGCAATCTGCAAGTACAAATCTCCTAGCAATGCAGCTGGAACCACTGCACTATTAAACCTTTGGTTCAAGAACCTCATCTTCCACAATGTTTAACACATCAGTAAGATTTCTATTCTGTATGAACTGTATTCTTGATAATTTTTAACCATTCTTAGTGAGCAAAATCCTGAAAATGTGCACCAGGTCAGTTGTTAAGTAATCAAAGGATGAATTTGTACTCTTAAGTAATTGCCCTCACAGTTCCTACATCTTTATTCAGCAATCAAAGGTCCAGAGGCTAACTGAGGACCTAGCCAGCTTCTTATAAATGCATGGGGAAAAATGCTGTTCAGTGTTTGCATGAATCAAGATGTCAGGATCTGCCCATGATCACGGGGACTGAATGAAGGCTACCCAATCCAGTGGTGAGCAGCACTACTATGGCAGAAGGTGCTGAATCAGGCCTTTGTTCCAAAAGGTTAACACCAGGAAAGGGAGCTGAGGAATGCAGTTGCCTGTTAAAACCAAAGTGTAATTTTTATTTAATCTGACATCTTTCAAACTGTACATCCTGTAGTCTTTTGCAAAACAAAACAAAATAAAACAGAAGGCAAGACCTGGTTGCCTTACCATGATCCTGCAGATGTCTATCAAACACTACCAGAAATAACTAGAAAATCTAGAAGTGTGGTTTACACTATGCAAAAAGAAATCAAGGTAGAGTGATTAATTTTCCCCGCTGTTAACATTAAAATCAAGGTCAGAAAACTGAGCCAAACAACCTCAGCTATCTTTTAACACAAGGACCTTTTATTCCTTGTAGTGCTGCCATAGCAAAACAGATGCTAGAAATTCTCACTCCAAAACTCTTTGCTTTTCATCCAACTTTAAATCTACGGTGACATTCCAAGTTAAACTCACAAAGGAGAAAGAAATATGCTGGTGTTTTCATTGTAATATGAATTTTCCATTGAAGATGTGGTTGAATTAGCAGTTCATTTTTTAACTATTACTTTAATTTGCTCTTGGTGGTCAAGTTTTGGTTGTTGTTTTTTTTTTTCTTTTGTTCCTTTCTATAAAAGTCATGTCTGAGTTCTATGCCTTTTGAGACACCTCGATGTAAAATGTTTTAAAGGGAAAGGAACTGTCTAATTATATGTCTGTAGAGTGGCTAGAGAGCTTCATTTGTGTGGAGTAAAGCAAATAAGGGAAAACGTGGAAGAATGCACTTCTGAACAAATGTGGACATACCCATCTTGTTCCTACACATGAGCACAAATATTAAGGTGTTGGGAATGACTCTGAGTCTAGACATCCATAACAGTTTTTGTACTTTAAATCCCTCTTTTAACTTGTGCCCAGAGTAACTGATGTGTTCACACACTGGGAAATTTAAAACAAGGCATAAGGAAACAGTTTTTTTCCCTCTGTTTTTCCTTCTTAGCATGTGGAAAGTAAAGAGAATGTTGTGCTCTGTTATTATAAACTCCCCGTGCTTTATTTACCTCCCAGGCACTACGAATTTAGTGGTTCTCTAGTCTTGATTAACGGTGGGCAATCAGACCGTGGAATGTAAAAATCCCTTAGGGCTTTTTGCATTATGGACCGTTTCCCAGGAAGTAACTCATAAGGAATTCAAGGCTAGTGGATCCTCCTTAGCTGCACAATCTGCATGAAGCTGTAATCTCAGTGCCAGGCTTGTCCCCTGTGTGAGAGGGACAACCGCAGCTCATGACCCTTTGTTTTATGGAAGGTGATAGAAATTAAGAGAGGGTTCAGACATACTGGAGAGAGGGGAAGCTGGCAGTAGGAAATAGAGAGGAGGCAGCCAACTGAGACTCCTCCATCTTGAAGCTAAATAGGAAAGCAGTGAAATTGGCTCAATGGAAAAATAGAGAGGCCAGTGAGGCTGCAAACTCTGAAAAGTGGGGAAGAAAGGCCCTGGGGAGCAAAATTGACTGTGCCCTTTTTGCAGAAATAGTTTTCTGCCTCTAGAGTGGAAGTATCGTACAGGAGCTGCACTTCAGCTTCTGCCAACTTGCCGTATCCTAGGATATGGCTACTACATCCCTGTTTTATGCCAGGACCATATGAAGAAACCTCAGGTGCCCTGAAGAGTTAAGCATTTCAGCTACATTTAGTGAAGCTAAGGCATTTCAGAAATTGCAGCAGTTGTTGGATACTAGGAGCTAAAGCACAGCCCAACAAATTTTAACAGGCTCCAGTGTGCTGGTAATGCTTTCCTCAGGCTGTGCTAATGACATTAGGCCATAACTAATGAAATGGCATTTTAGATGGCTTGATAAAATTGCCTGGGGGTCCCATTTTCTTGCTTAAGGCAGCTCCAGAGGGACACAAATAAAGTTGTCTGGGTGGTTTCCCAGGGCATTTTCACAGGTTTCGGTTCTTTTCAGTTCCACTTAGAGTCTACATTTCACAGATGTTTGAAGTTTCCTGCACTCTGCAATACTACTTCAGGAGCTTTCATCCCAAAGTAGTAGTTGTGGACTCTCAGGAAGCTTTCCTTACCTTGACTGCACTGGAATTCTTAAATTCAGTTTGTGCTGTGAAGTTATTTCCCCTTTCTCAGTGTGCAATGCCAAAGAGTGTGAGATCCCTGTAAAAGACTGACTCCCCATTTTCCATATCTTTCTGAGCACAAAGTTTAACAGACTTCTAATAATTTACTGTATGGGTGCTCAACACTTTTTCAGCCACTGCTGATACAATGTTTAATCCGGGAAGACACAGGAGAGTGCTCTAACAATCTAAGAAAGCCCCACACAGTAACAGTTCATGAAGCAAAAAGCATCATTGCCAGGTTGAAGATCAACTTTGCAAGACAGACATCTGCTACCTCTTCTATCACTCATTCTAAGGGATGAAAGATTCTGTATTTATAACTGCATATACATGTATCTGGAGCCCTAATGAAATCCATTCTCTTTTGCCTTTCAAGACTTAACTCATCTTCCTAATGAATACTTTGTAATACTATCCAAATCCATAACCTCTTAACCTAAATTCTACCATATACACTTGCTCTACCAAAAATGTGCCTAGATATAAAACAAAGTCACATAGCCCTGACTTCTGACTCCTGCTCACGCTTACTTCAGTACTCAGAAGCCCCTGATTCTGCAGCTCCTGTTTAGTCTTTGTCAATTCCTTCTTGATAGTTAAGAAATTTTTCAAGAGTTTACTTCTGAAATGTATCCATGACTTGTGAGGCTGAATAAGTGTTTGAAGTCTAGCCACTCTTCTGGCAATGCCTCTTCAGTTGTGTTTCCTATCCAAGAATCCCCCCTCTAGCCCTTGTGTTCTGTAGGTTTAGTTCCCATCCTTCTCATTTATTTTTTTGCCCCCAAAGAACCAGAATTTGGATCAAATTCTGCTCTGTTTTACTGTAAGTCTCCGGATACAAATGTTCATTTACAGCCATCAGCAGTTTAACCAGAAGCAACCTGTACCCTCATGACTGCTGATTTTTATACTATTTGAACTGCAATAAGCACAATTGTACTCAGGGAGCAACAATTCCCCTCACTTCAGTCAAAGAGATTTACTGCAGAAAGAAAGGTTCAAGACAGAGCTGTAGATTTTCTACAGTTAAGACCCCGATTCAGCATCAAGTTTGAACACATAATTCATATGTACTTAACATACTGCTTTGTTCAGAAAGACACACCTGTGTCCTTCTACCCTGAAATTAATTCCATAGAAATATATGTCTAAATATTTCTCTTGACATGTGGACTTCAATATAGCCTTATATGTTTATCCATATCTGGGTTTCCTAAGATGTAAAAAGTAAACTAATCTGAATATGTCAGAGGTGCCTGTGTGAATTAAAGAAAAACTCTGAGCAGGTATCTGTGATCCTCAAACCCTGGAGGCAAGAAAGGGAAACGAACAATACAAGTGAAAGGTGGCTGATGACATCTGGGAACAGACTTTGTAGTGAAGGTGTGAGATCAATGACTTTGTGTATGTGCTGGGTATGAAGAGCTTGAAGCTGCTCAGCACAACCCCTGCATGCTCTCAGTAATCCTTGTAAGCCAAAACCTAGTAGAGTTTAACAAGACAGGGACTACTGGAACCCTTCTACCTCTGTTTTCAGAATACTGCTCCAATATGCTTCAAAAGTCCTTTATTTTCTTTGTGTTGAAAGAAACTAGCACCTTGACATGTCAGTGGCATACCATGCCTCTTACTATTGCTCCACGAGAGAAAGAATATGACTGTATTTATCACCTTAGGGGACTTTTTTTCCCTCCCAGCTTTTAGCCTCGGTGATGCTCAGCATTTCTAGAAGAAACTCTGACCAAACCTGACTCTCCTTGAACTGTAACCACATACTCCTGTATTGCCATCACCTGTCACAGGCCATAAACTCAGTATTGAATATGAAAAGTCTCAAAACACTGTGTTTTCCACCTTTTCAGTCCTTGAGGTTGCAGTCTCATCTGTTCAACTACCTGCCTTCTTTAGCTGATGACTTCTCAGTTATGTACTTAACTACCCAGGGTAGGTATTTTGCTATTCCAACCATTCCACTGGAAATGGATAAATCCTTGATTAGCAATGAAAATTCAGTGGTTTGATTTATGACAATCAATTACTTCAAAGGGCAAGCAATATTTCACTTGCTATCAGGAAGATATGTGTGGTATTTTGGTAATCAGTAAACAGAGAATTCTTACACTTTGTCAAAGTTAAAAACACATCAAGACATCTCTGAATTCAGTGGTTGAAAAGGTGCATGAGTTTTAAAAGTCTGCATCAAGGTAATACTTTGCTTTACTCTTAAAAACTACTTGAAGATGAGGTTGTATTTAACTTCCAGTCAGGTTAAAAATTCAGATGCTTTATTTGAGGAGAAATCAGCATCAAATTGTTTGTTTTGGTTTGGTTTGAGTTGGGTGTTTTTTTGCTTATTGGTAAATCTTAAAAGCAGTGGGGAATTTAAAACATAACCAAAAGAAAAGAGACTTATGAAGCAAGTGAGTTGAGCCTCATAAGGCATCACTTCAAGCAGAAAAGCCTAGCCCACAGAAAGGCAAGAATCCAAAGCTAAGTACTTTGTTAATGTTAATAAAACAAATCAGTCTACTGGTGGTTTGTGATTAACTAACTGAGCACTGAGGCATATGAACCCAGCTGAAAAGTTGTGGTTACAAAACAGCTGTCTTACAGCGCAGTTACTTTTTATTCACAAAGCTACTCAATAGCAAGGATAATGGTTTTCTGCACAAATCTACCTGAAAGGAGGTTGTAGTCAGGCAGGGGTTGGTCTCTTCTTCCAGGCAGCCAGTGACAGAACACTGTCACAAACTGTGCCAGAGCAGGTTTAGGCTGGACATTAGGAAGAAATTCTTCACTGAAAGAGTGATTGCCCATTGGAATGAGCTGCCCAGGGAGGCAGTAGAGTCACCATACCTGGAGGTGTTTAAAAGGAGGCTGGATGAGGCACTTAGTGCCATGGTTCAGTTTATTAGAAGGGTTAGGTGATAGTTTGGACTCGACAATCCTAGAGGTCTCTCACAACCTGGTTAATTCTGTGATTCTGTGAAAGTGCTGTCTAAGCTTCACCAAGTTTGTCCTCACAGCTTCAAGTCAGTGTGAGAATAGGCAGTTAACAGGTGGACAACCAAACCTGCTGGAGCTCTGCTTAGTGCCATGTCCTCTCACACAGCGAGACCACAGAGGGATGTGAGACTGGCCTCAGGAGCTCCAGATTTCCATTTCGTGCTAAATCTCTGTCTCTAAAGATGGAGTGAATGAGGCTGTCTGGATTTCTTTTTACCTTAATGGAAGGTGGGGAGGGGCTATATAGCCAACTCTGAAATTAATCTCATTGCCTTGTACTTCCATTTATTTCTCTGTGCATTCAATTTACTGCAGAAACAGAAAGCTTTCAGAGTTTACAGTTGAGTGGTATTAGCAGTGGTGCTGACATCGCTTTTCTAACACTTAGCACTTATTTTGATAGCTTCTTTCAGAGGTCTTGGAAAAAGTAAGTTGTAATTTTTTCTTCATGGCTTTTTTTTTCTTGTTACTCAACACATCTTCATTCCTTTACTCAAAGACTGAGCCAGGCAGGTCCAGATAGGTAGAGATTATGACTTTGCCTCAGATTATAGTAGTTTTTCAGCAAGTTCCTTCAAACTGGCCTTCTTCAAGCTCACCAAAAGCAGTTGAATAATTATCTATGTGTGAAGCAACACAGCTCCTTTAGTCCTGAATCTGTGTGAGTCCTACTGGGCTCATGTCAGAGTTTGAATGGCTTTGTGGCGATATTTTGCACATGTGCTATTTATTTGTAGAGTGGTTGAAGTCATGGCTAAGGACAGCTCTAAAATGATATCTCATTGTGAAAATTTAATACAAGTAAATCAGCAAGCATTGGAGGAAAAACGTTGAAAAGACAGGAGAGGCAACTGCACTCCTCACAGTTAATGGGGCTGTAAGCATCAAAGCAAACACACAGCAGTTGGTCTAAGACAGAATGTGCTGGGGTATGCTATAGATACTTGTAAGACCAGCTACATTTATGTGGAAGAAGCTGTATGATTTGCTGTAATGTGGCCATTTATTTCATAATTATGTCTTTAGACCAACTTAGGGGCATTTAGATTTAAAAAGCTCCAAGTTAATGAATGAAGAGTTTTACACATAAAAATTACAGACAAAGGGGACAAAAAAAAAAAAAAAAAAAAAAAAGAAGAAAAAAAAAAGGAGAGAAAACCCCAAGAAGTACATTGTAATCTTAGAATTAGAAGAATTTTTCATTACTTGTGATTAATTATTTCTAGAACTGCCAGCTCTATGCCATTTGGACAAAGTGGAATTTTGCTTCCTTTTCCATGAAACAAACACTCCATTTATGCCTCCTGAATATAGAAACAGGTTTTACAACCCTAATTATAAACACTTTTTTATTCTCAGCTCAGAACCTATAATCTGTTAGAGAAATAACAAGTAGCATCACTAACAAATGGAATGAACCCTTGCTTAAGTATTAATGATAGAGTAAGACAGCATACATTTGGAGTTTGGAAGTTGGACATTGGTGCTTGAAAATGGTGCTGTGCTTTTTAGAAGAACTTTTAGTTAGCCTTAAAGTGATGCTTCAGTAGCCAAGAAGGAAATAGTGTTTCAGAGCAAGAGGTGTGCTCCCCGAGACAGAAGAATCTGATCTGTTATTTTCTTATTTATTCTTTAGAGGAATTGTGATTTTTACCTTAAACTGAACTAATTCCTCTTTCATCTATCAGTATTTTTAATTAGTTACCAGAGAAATTGCTACAGGTCATAACAAAGGCTGTGGACTAAGTGTCTTTGACACCACGTAACAGGAGAGTTGTTTAGCTGATTTTCTGCTAACATTATATTTCTATGAGGAGAGCTTAACTGTCCTGATGTTTTCTGATTTCTCAGCAGAATCCCAGGTGAAATGTTTCATTGTCAATGACCTTGAGCTACTGGATACAAAAGAAGGACTTCCCAGGCAGCCAAGTTTTGGCTGGGGCCCAAGAAGATCATGGGTGAGATGTGTTTGGAAACAGCCCACCTGTGAATCCCATCAGGGCATAACATGAGATATGTGCTCAGACCTGTCCAGACTTCACAGGACCTTAAAGAATCAAGAGAATATTTTTGTAAGAAATGTCATAATTTCTAAGAGGAGGCTTCAATGAAGGTCTTTGGGGGCAACCTAGGATATGGTATTTGTCCATATATGGCATGACTTCAGCCCTCAATGATTTGTCCCTGCCCTTACACAGAAATCAGTTTTCCAGATAGGTAGCCAAGTTTCTTACCACAAAACCATCTCTTGTTTACTTATTTCTCTCATTGTTACACAAATCAAAAAGCTACACTTGTGGTTGTAAGTAAAAGGCTTGGGGGATGAAAGACTTTGCTTCTCCTTAGAGAGGCAAAGGCCCCATTTTTGCTTTTTTCCCAAGGTTTCCCAGTCATGTCTCAACCAGAGGACTACAAAGGTGGGTGTCCAGTCCTAACTCCATACAAAAGTCGATGCACAACTTGAAAAAGTAGCACCTTTTTCCTGATGATTCAGCCTCTTACCACAGTTTGTATTTGTATTTGCACCCAACCATATTAGTAATTGCTGTAACTTTAAAAACATTTGCTTCTTGGCATGTCATCACAGATCTATTTGTCCAAGATGACTCTATCAAAGGGATGTTTCTCATGAGTGCAAGAGCCACCCAATAGACCATGTTTCAACAAGTGTGAGTTTCTCTTTGATGTGAGAACAGGCATTGTGAAGGCACAAACAACACTTTTGCAGGATTTTAGGAGTGTCTTTCACCACTTGTGAGTTGCCTTCACCACTTCTTTCAAGACCAGTGTTTTCCTTCGTTTTGGACACAATGGCAGAACAGTGTGTGACAAGTCACAGGCCACAGTATTATGCTCTCAGTACTATACTATCTATAATTACATTTTATGCTGAAGCCTCTTTCAGGCAGAGACTTTTCCTTTCACCTCAGTGCTTTTTTTTTTTTAACTTCTCAGTAATGGAGATGAAAAACACTAAAACTATACACCTCTTCTGTTTCCTTGTCCCTGGGAAAAATAGCAGCACACTTAATCATATCCAACTTCATTTAATAATACATTGTATGAATGTCTAATAAAATCAGTTACAATAATCCACATTCATGACATCATAATAGCATCCAAAGAAATGGATTTCTCTTTCAATAGCATCTCTCTTTTCTGTGAGAAGCTGTTGAAAGGCAAGTGGGCCTCCTTACTTACATTTTGTTTCAGCCCCTTCCATCCCTTGCAACCTCTTTCAGCCACCTCACTGACCCTTCATCTTTGTAGGCTCCAGCCTTTGCAAGAAGCTCAGTCCTGACGCTGCATGTAGCTTGGAAAGTCAAGGTCTTTACCCTTGTCTTCACAAACTAGTTATGCTGTTGCTTTCCTACGTGTATCCTTATTTGTTGAGGTAGCCCTGCAAAGTACAAATGAAGTTTTTTTTTTTTTTATCTTCTTTTCTTTTCTTTTCTTTTCTTTTCTTTTCTTTTCTTTTCTTTTCTTTTCTTTTCTTTTCTTTTCTTTTCTTTTCTTTTCTTTTCTTTTCTTTTCTTTTCTTTTCTTTTCTTTTCTTTTCTTTTCTTTTCTTTTCTTTTCTTTTCTTTTCTTTTCTTTTCTTTTCTTTTCTTTTCTTTTCTCTTTTCTTTCCTCTTTCCTTTCCTTTCCTTTCCTTTCCTTTCCTTTCCTTTCCTTTCCTTTCCTTTCCTTTCCTTTCCTTTCCTTTCCTTTCCTTTCCTTTCCTTTCCTTTCCTTTCCCTTTCCCTTTCCCTTTCCCTTTCCCTTTCCCTTTCCCTTTCCCTTTCCCTTTCCCTTTCCCTTTCCCTTTCCCTTTCCCTTTCCCTTTCCCTTTCCCTTTCCCTTTCCCTTTCCCTTTCCCTTTCCCTTTCCCTTTCCCTTTCCCTTTCCCTTTCCCTTTCCCTTTCCTTTTCCTTTTCCTTTTCCTTTTCCTTTTCCTTTTCCTTTTCCCTTTCCTTTCCTTTCCTTTTCCCTTCCTTTCCTCTTTCTTTTGCTTCTCCTTTTCCTTTCCTTTTCCCTTTCCTTTTCCCTTTCCTTTGCTTTTCCTTTTCCTTTTCCCTTTCCTTTCCCTGTATTTAAAGGCTTTCCTGCACCAGAGTTGCTACGTCTATGCCATCTTCTGGCCTTTCAGTGAATCGTCTTTCACCTGGAGCTTGTCTAGCAATTGCATATTCTGGCGAATGTGTGAATCTCTTTAACAAATGTTACCACTTCCTGAAATCACTAAAGGATGCATTCATGATATCGGGACGGGGACAAAGTTTCAGGTCCGGGGTCACAGCTTCAGATGTGCTTCCTTTGTTTACTGTCTGTATACTAGGGAAAGTAATTGCTCTGTTGCTCAGTAGCCTGTCACTTCTACACTAACAATAGCTGAACTTAGTAAAAAAAATCCCTTTTATTAGGGAAGCTGCTTTCACTCAGTTAAACATTCATCAAATGCTTCTATTTTTTTAGTGCACTGAACACCTATTCATGTTTTTCTCAATTTTGTTCTGCAAAATGTTTAAGTTATCATTTCCTTTCTAGTATTTTATCACTGTTTATATCTGTGTTTCATGCCACTGATTCTTCAAGATCTATAGCTATCCTTCTTTCAACTGTTTTAGAAACAACTGTATCCAAATTATGTACAATTTATAATTTCCCTGGATGATGAAGGAATATCCCAATTTTGGTAATTCCTCTGTTATTTTTTAATACTTAAATTAATAGGAAATAATAATAATGTGGTATTCTTTAATTAAAACTAGCTAAAAGCCTTTAATAATTGCTCTTGTATGGAGCCCAGAATTAGTAAGGAATTCAGTCAACCCTTTCTTGAATATTTAAAAGTTAGTGACATGCTTAAATTGCTTGCTAAATCACAGCCTGGATAGCAAAGTTTCAGGGAGATTATTTCAGTTTTAGACAGAGAGGCAACGAATAATGACCATTGTTTAAGGTGTCCACCTAATCTCCTCCACTGTCTAGAAAGTGCAAATAATTAATTTGAAAACCAGGGTAACAGTTGGTTACAAAAAAATCATTATTTGAAATGCTGGTTTTGATCAAGAAATTCTAGACTGCTCAGTGGGGCTATGTAATAATGATTTCAAAATCAAACACTAAACAATTTGATTTGTTAAAATTAATAACACAATCACTATAGAGGGAAACTTCTTATGAAAGTTTGCTATCTTGGATAATAATTTTAAAAAACAAACAAACAAACAAAACCACCACCACCACCACCACCACCACCCCCCCCATAAAATCAAGTTTTCCTTGCCAGAAATCAATTACCTTAATTTATTGTTGAATGCCACTTTCATAGACTGATGATTCTTACAATAAGCTGGTAAAAATATTTTCCATGTAATTTTAGATGCAGATTATGGCCAGGAATGGAAGTGGTGAAATTCATCAATGAGATTTGTGCCTTGCCCCAGATAATTGGAAGTAGAGAGATTTTACGCTTCCATCACATTTTTGTAGATTAATTATTTCATCTATATATCAGATATGAGAAATTTATGAAATTCCAGGAACTTCCATAGCCAAAACAGACTTTAAGATATTTTTCACTTCCTAAATAGCAATGACTAGGGGAAAAAACGAGCCCTACACACCAACACAGGAGTTGTATGATCTCATTTGGCTTTTTAAGGAACTCCTGATGCAGAGAGGCAGAGCATTGGGACCACTGAAACCAGAACCCCTGAGATAGCCCTGGTGTGTCATATGTGTACCCTCTGGGTTATTAACTTGATTCTTCTGCTTCTCTGTTCAGTGTGGTTTATCCCTAAACATGTATCTCTGTTTCACTGTCCTCTCAAACAAATTCCAGCAATGAGAAAAATTCATATTCCATCTCACACACACCTTCACAGACTCAGGAGCCTATATCCTACTTATTCTGCTTTATGGATGAATCACAGAATTACAGAATGTTACAAGTTGGAAGGGACCTCCAAGGAGCATCGAGTCCAACCTCCCTGCCAAAGCAGGATCCCGCAGGGTAGTCTGAACAGGATGTGGCAGGTTTTGAATGTCTCCAGAGAAAGAGACTCCACAACCTCTCTGGGCAGCCTGTTCTAGTGCTCTCTCACCCTCACTGTAAAGTTTCTCCTCATGTTGACGTGAAACCTTCTATGTCCAAGTTTGTACCTATTGCTCTTTGTCTTCTTGCTGGAAACCGTCGAAAAGAAGTTGGTGCCATCCACTTGACACCCACCCCTCAGATATTTATAGTCATTGATAAGAACTCCTCTCAGTCTTGTCTTCTCCAGACTAAACAGCCTCAGGGCTCTCAGTCTCTCTCCATAGGAAAGATGCTCGAGTCCCCCGTTTATCCTTGTTGCTCTCCATTGGACTCTCTCCAGCAGGTCCCCATTTCTGTTGAACTGGGGAGCACAAAATTTGACACAGGTGTGGTCTCACTAGGGCAGAGTAGAGGGGAGGGAGACTCTCCCTAGACCTGCTGGCCGCTTTTCCTGATGCACCGGAGAATGGCATTGTCTCTCTTGGCCACAAGGGAACATTGCTGGCCCATGCAGAACTTGCTTTCCACCAGGACTCCAAGGTCTTTCTGCTCGGAGCTGTTTTCCATAAGGGCAGCCCTAGCCTGTACTGGTGTCTGTTTGTTATTCCTCCCCAGAGGATGAAAGGTAAAGTTGTGGTCACAAGAATACTCCAGTTCCAATCTTGGATTTTAAATGCAAAAGCAGAAGACCTCAAGACTCAGAATAATCCTACTATTGTCAGGCTTGCAGTTACCTCTAACAAAAGTCCCTGCCTTCCTTCCAAGGAGCAGATTGACCACTTACCCATTTCCCTTATTTCTTTTAGTCAGGAGCTTGGCAAGGGTGACATAAATTGAGAGTAAAAAATTCAGATATTCTGGCTGCCCCTCCCGGCATGCACAGCTCCAATCACACTAAATCCCTCTTAGACATATTCCTGATTACATCTCATCGTATCAGGACTAGAATTTGCATGAAGTACATCGCTTGCAAACAAGAGAGCTGGCTAAGCTGTGGCATATAACCTAGTTAGTATACTTGCCAGCACAGGGAGCAGGAGTTTGCATCTGACAGGAAGATAATAGAAATTTGAAGACCTGTAAGAACAAAGATCAAACTGCCTGGCTGTAGCATGTGTATCCAGCATTCCAAAAACTCTTGATAAACTCCAATTTAGATATTTGGCAGCCATAGATGGATAGAAGAGATAGAGGTTAAGGCCAGAATTTCTGAAGCATCTGCTTATCTTTTATGGTCTTGTTACTTTTAGAGCTTGCCTTTGGGTTCACATCCCAGAAATGCAGACTGAAAAGTACAGTTCAGCATAGCTGTCAAAAGGACTGAGCATACAGTCACTCACAGACTACAGCACTGTTTCTGACTACCTCTGGAGATCAGACAGCTCCATGGACTTTTTGGAAAGGTGAAGTATGGGGATGTATTGTCATCCTAGCCAAGTACAAACAAGGAGAGCTAGCAATGTCCCCTCACAGAACACAGCAGGGTGGAAATCAGCTTACCTTAAAAAGCCAACTGATTGTGTAAACTGATGATCTTTGCTTTCTCCAGAGACAATGTGAACAGAGAACTCCAAGGAGTAATCTGCCTAGTTTAGGCATCTACTTCAGTAGGAGTTTATCAGCCTAGTCTAGAAGATTGACTGGAGGTTGGCAGAAGTCAGGTGGAATGGTACCTAACTTGAATAAATTGCACTTGTGGGTTTCAATGGCTTGCAAAGATTAAACCAAGAAAATAAAAGAATAAATGTCAGTGCAGATCAGGAAAGATATTACTTGTACAAAGTAGTCTGGAGAACCCAAAGACAGGCAAAGAGAGATACCCCAATCTTCTTCCCTGTGAGGGAGAAATGGGGAAGGGGACAGATATAGAAGATTCATAAAGCAGTCTGAGTATACCCCTTAAAGGAATGCTAATCCCCCTGCTTTGAATTATTTAATGTTTTTATCTAAAGTGAAACACTCCCAGTTAGCAATCCACCATTACGATTTGTGTTGCTCTAAGGATAAGGATAATCTATTTTGCTCCAAAATGAGTCATAAACTCCTTGAAGGAGGACTGTAAACAGGATCATTCAATATTCAGCCTTCTGCATTGTTCTGTAAAGAACCATCTCTAATCTAATGACATGGTCCTGTATATTTATGGTGCTTCTCTCTAATCCATTTTGTATTGCTAACAGATTATTTCTAAGTAATGAGACTGTCGCTCGTTTGCTGCTCATTCATTATTCCTCAAGTAATTGATGTTAAATCCACTGACTTTGGGATGAAAGCTTTGATAGATTTTCTGTAGGTTTGCAAACAAGTGTTATAATCCCCTGAATACCCTTTTACATCAGTCTACATGAAAATGCTGGGCAGCTAACTCAAGTGCATTTTGCAACAGATCCATGAATTTAAGATCCATGCAGCAGGCATCAGTCTGGTCACAGTTGACTAAATGCAGAGAATCAAATATCTTTCCCACGCTAAGCACTTGATCCTATGAGGAGGTACACATGCCTTCACATGCACTGCAGTCAAATAAAACATGAGCTATAATTTAAGCAAAGGCTCAACTCAATTTAATCTTTCTCCTACCTTAAAATGCCCTGAGCACAAGCAGACCATGGAAGAGAGAAAAAATGAAATATATTTGAGTGAGGAGCAGTGATTCCCCTCAGAAAGGTTTCTATTTGATTAACCAAAGAGATCAAAGTCACATTAAGCAGCCACTGTTCTCTTAAAATTCTCAAGTGTATGACAAGGTTTCTTGGTTTAACAAGAGGGGAAGGTTTGGTTGGCTGTTGTGCAGGAAGACAACTCCCAACACAGCTTCCTCATTGCTCTCTGTACCTCAGGGAACGATTTCTCTGGAGGCATACAGTTTAGTAGGGTCAGATGTCTACCATGTATCAAAATGGACTGGATTAAGCAAATTCACGAGGCAGAGAAGTTGACCCAATGTTAACTTCAAACCATCTTCATGCATTGATCCAAATGGCAAGTGGAGTTGTACACAGAGGAAGTTTCTTCAGAATTTGACAATATTTGGTAGTAAGTGTGGAATTTTAAGCTTCTGGACCTCACAGTGTCCTGCTCCTTAGCTCTGTGGGCTCAGCAGAAATTAAAGCAATCCAAAGGAATGAAGTATTCCTATGTTCTAAAAGTTAACTGGTGACTCATTTTTATATAGTAAATGTAAAAGTCTGTGTATTCTTGAGGAGAGGTGAAAGATTTATATTTTAGTAAAATCAGGTTTTTTTCTTACTTTTTTAGTCAATTGATCTGGAGTCTGCATTGATTAGTTCCTGGGCAATAAGACTATTCCTTGCACCACATAGTCATATAGACATACACAAAATGAACATCTTTTATGCACAAATACATCCTGCAGCAATCAGAAAGGATACAGAAGTACCCTCAGGGTTGTTTGCACATCTTGGAACAGTTATTTCCCACTGAGCTTGACTGAGGTCAGGACACAGACCTGAAGTGGCCCTGCACAGCATCAGCCCATGCAGATGCAGTTCACAGATTTTGTGCATGGCTGTGTAAAGTGGAGGCATAAAAAAATCTCAGAAGCCAGGTGAGAGACTACCACTGTTTGGTTCTACTTTGAATTATAACTGTGCAGTAGCACTGCACTTAGCAAAGACAGTAAGGGCTACCCAGACACAGAAATCGAAGTCATCAGACTCTATCAGCCACACATCCATATGCAGGCAACAGTGTCCAGTTTTTTAAAATTACATTTATTGCTCAGTTTTAGGAAGCAGAATGTGAATTTGAAGCCAATGGCATTTGGTGAGAGGGTTCTGATAGCGCTGTCAACAAAGCTGAAATAATCAAAACAAAACTTGCAATTGTTTTCTATGAAGTCTCACAATCCTTTTTTCCTCTGTTTCCTGCTTATTACAAATTGCTTTTCTATCTGATAAATAAAAACAATTTACTGTGTTTTCTTCCCAGCTTATTTATGCACATGAAAGACTGAGAATGAAAATATTATGCATATCACCCAGCTGCTGTTTTTCTTGCTGCTCCAGGGCTGACAAGATCTGAATTGCTGTTGTTACCATTGACAGAGCTCTTGTCAGAAAGGGAAGGTTACTTGTCAACAAAACCAAATCTGTAAGGTAAGGCAATCTACCTGGAGTGCTTAGAACAGTTCACTTCTAGGAGAAAGCCTCAAAGGCAAAAGTTATGAGAACAAGCTGTGAGACCAAGGAAAATAATCTGGTATTTTTGGATTTTTTTTATAAGATACTATGAGTGAAAAAGAACCCTCAGCTAATCAGCAGTGTGTGCTAAAATGAATGGGGGGCCAGTTGGTGAAGAGCATTAGTCTATGCTGGCATTATCAAAGAGTGTGGTGCAATGGGAGCAAAGCAGCTGTTGCTGAAAACTTTCAGATTCATAAAAATTTCAGCACCCATGTGCAGCTTCTGGTTCAAAATAGCCTGTTTTGACAGAGCATTCACCAGTGTGTAATGGGTATTGTTGCTATTACTATTACTTTACTTAGAGAGCCTTTTGCTAGGAATTCCAAGTACCTGCTTATGGCAGCCTTTCCACACAGCTACAGACCCAGCTGGACATACTGGACTCCAGCCACAACAGGCTGGAGAGCATTTTGGCCTTGCAGTCATTTTGCAAACTGAGGCCAGTTTTTTCGTTTGATTTGGTGTTTTGAGTTTGTTTGTTTGTTTGTTTTTAATTTTTTTTTGTCACTATCAGTTCAAGCCTGACTTGTATATTTTTTGAGTAACAATAATGATTTCTCCCTTATAATTATGAAGTTTCTAGAGAGGAAGGAAGGAAAACCAACATATCTCTCTTCTGCCCTGTTATTTTTTTGATCCTCTCTACACAAAGTGCTAATGATCTCTTCTTAAATAAATGACCTGAAGACTACCTTGGCAAGTTTATAGCCAGGTGAAGCACTGATCTGATTTCAGCAGAGGACAGAGAAGAAAGACCAAAAGAAACAGGCACAGAAAGAATAAAGAAGAGATGTACTATTGCAAAAAGCATACAAAGCAGACTGAGAGAAGAAGTCTCTGCTGTCCAGGCAAAGAGTGATGTACAAATAATACCTAATAAGGAAGAAGTCTTCTGCAGACAACTGCAGCAAGCACTGAGCAAAACAAAGCTCTTAACTGAGAAATGGGGAAAAAAAATGAGGTCTATGTGCTTTTGGAAAACAGCTTGCTATTGGCAAGGATGTCAGCATCAAAAAATCCTCCTTTTCCCCTATTTTGAGTATCTCCCAACATTTTTTTCTCCCCTGGTGTCAACAGTGACTTCATTCCTTGAGTCAATGGGATAGAAATAATTTTCACCGCCATTGCAGGAGGCTCACCTAGCAGAACAGTACTTAGTACCCTTAATACTTTCCAGTCTCTCTCATACTTCTTCACACATTTCCTCTGTGCCCTCTGTGGTGAAGCCAGCTGCTGACAATCCACGTCAGCCACATGTCAGTCTCTGGTGTAGTTTTGCTTGTGCCATTTGTAACCTAGGCTCAGGAACGGAAGATGACAGATCAAACAGACCTCTGGCTGCAGCCACTGCCTTAGGCAACAGGGCATCTTATTCATGGTCAGAAGATGGTTAAAGCATTGTATGAAACACCAACACTTTACCTCAACCATGGCAATAGCAGTTCAATTGTCTTAGGAGCCATGGCTTTACAACAATGAAGAGGTTCTGGTGTGAGCAGCAACGGATTACTTCTGCAAAATTTCTTTAGCATGGTCAGCAGTCCAAGTGCTTCCATTGTCAAAATACATTTAACTGAAGAGATACATAGAGACTTGATCAAATCCAAGAACATAAAGACAGAGTTCTGCAAGAAACTTCGCCATTGTGAAGACATGAAATGCCTTTAATGTTTTCAGTTTCTGAATCTCACAGGTGGGATCTGTAACCCTGATTATGGTATCAAGGTCCTTCCTACAGAGCATAGGGTGACAGAGTTCTGTTCATATGGACAGTTTCCATTGTAATGGCTTCACAAAAGAAGTCACATGGGGCCCCCAGTTTCAGCAGAAAGAGCCTGAAGATCTACCTCCTGTATAAAACAGCAGAGCCAGGTTAGTTCCCCTGCATCATGGTCTTTCTGCAGCTCGAGTCAGCACATTCAAGCTCTTGGCAGACAAAATGATCACTCTTTTCTGATAATAAGAAGAACTGCTCTAGCACTGCTTTGGGACCAGGCACTTGAGTAGCTATTTATAGATGAGAGAAGAGCAGGAACAGAGGAAAGGAAGGGAAAAATGGAACTGGCTGAATGTGTGAACAACATTTTTCATTTTTAAATTATACATCTGCAAAGTGATCTCAGGAGCTAGCAACACACATTCTGTTCTCCAAACATCTGATTTCATCAAGAAGATTTAAGGATATAATAATCCCTTCATTCACAGTTGCAGGTTAAGAATAAAGACTCTATATATACATAATGCTCTGGCTCTTCAAAGACCCCACTGACTTCTAGTTCAGTGCCTTTGTAGTCTTTTGATATAGGAAGTGAACATTGGTCCTGTTTAATGGTCAAGGATCACATAGAAACAGTAACATCCTCAAAAACAGCTCTCACACTTCAGGTTTCCAGACGCTGGGAAGATTCCTATGAGTAACTGAAAACAAAGTCTCTGTGGCTCTGAACTGAAGTAGATGAAGTAAACTCCCAGAGACTAGAGAGGCGAATGATGAGAAGAGCTGAACTCCAGGGCGCTTTGCCCCAGCTCTAGAGCCATCTAGTGCTATCTCACCTCCCACATCTCTGCTACACATTGGGGTACTGCAATGCATTCACTCCTGCACCCCAAAGACTGCAGCTCAATAAAGAGATATATCACCAACATTTATTGTATTATAAGGTGATTGATCTGATATTGCAGAATTCATGTCATGAGCTATTAACAAAAAAAGGAAACCAAAACAAGAAATCAAAAGTACCATGCTGATGTAAGGCTGAGGTCAGCTCCCCATCCCCCTCTGCTTTATCTCCAGGAGGTGACTTCTTCACAGCCATCTTGAGCAGCCCTGTACTTCAGTCCATTTCGTGATACAGACACTCACTGCCTATCACCTCTTCTGAGCAAATGGACTACTCTGAGGTGGACAACCTTTCACTTGCTCCTTTTGAGCCTTTTGACTTTCCACAACAGGAAACCTGGTCCCAAGTTTCAAGCACCCTCCATACAACTGGTTTCCAGAACAACAGTTCAGGAATCAAGGAAAGAACAAATCAGTCCATTTTCTTTCATGCTGTTGAAGGCTCTGGCACTTGGGGTCCTAGTCCAGTGTCTCCGTATGTCCCCACCGCAGGGATGCATGTAGCACTGGGCCTCAGCTGCCAGCGTCTCCCCACTGCTGAGGAAAAAGGACTGCGAGCGCTCGCTGCAGCTGTGAGGCGCCAGGACCGTCTCCTCCTGCAGAGAGCTTCAGCAGCTACTCCCGCTAGATGGCATCTCCGTCCCGCTGACATCTCCAGCTGCCCTGGCGTTATCTAATCCTTTTAGAGGCTCGTAGAACATCGTTGCAACATTTAGCAATTAACGAGTGCAAACACTTCGCTAGCCTGTATCAATTTCTACTCCAGGATGCCACAAAAAAGTACCGCAGGCTAGTGGCATTACAGCATCTTTCTTTCAAACACCCTTTCCAAACCATTGGTACTGCTGTGAGTGATCTCCCTGTGACACAGAGTTTGTTCTCTCAGTGCTTAACAACGCTTATTTCCAGGTGTACTTCCTGACTGGGGCAATCTTCTCAATGCCGATAGAAAATTTTGGAGAGTTGTCGAATTTACAGGCTAATCTGTCAGGCTGAATGGTAGCAAAACCAGGTACTGATGCTGGGAAATCCCATTTGTGAATTGCATTATGACATGTGCATGATAGATGGTTTCAGCTGTGGCAAGTGTCATGAACACAAAACAGCTGTAACAGTCCTCTCCAAGTTATCCATGCTGCAGTCTCATCAGAACCTGTGCTGTCTGAAGCTTGTAATAAATGCCCAGACTGATGTGTTTGAAGCAACAAGGCTAGCTCATTGAAATTGGGCCTGCAACACTTAGTCTGTTTGCTGCACCAGGAGGATAAAGGAGCCTTTCTTTAGTTAACTGGGTTTTTCAAAGTAGCTGTAGCCCTGCTGTGACAGACAATTCCATCCTGGAGCCAAAGGAATATGCTTTGGCAAACTCTCTAAGGAGCACCAATGCACCATGTGCCTACCTTTCTCCTCTATCACATTTATACGCTTTGATTATCAACAAAGTCTACAGCCAGACTAACCAAAGAGAAGCTGCTCCAAAGAAAATTGAAGCAGATTCATTAAAATTACCTGTCAAGATAGGATAACACATATAGAAACAAATCCCCAGTGCTGCCACACAGAATTACTCTTCAATAGCAGTCCTTCTCATCAGTCAGGGGGCTATAGTGCTAAAGTGAGGTGGACATATAGATAGCTTACTAGGTAGGCAGGCAGATAGATAGATAGATAGATAGATAGATAGATAGATAGATAGATAGATAGATAGATAGATAGATGATAGATAGACAGATATGTCTTTCTATATACTCATGCTATTGAATTTTTTTTGTTGAAGGTCTTAAGTTACTTTGATTCCCTCCCTGAACACTTCTGAAGTATGAGAACAAAATTTCTGAACCTTGTTGAGGCAAATGCACAAGAAGAAACACGAGACATCAGCCCAATAGACAGTGAATGAAAGTCAGATTTGTGCCTAAGGAATTAATCTGTTCATGCAGCACTTTTCTGGAATCACTGCAGCTGCTCTAACTGGGAAAATGTGTCAGAGATTAGATTAGGTTGGTTTCCAGTGGAAGACACTGCTAAGGTGGATAGAGTGACAGTAAGTCAATATGTAATATGCACTGAGATTTGCATCATTTTTACAGTATTGGAGTAAATTAGACTCAGGCAGACCAAATGCCCCTACTGAATCAAACACAAGGAATAGTGCAGATGCCGTAATAATGTTCATCAAACAATATATTAAGTTGCAGCTTTCATCATGGCCCTTGACTAGAAGGGCAAGAAAGCAATGTAGATGCAAAAGTACAGTGCTGTGATCATGGTTGGTTGGGCATAGGTTATAAACTATTGAACTACAATACTGGATAAAGGTCATTTAATATTACAGTATTTCCAGTGAATATTCTACAGCACCCTGGTACCCCCAGACATCTTGTTCTTGCAGAGTGTAAGGAAAGTGACAATAAAAATATTGTCATAAGGAACAAATTCTGCCCAAAACTTAGATGCCAGGTGATGGCCTAATGAAACATAGCTTCAGTGCCTATTCTTAAGTTTTTAATGTACTTCTGGCAGATCCTCTCCCTACAGGTGTCTCTTCATATACCTCCTTGCTATAGTTTCTACTGTGCAGCTCCTGGGATTGTCCAGATCATCCTCAGGCCCGAGTGTGACTCTAACCTGACAGAGACCTCCAATACAAGTGAGGGTCTCTTTCTGCAGCTTCTGCAGGCACGAGGCATCCACTCTTTCAAGCAATTTTCCGATTGCAATCTCAAGGCCACAAGAAATAGGGACCATGTTACTATTCTTTCTCACAGACTCATATCACAGAAGAAAAGGAAGATCATCCTGTCAGTTTAGTGATGAAATTTTTCATCACTTCTACTGCCTCCAGCAGGAATCTAATGGGTTAGGTATGAGGAGAAAAATATATTTGTGTGTTTCACAACCTTGAGGGGTTATCTGAGTTTGAAATCCTGGCTGGTGTATCACCAAGATCATAGCTCAAACAACATCTGCTTTGAAAAGACTCTTTCTTTTGTGGAGATCTCTACTGTAATTGTAATACTGGTTTGATACAGTTAAAAGCAGTCCTTTATTCGTGTGTATATTTCTCCTAAATAAACAATGTTGGGAGATTTCAGGTATGTTTTTTGTTGTGAGAAAAAATTGTGCCCCGAGCCCCCTGTAATTGGTTTGCCTTTTCCACCTTATTCCTTAGAAAAATTAGAAGTATAATGCAGGAAAATGTCACCATCTGTCTGGAACTGGCATACAGAGTGAAATGCTTTAAAAGCACATATTATTCTCAATAGTAATTTATCATTTTGACCCAAAGATAAAGAAAAATTACCATGAAACCTGTATTATGCTAGTCAAAAAATCTGTGTGTTCAGAGGCTTTGAACCCATGTGTTTTCTTCTAGACATTTGCCATAACCTTCTGATGTCAGCACCAGCAGGAAAGCACTGTAGGTGAAGCAAGAAACAGATATATCATAAAAGGCCAGACAGAATATGAGGAACCTTAGACTCCTAAGTTATTGCACAATACTGGCACTTGCCCTGCAGCACTTCCCCATAAAAGCAAGGTCTATATGCAGCTTGCTTTGGAATGATCTGCGTGGGCCTCAATGCCTAAACAGGCTGCAAAACTAAGGTGGAACTTTTGCAATGAAATAATGACCGCAGTTACAGAAGACAAACAAGTTCTGATGAAATAAGAAGTAAGAGCACTTCATAACTCTCCTGCCATTCCTTCACTTTTCAGTGCTGTAGGCTTTATGCTTTCCCTTTATTTTTCTCTTTTGATTACAGCCTAGCTGAAATAAATCTCTGTGTGGGAAAACATCAGTAGGGTTTTTATGTCCTGTCTCTGGTGGCATAACTTCTGGCCAAAGTTGTAAAACGTTATGTGGGAACTTCTGAATTCAGTGAACTCCATGGCTGTCTTCCTTTAAGTTCTTATGATCACCCTTGATTTCTTCAACATGCCAGAGATCTATATCTTTGACTCTAGAGGCTGTCTCTAAGTGCAATGCCATAGAAAGCTGTGTAATGTCAAGATGTGACTTTAATATCATGTTGCAAGGCACGTGAGAAATGTATCACAAAAAGTCATATTCAGCTTTGCCACTTGTTGCCACTGCATGTTGTGACCAGCCCTATGATTTATCAGCTCTACTGAAGCTATAGACACCAATCTAAAACTTCAGAGCTCTCTGGAATGTCTTGATTCTATAGGGTTTGTGATCTCATTCCTCCTCTCCATTTACTGTCACAGTCTGAATTTAGACCTGACTACATATATAAAAAGAAGAGGAAAGAAGGAGGAGAGGAGATAAGTAATTTTTCACTCAGATTCCTACCTGCCCACAAATCCTATGTAGAAGTAGAGATGACACTGTGAGTCTCAAGAACTACAGGACTCGTGCGTGATGTTTGGTATCCACAAAATCCCATTAAGAGTTACAAAGGAGGTCAATTCAAACATGAAATTCTTATACATTAAGAATAAAAAATAAATAACTTAGTGAAGAGCACACAGCAAGTAAACAAGATGACTGAGCCTATGACACACGTGCCCCATGGCATTTTCCATCAACTCAGTTGTCCTGGAAATATATTGCTCTTCCACAGAGATACCCTTGAGCTCCAAACACCTTCAGAGCCCAAAGATGATTCAAGATGGTCATTATAGGTTATCACTGCACAAAGATTTTCATTCTGACAAGTCCCTTGTAACTCATTTGTGTTTCATCCTTCCTGTTCACTTCATCTTGACTTTGTTTATGACTTCTGCCAGGGAGGTCAAGGTTTGTACCAGTGTACATCTGCCACCCATCAGGAATTTTGTCAAAGATTATGTGATTAATAATTTGCAGACCAAGTCTTTGGATTTTTCCTGGAAGTGAGAAAGCTGACGTGAGTCCCAGGCAGTAGGTGGAAAGGGCTGCTTGGCACACAAGGTTATTGTAGTCACCTCCTGTCTGTCCTGACAATACCCTATAAGATGCAGTGAAAAGCCCATGATGACCCCAAGGCATCGTTTGGAGCCAGATACACAGAGAATAGACATTACCAAGTAAGAGAAAGTCAGGCTTGTAAGAATTTTTGACAGAGTAGACAACCTAAATCTGCAATAAGCAGGACTTCACCTCTGCTGAGAACTGAAGCTAAATTCTGACACAAGAGAGAACTCTGCCTTTATGGTCATCTGTTTCCCTCGCACTCTCTTCATTTGCTGATTTGTTGCCAAGATGCTGAATTGCTTTATTCAGATATATAGCAGAAACTATGGATATTCTCCCAGAGCTCTCCAGCCTTGTCCTGCCCTGGAGCAATCACCTACAATCACAGCAGTCAGGAACTTTAGAAGCAAAACTGTAAGTACACAGCTTTTTCTTAGCCATTTGTTAAGGGAATAGGGGGGCAGGAATGGAGGAGAGAGTAGGCCTTCACAGCTCACAAGGATGAGGCAGAGGGAGAGAAGATGTACTCCTGTCATTTTTCTGGCAGAAATTTCAGAGGCTGAGAAAAGCAAAGGAGTGTGAGCTGTGGACTCAAAGCCTGTTCAAGATGTTTACAACTGCAACAAATCTCTGCTAGCAAGTGAGGGAGTGGCAGAATCTCCCAGAGTGTAAGTGAATTCAGTATGAATCAGGAGAGATGTGCTGGCTTCTGTCCAAGGTGCATTATATCACGATCTGCCTCCAAAATGGGGCCCACAGGACTGGGACTGCACACTGCACTGGAGGCAGTCAGTGTTTCTATCACCTTTTCATCTTACTGCTGTGGCCACTCAAGGTAGAGCTGGAGCAGGAACAATGATATTAGAAAGCAAGAAGGTTTTCCTTCAGATTCCAACAGGGGAGATGCAAAGAGAGCTAGCTCACACAGACCATTGAAAACCTTCACCTCTCACAAGAACATTCTCTTTCTCATCTGTTTCTCAGCTCTCCAAATCTCTCTCCTGTCTTCTTTTCTCATCATCCTTTTGAGAAACTCTATCTCTCATTTGCAATGAGCTTAATATGACTTAGGGCAGACCTATGAATCCTACAGACAACCCTGATGTTTCCCTTCACCTTTGCATTTGGACTAAAAACATAGCTGCTCTAAAAGGTGATTATTAGCTAAACTGTGAGCAATGCTGAGCCTCAGGTTGTCAGCCAGGAAACAGAACTGTCCATCCCAATATGTGGTGGTAACAGCATAGAGTTCAGCGTTATCTTTTCACTGTCATACAGAGACTTAAAAGACTTAACCAAATCGGACCATTGGGTGGTTTGGGGGGTTAATAAAAGTCTTTTAAAGAGAATATAATCGATGAGCTACAGCTGAATGTCCAAGTGGAAACCAGTGTGATCCTGTGAGTATCTGGCAGACTGAAATAGATTTGGCAAAAAGAATCTTACAGACTTTGCACACCTTCTGGGAATGAAAGAGGGAAAATCATAACAAATGGGAGAAGATGAGTCCAAATGCATCAGTCACACAAGAAGATAGGAAAGGTATTTCACAGGCAGAATCACCAACTCTTGAGGAGCTTGATCTTGTTCAGCTGCCAGTCACCCACTCAGCTGCTCCCTTGCTCCCGCCCTCCCACCACTTCTGCTCTGCCCTTGTGCTTTGTGACTGTGTCTCACCTTTTTTAACTCACTCCTCTCTCACACAACTGCTGCACCGATTTTTTTACCCTTTCTGAGATACGTTTTCACAGGAGTACCATCAGCTTGGCAATAGGTTCAGCTTTGGCCAGTGGTGGGTTTGTTTTGGAGACACCTGGAACCAGCTGCGACTGGCATGGGGTGGCTCTGGCCTCTTCACATAGAGGCTACCCCAACAGCACTCCTCTCTACCAAAACCTAGTTGCATAAGGTCAATCCATATGTAAATTCTGGGAATCTTGGAGACAGTCAGCAAAGTGAGTCTGAATGAGTCTCCACTATTGGCTGTGATAGATCTAACTGTTTTCTTCTATGAATGTCTTGTATCATATCTATCTCAAAGTCCCCTTTCAGAGAAAATTATCCTTCACCTCCAGACGTTTTGCTAACTGGACCTTTAGTGTACTTATCCCATCACCCTTTCCCAATGCTAGGGTGTAGTACATCACCCAACAGCACCCAACCATGAAGCAGACTCAGTATTAACCAGATGTATATATGGAGTGCTGTTCTTTTCAGAGTCTGCATGTGCTTCTACACATTCACACCCTGTCTTCAAGAAAGCCTAGAGCTTCTAAACCCCAGTGGACACAAGATATGTAACTCAGAACTACTCTGTATCATGAAATGAGATAGATCGGTGGAGATGGCAGCAAATCTCTGCCATGTAAGAGATGTTATAGTGAAATTGCTGCTCAAATTGCTGACTTACGAAATGGTCTCATGCTCAAGTGAAATGAATCAAGAGTTCACTTTAAGGGCAACTAGCCTCATCAACCAAGCAATGTACAATAAAGCAGAAAGAGGAAGGTCAATCAAAAGTAATTTTCCCTCATGTTCAGCAATCATTTTCTGATCTGCTGAGATGTATTGACCCAACTTGCACATAAGCATGAATGAGTCCCAGGGGATAAGTTAACCTGTGCATTCTGCTATAGATGGATCACTGATCAGACAACCAAGGATGTTTAGCCAGATTTCATACAAGCAAGTTATTCTTAGTTCAGATGTTAAAATTAAAACCATGCAACATGAAATAAAAGGCTGCACTCATGTCTAGGTTTCAGCCAAAAATGCACTTAGATGAAGGTGATTGTAGAGAGGGAGCTGTCTGAAGCACATGGGAACTCAGACTCTCCCTGTTGCTTAGCAGTCTGTCACAGTGCAGCAAAGTCTAAGATTTGCTTCTGTCTGAATAACAAAGAATGGTGGGAGCAGAAAGACAAGAGCTGTCCAAAGGACACATGGCTTCTTCACTGTGTTGAGTCAAGCTTACAGCCTCTACCAGTAGTTTTTTTTTTTAATTCCAGTCCCTGTTGTGTGCTGACTCCTGTCCTTAGAAAGGTGGAAAAGAGATGGGTTTAAATTATTATTGAATTACTATTTCAAACAAGAGTGATTTTCTGTTAACATGTCGTAAACTACCAGGATTGAAGCCAGGGAGCTTTAAAATAACTTGTGAACTAAACTCTCACTCTGGACCAGAAAGCTTGGATTTTAGCAGGAAATTATGTGATTCCCTAGACAACAGATCTGGATTTGAAGAGCTTAAGGAAGCTCAAGATTACCATTGTTTCCTTTTTATTCTTACTTTTTATTTTTGGCAAGTTCCAAGAAAGAGAACAGACTCATTTTGGGCAGAAGGAGAACTTCGCAGAACTATTTAAAGAAATATGCATAATCATTTGAAAATTAACACAATTAAATTTTGTTGCAGGCTTCCATGGTTATTATCTTCATTGGCCCCATTTCAAATTTGCCAGTTTTCCCAGTGGAGGCTTTGTTTTATCCTTCTCTCATTCTCTGTATGAAAAAAAGAAAGGAGGGGAAGAAAAAAAAAAAAAAAAGCCAAGCAATCCAAACAATATTTGAGTAAAAGAAAACTTTGAAGTCAAGCTAGGAACATTCTGTCTTTCCACAACCCCCAGACTAAAACTCCTGCAATTACTGTCATAAAAAAAGAGACCTAGCTTGTTTTTTGCACAGAGGTAACCCTCTCTTCTAGAAAGGCTGAGCCCACTATCTTCCATTACCTTGAAGAGCTGTTACTAATCCTGAAAAATTGAAAGTAAGGTCACAAATGGCAAACTTGACACAGAAATGCATAGAAGCTAGGAAAGAGATATAAAAATTCAGTATTTTAACTGAATACGAATGTTGGAGAGGGGAAAGGGGAGTAGCAGAAAACTTTGTCAACATTTTAAGATAAGACTTTAAATAGCATCTGAGAAAGGAGGTGTAATAAGCCATATTATCCTAAAACTCATTGCATCTTCTATCCCTAAGCCACACACAGAAAGCCTTAATTTATCTGAAGTTAAGAAAGAGCCTTTCGAAACTGCATCTGACAGAGCTCCCCTGGTAATGTCCCAGTGTTCACAATCCCAGGCCAACTTGAACCTTGCTTTGGGGGTGCTTCTTTGCACAGCTGGTGTGACAAAGGGGATCGCAGTTCTTGGGCCAAGAGGAAATAGCCCTGATATCACTTTCACTTTCAGAGCTAGAAAATGCACCTTCACAAATCATAGCTGAGCAAAATCGTGTTTCAATAAATAAGCTGTCCTGTCCATCCATCCTGCAGTATCTCAGTCTGCCTAAAATCATCTAGGTTCCTTCTCTGGTTATTACGCATGTAGAAATGCCCTTAGAGTGAGATTAATTTCATTTGTTTTTCATTTAAAGATGGGAGGAAATCCCACTGGAAATACCAGTTTCCTCTCATAGAATAAACTCAAATAATTACCTTACCTGAGACATCTACCTTGCACTTGCACAAGATAAATTCCACTAATGATTATGATCTTAAGAAGTCTCACAGAAAATCTCATCCTCTCCTCTGGGATCCCCAAGTGTAATTAAAACCATTCTCTATGGTTGTGGTAACACTTTATCCAGCAGATAAAAGACTCTCAAGAAGCACAACTTATGGATCTTTGTAAGCCATTTACATGCCATAGCCAAATCAATTAAGTGCATAAGCCTTTGCACTGACAATGCAGATTTTCATTAAGGACTTGTTTAAGCAAGTAGGCCTGTGTGAAATCAAATATAGGCTGAAGAACAGAGGCTATATACAGAGATTATCTCTCTATAGACAGCTCTTCAGAAATGTTGTATTTTAAATCCTAATTTCTGGCATTCCCCAGGGACTATGAACACATTTTCTACCAGTTTTCAAAGGGAAAAAAATGTGAAAATACTTGAGTAGATTTCAACCTTCAGTTGATGTTCACTTAACTCAATGTTCGGCTGTAGAATCTCATCTTCTTAGTATAGCTGAAGGGAAAGATGAAAGTAGTTGAAGGCTACAGTTATGTTCCTGCTGACCTCAGGGCAGACAGACTCTGGAATGTTTGCATCAGTGTCATAGTTACTTGCCAAGCTCCAAGTCCTTTGTGTGAAGGGGATGGCTTTTTTAGCTGTGGGCTGGAATTTTTAAGCTGTGTTGGTTTATATCACCAAACTGGTGTAAAGAAGAAAAAGGATGTCATAGTGCTGGCGCAGAGCTTCAGTGGAAGGTAGGTGCAAAAGGTTATGACTCCCATAAACTCACAGCCTTCTGGGGCCACCAGAACAAATACAGCCCAGGCTTAGATTACCCTGGGGACAGGGTCTAACCTGAGTACAAATGTATAGTTTTGCACAAGGTATTTCAGGGTGAACAAGCTTTAAACCTTCATGCCACAAACCCAGGAAGTCTTTCATTTGTCTTGAGCTGACAGAAAAAATACCAATTTATTCCCTACATAGAAAGCCCATGGTAGGACCCTGGAATTTTCTTAAGAGCATCCCAAATTGCCCAGAGAAATATGGTACTGTGGAGGAACAACACAGTACACAACATAGCAAGCAGATAATATGCAGAGACATAGCTTTTATTGAAGAATTATAATCCACTGCAACAAGCCATAATGGCAGAAAGAGGGACAGAGAACTTCTTTTACACTGCTGGCAAAAAGAGTGGTGTACAGAGGACTGGTATTTCATCTTCAAGGCTGAGCACCTTAACAGGCTAACATTGTTAGCCACTTCACAGCTGGCAGCACATTAAAAAAAAAAAATGACTGAAGATTTTGCTAAAAGTGGGGCTCATCTTGGCAGGTAAAGCACTCTGAGGAAGCAACCTAAACTGACCCCTGCTGCAGTCAGTGAGATGGGACAGCAGAGATATGTATTGGCACAATGGGCAGAAAAAGACTTGATTTCTTTTCCCGGAAAACCTAGTTGTTATAGCAGGCAGGGGGGTATAGGCACACTTCCCTATAGATCAGATGGGCAGATGAGTTCTCCTTAGACAATATACAAAGATCCTAAATGTATGTCTAAATTCATGTTCATCAGTTATCCTCATGGCTTTCACCTTTTCAACCAGAGGTTCTTCAAGCCAAGCTGTCCAGATGTAGGGAAGTCTGGGAGTGAGCAGGGCTTACAGCTGGCCACATAAAAACAGTGTGGTTCTGGATGTCTTGAGTCATAGAGGTTTCAGGAGCTAAACCCAGACTTGCCCAAAGGCAATTCAAGTGTAGTCTCAATGAACTATATAGGACACTCATCAAAGCCTGACTCTCGGTTGCAAACGCACAGAGGTAGAAACCACTTTGTTCTCATAAATTGAGTCCATCTCTCTCTGTCTGCCTCTTTATACTCTCTCCACACAGCTATTAATGGCTAGGTGAGAAGGAGGACGTGCAGGACACGTGTGTTGGCACTATCCAGAGTGGGCATACTCTCCTTGGGGAAGCAGAGCTATCTGAGCTCAGGTTAGAGCAATCCCCAGGCTGCGGTAACCAGATACAAATCCTTCATAATTGGCTTCCTGGCAACCCTAGCCCCAGTAGACCTCAGCTGCAGCAGAAACTCTGACCCTAAATGCCCTATAATTCAGAAAGTACTTTGTATCTGAAAAGTTACAGGTCTCATTTTCCACTGTTAGCCCTTTCTTGAAAAACAGATTGCTGCCCAGAACAGAGAAGTGTGTTTTCTACCCAAAGGCTGCTGCTTCTTCCAACTGATACTACAAAGGACGCCTATAGTCTGTTGTGATCAATGAAATTCATGTTGCCTCTACTGTGTTATAGTCAGCCATGGGAAAACAATTAAGTGAAAACTTAAAGTGGATGGAACCTTGTGAACATTGTTTTCCTGGTGTTGTAATATCTGAGACAGAGCTAGCAGAACAGAACTGCAAGAAAGGGAGCTAAGAGACGAAAATGGACTAGGTCTTGCCTCTGTGACAGATGATAGGTATGGTCAGTAAACACTTCAGATAAATGAGGGAGTGAAAGCAAACCAAATATTGCAGGAACATGAACTCTTCTTTTCTAATAAGGGATCTCAAACATTTTTCTGCCAAGGCCACAGGTTCCTCAGCAGCATACAGTGAGGTTCTCCTTGTTCATTCATATGGACAAGCAATGATTATTGACAATTAGCATTTCTCTTGATGAAGGCAAGTTAAGTGCTGTGAAAAATCCAAATGTCATGCTAAAAGTAAAAGGGAAGAAAGAAAAGAAAGTGCACACTGTCTAAGGCAACATGCATGTCATTCAGGTATTTTGTAACTAGAAAGCAACTTGGGTTTTGCTTTCTGATTTGTCAACAAAACCCTATTAAATGAGGCTCCAGGTGAAATACTGTGGTGATTAACACAATGTCCCACTGTGACAGAGTGCTACTGTAGGGAGGTAGAGGACTGGTAGGTAGCAGCCACATTCACAACATTAATATCCAAGTTCAAAATAGGATTTCTCTGATTCATAGATTCAGTGCTCCAAAAGAAAGCAGTAAGTAGTCCATACCCTTCACCATATTGCACTCCTTCAGTGTTTATGGAAAATAAATTC